>NC_047120.1:20593370-20923677 GCF_902500255.1 Thalassophryne amazonica
ATAATCACACAGACAAAAACAAGGACACAGGACGACAACCGAGATTTGAAAAGGTCCAGTTTATCAGAACACTCCGGAGGCAGCCTGTTTGGCGCCGTCAACGGCCTTGTCCGACAATCCTGGAGGGGGAGAGGGCAGCCCTGCGCAGTCCTGAGCAGTCCTGAGCTGAACACAGTCAACGTCAGAGCTGGAGAAGCTGAGGAGAGGGGGGAAGACCAGGGAGCGAGGCTTAAGTGTTGATCTTCTGAGGAGGTTTTATCACAGCGACCTTGAAGTGCAGCTGTATTTGGGGAAGCCAAATGAATAGCCAGATTAGCAGACGCCTGAAAGATTCCACAGTTCTGAGAACAGAGTGGCTCTCAATGCATCTGAATGTAGAATGTGGTCTTCACAAACGGTCAGAGCAGGTTTCCAGGGCTGCAATTCTGCTCGAGATGTTTTCCAACGCGCAGTTAACCCCCGCCGACTGCGCAGCCACTGCCTTCCCAATCGAATCAATCATGTAGGGCAGCCTGGAAGGACCAATCAAAGCTGCTTCCACTTTCTTGATTTTCCAGTAAACCAGCATAGTGCCGCTCCACACATCAGAAAGCCGGTCACCACCAAGCCGAATATTTACACATCTTTGTCATCCTCCACAGAAAGCATGTAAAGGCACATGACCTGCCATCTCCTCCACGAGTCCATCACGTAACCCATCACATGCGTCCCAGCAGGACAGGTCGGGTCCTCTGCCCCCGAATGTCTTGTAGAAAAAATAGTGTCAACTGCGTTCAGAGACCACTTTAACAGATCCATTTTTGTCGTTTTCCAGAAGAGCAAAGCTGCAGCCTCACAGACAACACGCCACAGAAGCAGGAAAGATAAGGAGGGAGGGAGAAGAGAAAAGTGCGTCCATCTCGGCCGAGTGCAAGCTGGCAAAAAATATATATTATAAAATATTGAAAATATAAACAATAAAAAATTCTCCAAAATTTTTTAAAATTACTTTTTTTCCAAACTGAGTGCTGTAGTATAATCTACAGGACATGGCTGTTGTGTGCAGTAAATTTTGTGTCACTACACCTTACGACTTTGATGCTATTGAAAATATAATGAATAAAAAATTCTCCAAAATTTTTTAAAATTACTTTTTTGCAAACTGAGTGCTGTAGTATCATCTACAGGACACCGCTGTTGTCTGCAGTAAATTTTGTGTCACTACACCTTATGACTTTGATGCTATTGAAAATATAAACAATAAAAATTTCTCCAAAATTTTTTTAAAATGACTTTTTCCCAAACTGAGTCCTGTAGTATAATCAACAGGACACAGCTGTTGTGTGCAGTGAATTTTGTGTCACCACACCTTATGACTTTGATGCTATTGAAAATTTACTGTGACTGTGAAATTTACGTGTGACTAACCGAGAAATTGTGGATGAGCCTGGACATACCAGAACATGTCCTGTGAGGCTTCATCACAGCGCTGCTTTGTGCCATGCGGCTCCACCGCGACGCGCGGAATTCCTCTGCACGTCTGTCTCAATGTGCCGAAAAAGTGCTGATGTCCACGTCTTCCACAATTCCTGTGCTAGTCAGAGGACATCCCGGATAAAACACAGCGTCCAGTTTGGAAATTAACGGCACATTCCACTGTTACAGGAGTTTTTGTCATGGAAAGAGCGGAGGAATTCCGCGCGTCGGGACGGAGCCGCATGGCGCAAAGCAATGCCGTGATGAAGCCTCACAGGACGTTCTGGCATGTCCAGGCTCATCCACAATTTCTCGGATAGTCACATGACTGAAAACCCAACGACAGCCGTCTGAAAGCCATCTCAAAGCCGTCCTGTGACACCAACACGGAGGTGGTTTTGTGCCGCGCTATAGCGGCATGGTGGCGCATCCGTCCGCTTTTCTTTCCATGAAAAAAACTCCTGTAACAGTGGAATGTGCCGAAAAAGTACTGATGTCCACGTCTCCTGCCATTTTTGTGTAAGTCAGACCACGTCCCGGATCAACAAAGCCTTCACGTTGGAAATGATCTGGTTGTTTCAGCGGGGTTTGAGCCTGTTGAGCGCGGCGTGCTCTCAGCAGCTGTGGGCGGTCTTTAAACCGGCTGGAGGACTCCTTAATCTGTGTAATCCCCATAAAATCGTCCCTGAAAGCCATTTGAATTTTCCGAATGGTTACCACCTGGAGGGCTCTCACAGTTTCTGAAAAAAATTGATGCAGCAAAGCTCCAAATCGTTCAAACATTTATTCGCAATAAAAATCCGACGAGAGGAGTGGACCACTGCTCACACAAAGCCTGCTCACAGGCGAATGACGCAACCGACAGGCGTGAAAAAACTCACGCATGCACACGAAGGTTCAAGCTTGTCTGATGCAATCACACGTGATTCAAATCCATATAGTTTTTGAAAAAAATAAAAAGGTCGGATACTTTTAGGGCTGAAACGATTAGTCGAGTAATTCGAATCATTCGATTACAAAAAATGTTCGAGGCAAATTCTGTGCCTCGAAGCTTCGTTTAACGTTGTAGTACATATGCCAGGCCTGTGTGTGGCGCTGTAACGTCCCCAGAAAAACAAACATAAGAAGACTAGAGCAAGCGCTAATCAAATTAGCTCAATAGCTACAGCTTTCCAACGCGACAAACAGAATGAAATAAAGTCTTTTATGAAAAAGACGGTCCACGCTGATCATCTGAAATAGTTTACTGTGCATTTAAAGCAAAGCAGTGTGGGTTTTTTTTTTTTTAAACAACACAGTTTCGTCCACTGGCCGCTCTACGCGTGGCGGCCGGCTGCTGTCTCTCTCTACACGGTGTGAGCGGCTCAGCACTGCCCTCACACAGCTCCGTCCCGGCCACAGAGTCTCTGGAAGAAGTCCACGCTTTCTTCTGCGTTTTGCTTAGATTCGTAATAAGTGTTTCGCTTTTTTGGACAACACGCAATGCTTCACAAAAACGGGAACTCAAATAAAATAATAATAATAAAAAACAGTGACTGCGAGGCTGCATGTTCAACCTCCAGCTGAAAATGAAAAGCATTGGCTGAATCGCAGTGTTAAGAAATTCATGTAGGGACCCAGTCCACCACCTTAATAAGTCAATCAATCAATAAATAAAAATGGTTGCATTTTACAATTTGGGAAAACAAAAAACAGAAAGCCACAACCCATCACCATTTGAGCAAAATGTCAAGACCTTGGCCTGAATTTGGCTGAGCTCCTGACACCAGGAAAGATCCAAAACTTGATGTGAAAACATAAATAATTACCCAGGAAAACAGAAAGGGATACACTAAATTTGACAATCTCTGTGATGACGCAGTGACATTGTGCCATTACTTAGGGAGAGCCCTGGACTGTTAATGTTTTAAAAAGCAAAAGTACTTTTTATCCGATTACTCGATTAATCGCCAGAATAATCGATAGATTACTTGATTACAAAAATAATCGATAGCTGCAGCCGTAGATACTTTTCTAACAGACTTGTATAAGTATGGCTCATTAATTTAACTATTTGAAAGCAACATCAGCAGGCAGGAGACTGCATTTATAGTAAACACGTTAAATAGTTTAATTTCTTTCAGATGTGCAATGGTGTGCCAAATGTTCAATATCCAAATACAAAATAGAATCAAATGACATTCACATCATCTTACAGAAAAATAAAGTTTTAATCAAAATTAAATACTTAAATAATAAATACTTAAATAATCTCCAAAATGAACATAGAAATCCACAACATAACAGCAATGTGTGTGCATAGCAATGCACAAACATTGCACTGGGGGCTGTTGCTTTAACTTTGGCCTGCAAACCATTGACAGCTGAGCTACTTTTCCCCACCTTTTGCACCAAGTCACGTAATGTGAGGAGTTGATCTGCCCTGCTGTTTAACTCTACGTTTTTCTTTGTAAGGAAGACTATCAAATGGCTTCGCCAAAATCCGGTCCACAACATTCAAATTGTCTGCTATTATGTGCAGCTTGCTACCTAGCTAGCTCACTACCTGGGACTGGCGGGAGGCTAGTGTGAAGTTTGTCCGCCTGTGAGTGCTTTGTGACGGTGGAGGAGCTCAGCAGCACCCGCAGCTCGGTAGGGACAGAAACTGCGATAGAAGTCAGAAAGAGTGATAGAAGTCAGTCTCCAAACACAAGCAGCTACAAAAAAACCCCACCAGAAATAGAAGCTCGATTTGTCGCTAGTCGTTTTTAACAAAGAAAATGCCGCTAAGAGGATTAGGAAAGTCTCCGGTTCAACTCAGAAGAATGAAAATGCTCCCACGGATGTTTACACCAAAAGAGGGATTTTTCTCGCGGAGTTCCAGGGACACTGATTTGTATCTGCTATACAGATCAGTCTCCGTGGAGTTTGAACATTTCAAAATTTTCTTTGCACATTTGCACAAAGCCGCGCACAGTTTACAGTGGTTTTCAATGAGTTTATAACAAGGTTACTCTCCTGCATGGCAGATTGCGTGCCACTGCACGGATCAAATTCGGGCAAGTGTTAAGGCACCTTAAAGGTCCTTGATGAAATGATGGGCTTTCTTTCAAGGCCAGGAAAGGTTTCCAGCTGTTCCGTAAGTTTTAAACTTCCTTATAATGCTCCCAAAGGTGTCTTTTAGAATGTTAGATTTTTTGGAAATCTTCTTATACCCAAGACCCTTCAGGTGTGATGAAATAATGTCCTCTCTCAGCCTTTATCTTTCCCATGATTGGACCTCACCTTGAATACCTTCATGGGTGGGGTTTATATTTACAACACAGCAGAAGCAAATGATCATTTTCTAGTTCCCAAAGACTTAATTATGGTTCAGCTCCACTTTAGACCATAAAAACTGTCAGACAGCTTTAAAATCAACAATATTATATTGGTGTTGAATAATTCTGTCATGGCTATCTTAACCAAATATATTGTTGGACACAAATACCACGTTGTGTTGATTTTATGCATCAAACTCATAAAGAAGTCGTCCAAAGCAGAATCTTGCTCTTTGAAAAAAGTAAAGTATGTGTGAAATGTAAAATAAATCCTCCTGATGTACATTTCCACTTTATCAGTTCCATCAGTGCAAAAACTTACTGTCATCAGGTCAAACCCACCACTCTAATACTTTAATGTGTTGTTTTAACATTTATTTGTTTCTTTGCAGACCAGCAGCCGTTGTTGGTGATTAAAGAGAAACTCTCCCTGAACACCAGGAATGGAATCTGAGTATTAACCAGAAGAACATTAAAGAAGAAGAGAAGCTGTGGATAAGTCAGCAGGAAGAGCAGCTTCAGCAGCTGGAGGAGGCAGATCTCACCAAGTTTGGTTTCAGTGCCATCCCTGTGAAGAGTGAAAATGATGAAAAACCAGAGTCATCACAGCTTCATCAAAGCCAAAGGGATGAGAGCACAGAGGCTGAGCCTGTAGCCAGCAGCTCATCTGTACACAGAACACTGACAGCAAAAGCTGATGGAGAGGATGATGGAGGACCACAACCAGCCAGCAACTCAGGTCCAAACAGTCCTTTACAACCAGATACCAGTGGCAGGAGTTCAGACAGTTCTGGAACTGAGACTAATAACAGTTGTGACTGGAAACAGAGCAGAGAACATCAGTCAAGCTTTAACTGTCAAAAAAATACCAATATTGTTCGTTTAGGCAACACTGATAAGAAACAATTTAAAGGCTCTAGATATGGAAAAGCATTTGTTCACATGAACAGTTCAGAACAACAAAAGGAGAGGCAAGCAAGCGGAAAACCATTTAGCTGTTCTGATCTGAGTAAAAGGCAGAAACAGAAGGGCACTCTGAACAAACACATTAGAATTCAGGCATGACAAAAACCATTTGACTGTTCTGAGTGTGGTCAAAGTTTTGGAAGAAAAGGCAACCTCAATGCACACATAATTATTCATACAGGAAAAAAAGAGAAAAATGAGAAAAACGAGAAAAATGGTGGGTTGGAGTTCCTACTGGACACGAGCCTCAAGTGTCCTCAGTCCCACTGTGAAGGGGTTTGCCAGGAGAGATCTTGGTATGAGGATGTTTCAAAAGAAACAAACCCCAGCTAAATCCTCCACAAAGCGCCTAGGCATCAGGGCGTATGAAGAAAATGGTGCAACTTCTCCCAGTGCTGTAGGGAGACATCTCTTCTGTAGCAGCACTCAGCTGGGTCATCCACCAGATCAGCGGTGTCATCCACCAGATAGTTCTGATCCTGGACCCCAGCAACAATACCATCAAAGGGCTAAAAGAATCCAGTGAAACTGCATCATTGTAAATTGGTCCATTGGGGAGAAGAAAAAGATCTCTCACTGCTTCGCTTACTCAAACATGAGAAGTGGGGCAGGAGATCATAGGCAGTATTTGAGGAAAGGAAAGGTCACCATCTTGAAGAGAGCCCTTGGATACAAAGTCTTTAATGTTAAGGGTGCAGCGTTAGACCCTGGGTCTGGGGCCCACTGCACTCTAGTAGAAGGAAATTCAAGGCAAAAAAAAAAAAAAGACAAAAACAATTTGGCTGCTCTGAATGTGGTTGAAGATTTGGACAAAAGAGCTACCTTAAAAAACACATGATAATTCATACAGGACATGTCTGGGGCCCACTGCACTCTAGTAGAAGGAAATTCAAGGCAAATGAAAAAAAAAGACAAAAATGGTATGGTATATGTCCTCTCACACAACCTACAAATGACTCTCCTCAGCAAACACATATCCAGCAAATAACACCAGAACAAGCCAACCTCTCACGCAAAAGGAGATGTAGGAGTTTGATGGTTTTGCTTGGTTCATTTAAAAACTTTGAATTTTGTTGTAAACAGACTAGTTGTTTGAAAAATAATAAAATCCACTCAAAATACTTCTTTTCCTCCAGTTTCTGGTCAGTTTTAATTTTGATAATTTTGTTTGATTCATCAAAGCTCTGTTCTTGAATGGGAATTTTGAAATTTAAATTTGGGGGAAAATATGAATCCAAAATTGAGCATGGTCCTGAATTTCATGTTTCTGATAGGGGGAAAAAAACCAAAACAAAAACAAGACAGCATTCAAGAAAATTTATGGGTTGTCGTTAAATTTTTGGAAAATAACCTGTTTCCAGCAAAAATATTTCCAGCAAATTTCTGTCCCCTGATACACACTGCTGTCAATGTTTCAGCTGCTACTTTAGGTTTCATTCAAAAGTCTATTTACACAATAGTGTAAACACTAAAATGACTCTTACAAAATTTACAGCCATTGATAAAGAATTTTATTTGGAGTTCATCATTTTCCTCGCCTGCATACTGCGGGGAAATAGTTGAGAGACTTAACTCGGCTGAGTTCTGGTTATTAACTAGAACTGGTTCATGATGTCTGCTGCTATACCTGTAAGGTCAGAGGTCAAACCATCAGCGGTGACAGAAGTCGATGGTGGAGGTGGAATGAGGAGTGTCTTAAAGGGGAACAACAGTTTTCCTGAATCAGTGGCGTTTCTGATTCTGTCATGAAGACAATTTGGCAGCAGAAATGCTGGAAGATCAACATGACAGAAGAGACGAACATGAACTGAGGACAATAGGGTGTCCAGATTTACAACGCTGCCGTTCAGCTACTCTGATCCAGGTTTCTGACAGCTTCACTCACCTGGATTTTGGAGGTGTCGTGAGCCTCTGTGGCAGGAGGAGGGTGGAGTTTATCCAGAAAAACATCTGGATTCAGCAGATAAATTCCACTAATCATAAAACCTGCCTGGATGTTCAAAGGTGTTGCTGCCTAGAAAACCTCCTCTGAAATGTCCTGATTGTTCATCATCTTCCCAGAGTCACTCAGCATTCAGGTGTTTCTTTAATGGCCGACACACTGAGATCTAGCATTAAACTGGTGTATTTTGTGGGAGATGTGGTTTTTCCCTTTACAAGTTGTTTGGTTGTGTTTTTATTTATTTCTTTAAATTGACCGATCGTGTTTTGAAGTGGCTGTTGGCCATTTTATCCGGTGATGTCACAGCGTTCATTGCACGTTGTGAATTCATGGATGTGTCTCTCTTGGCTGAAATCAACAGGCAAAGAAAATAAATAAATACATTTTTATTATTACACCATCCATAAGTGAAACACTGAAGTTCAGTTGCTGTTTTTGCAAAACAATGACAACACTGTAACAAAACAAAATTGCTTTTTGTTTGCATTTATTTCTCAGCATATTTGAAAGGGTGGTCAGAAAATATAGGGGTACCAACAATTTTGTCCAAAATATGTATAATTAACTATCAAAGAATCCAGTCCTTGTAAAACACATCATATCAAAGGGGGAAAAAAAAATCCTGATTATCTTTCCTGATGTGTTGTGGGTAATGTGTGAGGAATGAAAGGACGCCACATCGTTTGATGGAAATGCAAATTGTCATCCTACAGAGGGCTGAATTCAAAGACACCCAGAAAATCAAAGTAAAAAAAAAAAATGCAGCAGGATTGTGCATTTTGCCAAAATTTCTTCACAGTAACTCAAATAGTACTGAGTAGTTTGTGTGGCCCCCATGTGCTTGTATTCCTGCCTGACAACATCAGGACTCTGAAAAAGAGGACAGGTTGTCTGCTGGGGGATGTCCTCTCAGATCTGGATCAGGGCATCAGTTAACTGAGGTGCAGCCTGGTGGTGTCAGATTGACCAAAACATAATGTCTGTTGGATTGAGGTCAGGTGAGCGTGGGGGTCACCAGGAACTGCCTGCATACTCTCACCACGGGACCACACCAGGAGGAACCCAGGACCCACTACATCAGCATGAGATCAGACCACCAAACAGGTCGTGCTGAGTGATGTTTCAGGCAGCATAATGTTCTCCACAGCTTCTCCAGACACTTTCACGTCTGTCACATGTGCTCAGGTTGCCTCATCCACAAAAATCAGTTCATGACCCGTAACTTCTGGCTCCAGCTCCATCACTCTCTGGAAGAGACATAACAATGTAGCACAGCAGGCAGCTATATTTTTCATTAAATATTCACAAATATACAAAACACCACATTGAATGAATAATGTAGACATTGCTGCAGAGATTATTTACAACAAAAATGTTAAGCCAATCAAATTCTGAGTTGAAATTAAACTGAGTGTTTGCTTCCCTCAAGTGGACATAATGCTGAACTACAACGTCATGAATTTCAGTCAGAATAATGCAGACATTAGAACAGATTTTAAAATATGTAATATAAATATATCAGACTGTTACATCCACACAGGAACTCATGATGATTCACTGCCCTCAGGTGGACACAATAGTGAACTAAAACATAACTTTCCCTTATACATATACAATTTCCTTGAATGTTCACGAATATACAAAACAGTACATTAAGGATCCCTACAGGTGCAGCAGACATCATGAACCAGTTCTAGTTAATAACCAGAGTTCAGCCAGGTTTATTCTCCCAACTATTTCCCCGCACTATGCAGGTGAGGAAAATGATGACATACCCCAAATAAAATTCTTTACCAATGGCTGTAAATTTTGTAAGTCATTTTAGGGTGATTCTTAGACTACGGGCACTTATTATGTCCTTTGATCATATTGTATGAAAAACAGAAAAAAGGGGAAATTTCACACTTTTATAGTTATCTTTACAATGAAAGTGTGTGAAATTTATTCTAGTAGTCTATGATGACTTTTTCACCTTTTTCCAGCATCATTATATGCAAATATTGCCGTTTTGTGCTTGTCCCACACCCAGACTTTTGATCTTCAATGATAAAAATGAATGGTAAAGAAACGTTTTTTCTAATGTTTTAAAATATCTATGAATAAAATATCAGTAAAATAATCAAAACATAATTGGGGTATTCAATGTCATACAACTGTTGCGATATTTTTAAACAAAATGTAGTTGTCCCACACTATTGCCGTAATTTCCACCACAACACTGTAATGTCCCTTTAAACAGTTTGTATGAAAGACTGTTTGGGTAGTTTCTATGGAGATAAACAGTGACATCAGAGCACATGTATATAGCGCAAAATCACAACAAACAGTTGCCCCAAGGCGCTTTATATTGTAAGGCAATGGTGTGGTGGAAATTACATTTACAAGGCCAATAGTGCCCGTAGTTAAAGAATCACCCTTTAGTGTTTACACTATTGTGTAAATAGACTTTTGAATGAAACCTGAAGTACCAGCTGAAATGTTGACAGCAGTGTGTCAACTGAATCAGGGGAACAGAAATTTGATGGAAATATTTTTTCTGAAAGTTGAGGTTCTTTTCCAAAAATTTAATGACAACCTGTAAATTTTCTTGAATGCTGTCTTGTTTTTTTTTTTTTTTTCTATCAGAAAACATGAAATTCAGGACCATGCTCAATTTTGGATTTAGATTTTCCTCAAATTTAAATTTCAAAATTCTGCATTCAAGAACAGAGCTTTGATGAATCAAACAAAACTATCAAAATTAAACTTGATCAGAAACTGGAAGAAAAGAAGCATTTTGAATGAAATGTATTATATTTCAAACAACTAATCTGTTTACAACAAAATTTAGTTTTGTGAGGAGGAATTGTGAACAGTTTTTAAATGAACCACCATCAGAATTAAAATCAAAAACTGAAGGGAGTAAGAATTTTGAACAGAGCTTAGATTAAGCAAAAAACAAACAAACAAAACAAAACAAAAAAAAAACTGAATAGCATTTGCTGTTTGTCTTTGTTTTTCTGTTTTATTATTTCAATCCACTCTGCCTCTTGGTGTTGTTTTGAGTCTTCAAAGAGTGGTCTCCAGAATTTTTCAACTGTTTCTTTCTCGGGTGGCTGATGTACTTCTACTGTGTCCTTTGCCAACTTCCTGTACACTAGTCTTTTTTTTTTTTTTTTTTTTGCAAACTGCTTGTTTATCTGTTTTGCTTGTATTTATTTATTTTTTGTCTTTATTCCTAATCTGTGCAGCAAAAGCTTTCACTAAGGCTTGATGTTCAGCCAGCGTCCCACCAAGTTGTTTATCTTCAACATTTTATTTTCTTTTAATGCGACTGACTTTTTAAGGAGATTCCTTTTGTGGTTTTGGCCAACCCAAAAATGTTGCCATAAGGGAGAGCTCTGATCTCAGACGTCTGATTTTTTTTATGTAATTTCTTTTTCCATTGTGGCTTCATAATATAGACAGTTTAAATCTGTCAATGCAGATCCTTCTGGGACGAGTCTAGCCAATCCCAGGTGTTTCTGTGTGACAAAGTTGTGCCTTTGGGTGGTGAGTCGCCCTCTTGGTATGTCTTTTTTGCCTTTGTTTTGTCATTTATCTTTGATTTCTTTTTAAAAGAATGCAGTGGGCCCCAGACCCGGGGTCTAAAGTTGCACCCTAGGCTCTACAGTTACCCTAACCATGGCTGGCATTGTATCCGAGGCCTCTCTTCAAGATGGTGATCGTTCCCTTAATTGCAGACAACTGCACTTCATGTGCGCTTGGGTGACCGGGGATTGCCTCAAGGTATTTTTCAGGTTCTTCTTCACCAGGCCTGTTGCACCACCACAACTGGGATGATAGTGATGTCTTTCAAAGACCATGTTGTTCGCAGGTCATTTGTCAGGTCTTGATATGTCGTGATCTTTCCCCTTCCAGCTTGATTCAGGCCATAGTCATCGGAGACTGTCACATCAATGATTTTGGCTGTTTTTGTCTTGTTTGTTCCAGATGACAATATCAGGTTTTATTGCACCTCCTCTGATATGTCTTCCTGCTGGGATCTCTTTGTCGTAGAAGACAGTTACTTTTCTGTTGGATGAGACTCATGCTCATGCTCCCAGATGTTTTCCTTGACTTCCATCTCCAGTTCCTTGCATACTTTACAGTGGAGATATTGACAGATCTTGTTGTATCTGCATCTACACTCAACAAAAATGTAAACGCAACACTTTTGGTTTTGCTCCCATTTTGTATGAGATGAACTCTAAGATCTAAAACTTTTTCCACATACACAATATCACCATTTCCCTCAAATATTGTTCACAAACCAGTCTAAATCTGTGATAGTGAGCACTTTTCCTTTGCTGAGATAATCCATCCCACCTCACAGGTGTGCCATACCAAGATGCTGATTAGACACCATTAGTGCACAGGTGTGCCTTAGACTGCCCACAATAAAAGGCCACTCTGAAAGGTGCAGTTTTATCACACAGCACAATGCCACAGAGGTCGCAAGATTTGAGGGAGTGTGTAGTTGGCATGCTGACAGCAGGAATGTCAACCAGAGCTGTTGCTCGTGTATTGAATGTTCATGTCTCTACCATAAGCCGTCTCCAAAGTCGTTTCAGAGAATTTGGCAGTACATCCAACCAGCCTCACAACCGCAGACCACGTGTAACCACACCAGCCCAGGGCCTCCACATCCAGCATGTTCACCTCCAAGATCGTCTGAGACCAGCCACTCGGACAGCTGCTGAAACAATCGGTTTGCATAACCAAAGAATTCTGCACAAACTGTCAGAAACCGTCTCAGGGAAGCTCATCTGCATGCTCGGCGTCCTCATCGGTGTCTCGACCTGACTCCAGTTCGTCGTCGTAACTGACTTGAGTGGGCAAACGCTCACATTCGCTGGCGTTTGGCACGTTGGCGAGGTGTTCTCTTTACGGATGATGCGAAGGAGATGTGTTGCACTGCATGAGGCAAATGGTGGTCACACCAGATACTGACTGGTATCCCCCCCCAATAAAACAACACTGCACCTTTCAGAGTGGCCTTTTATTGTCAGCATCTTGGTATGGCACACCTGTGAGGTGGGATGGATTATCTCAGCAAAGGAGAAGGGCTCACTATCACAGATTTCGACTGGTTTGTGAACAATATTTGAGGGAAATGGTGATATTGTGTATGTGGAAAAAGTTTTAGATCTTTGAGTTCATCTCATACAAAATGGGAGCAAAACCAAAAGTGTTGCGTTTATATTTTTGTTGAGTATATAATGTCTGTCTGCCATGAGGATCTGGCATGCTGATGTGAGATGTTTTACACTCTCAACAGCTGTATGACAGAATCTGCATTTATCATTTTGTGAGATCCCTGCCATTTTTTGAAGCCATTTGTTTGAAGTCCCTGATCTTGTGCTCCAATTAGAATTTTTTTCTCCATCAAATCCAAGTTCTCCATTTTTCAGCCACTGCATTGATTCAACTTTGTCAATGTATATTCCTTTTTGAGTTCTTCTTGGAATCGCCCGGCCCTTTTATGTTGTTTCCATCTGTCCACTCGATGTTTTTCTTCTCTTTTGCTGTATTGTTCTCTGGTCTGTCTTGTTAGTTTTGATGCACGCGTCAGACTGTTGCTTTCTCTCTCTTGTAAGAGTTCTCCGCCAAAGTTTTTTGCAAGTTTGGTTTTTGTCTTTTTACCTTTTTTGATTGTGCATTTTGAGCATTTGTTCAGTCCAAATTCCATACCAATGTCTTTGGAGAACTTATGGACTGTTTCTATGAACTGACTGAGTCCCTTTTTTGTGTTGGCATAGATTTTCAAATCATCCATGTACAGATGGTTCACAAGTTTTTGATTTTTCCGTCCTCTGCCTCTACTTAAGTCATACCTGGTGTCATGCTCCTTCAGGATCTTGCTAAGCGGGTCTATGATTAAGCAGAATAAAAGTGGCGAGAGGCTGTCTCCCTGAAATATCCCTCTCTGAACTCGTACGTCTGGGATTGTTATTTGTCCCTCTGTGTGATTGAGGGTGATGGTGATGTTCCACTTGTTCATTTGTGCTCTCAGGAAAGATCTTATTTCCTCATTGATGTTGTAGAGTTCTAAGCACCTCATGATCCAGGAGTGTGTACTTGTTGGGAAGCTGTGTTTCCTTGGTCCTTGGAAGTAGGCTTGTGTTCCCAGTCATTAGCCAGTCTGGTGTGTCCTCTTCTGCATTCAATAATTTTGTGAAAGCCACGGCATAGTGGTGGTGCAATGCTGTCAGTCTTTTCAACCAAAAATTTGGGATTTTGTCAATGCCAGGTGCATTGACGTTACTGTATTCACTCATTTTCTTTCTAATCTCATCTTCAGTGATTACAATTGCTGGCATTTGCTGTTTGTCTTTGTTTTTATGTTTTATAATTTCAATCCACTCTGCCTCTTGGTGTTGTTTTGAGTCTTCAAAGAGTGGTCTCCAGAATTTTTCAACTATGAATCATCACGTGTGTGTTCAGGCTGCTCTTTCGTCCAAATCTTTTACCACACTCAGAACAGACAAATGCTTTTTGCCCTGTATGAATTATCATGTGTCTGTTCAGGTTGCTCTTTAGTCCAAATTTTTTACCACACTGAGAACAGACAAATGCTTTTTGCCCTGTATGAATCATCATGTGTGTGTTCCGAGTGCTCCTTTGTCCAAATCTTTGACCACACTCAGAACAGACAAAAGCTTTTTGCCCTGTATGAATTATCATGTGTGTAGTCAGAGTGCTCTTGTGTCCAAATCTTTTTCCACACTGAGAACAGACAAATGCTTTTTGCCCTGTATGAATTATCATGTGTCTGTTCAGAGTGCTCTTCAGTCCACATCTTTGACCACACTCAGTACAGACAAATGCTTTTTGCCCTGTATGAATTATCATGTGTGTGTTCAGAGTGCTCTTGTTTCCAAATCTTTTTCCACACTCAGAACAGACAAATGCTTTTTGCCCTGTATGAATTATCATGTGTTTTTTCAAAGTGCTCTTGTGTCCAAATCTTTTTCCACACTCAGAACAGACAAATGCTTTTTGTCCTGTATGAATTATCATGTGTCTGTTCAGAGTGCTCTTTAGTCCATATCTTTGACCACACTCAGAACAGACAAATGCTTTTTGCCCTGTATGAATTATCATGTGTGTGTTCAGAGTGCGCTTTTGTCTAAATCTTTTACCACACTCGGAACAGACAAATGTTTTTTGTCCTGTCTGAATTTTCATGCGTTTGTTCAGAGTTCCCTTCTGTTTTTGTCTTTTACTCTGACCAGAACAACGAAATGGTTTTCTGCTTACTTGCCTCCCATTCTGTTGCTCTGAGTTGTTTATGTGACCAGATCCTTTTCCATATTTAGAGTAATTAGATTGTTTCTCATCAGTGTTGCCTGAATTTTTTTGACAGTTAAAATGTGACAGAAGTTTTCTTGTCTGTTTCCAGTCACAACTGTCATCAGTCTCAGTTCCAGAACTGTCTGAGCTACTGCCACTGGTATCTGGTTGTAAATGACTGTTTGGACCTGAGTTGCTGGCTGGTTGTGGTCCACCATCATCCTCTCCATCAGTTTCTGCTGTCAGTGTTCTGTGTACAGATGAGCTGCTGGCGACAGGCTCAGCCTCTGTGCTCTCATCACTTCGGCTTTGATGAAGCTGTGATGACTCTGGTTTTTCATCATCATTGTCATTCTTCACAGGGACGGCAGTGAAACCAAACTTGGTGAGATCTGCCTCTTCCAGCTGCTGAAGCTGCTCTCCCTGCTGACTTATACACAGCTTCTCTTCTTTAATGTCCTCCTGGTCGACACTCAGACTCCATTCCTGGTGTTCAGGGAGAGTTTCTTCTTTCATCACCAACAAGGGCTGCATGTCTGGAAAGAAACAATTTAACAATAAATGTTAAAACAGCACTCAATGAAATAAAGTAGCAGAGTGGTGAGTTTGACCTGATGACAGTAAATTTTAGCACTGATGGAACTAGAGTGGAAATGTACTTCAGGAGGATTTGTTTTACATTTTCCCCCATTTTAATTCAGCTTTTGTCTTCCAGAATTGACTATTGTTATGCATTTTCTATATTTCTACATAAGAGTATGAGATGTCTACAGATGGTACAGAATACTGCTGCTAGAGTTTTGATGACAACCAGGAGGTTTGATCACAGACATTCTAGCATCCCTTCACAGGCTCGATGTGACTCAAAGAGTAGATTTGACAGGGAAACATCAATTACCAAATCAACCCAACCAAGTCCCTGTCAGTTGGAAATAAAATCAACATGTAAATCCACCTCAGATCTGCTGTGGCAACCCCGAGTGAAAACAAGGGAACAGCTGACGGGGCTTAATTTTTACACCCAAGGCCTGTCAAGTGTGATGAAATAATCTCCTCTGTCAGCTTTTGTGGAAGCTCCTTTGTCTTTCTCACGACTGCACCTCAAACTTAGTCCCAAAGACAACTAAACTGAAGCAACTTAGCGATTTTAGACCTGTCGCTTTAACATCATTAATAATGAAAAGCTTTGAGAGTATTGTGAAGAATCTTATTTTGGAATGTGTGGACGGAGCCCATGACACACTTCAATTAGCTTACCAGGCAGGGAGGGTGGGGTGGAGGATGCAAAGGTTTTTATTCTTGACTCCTTGTATAAACTGAAGAAACACATGCACATGCCAGACTCTTGTTTGTGGACTTTGTTAGTATTTAATACGATGCAGCTGTATCTTGTAGTACAAAGGCTGCGAGATAATTTCCACCTGCCTCACCAACTTGTTTTATGGGTTTTGAATTTTTTCATTGATTTAATATCAAGAATGGAAATATTTTTCCACAGTTTTTTTTTCCAGAATTCATTGAGGCACTTTGACAGTTATTACGTTTGCAAAGGACATAATATCATTAGCATTTCTTTATTTATTTATTCATTTGTCTGACTGTTAATAGGATTACATCAAAATTGCTGCATGGAGTTTGACAAAATTTCAATTGAATTGGATTTATTAGACACTCATGCAACAAAATTTCACTCATATACAACAACAAAACTCATAAACAAAGTAGCCAAAGAAAAAAGACAGTAAGAAAAACAAAAAACAATTATCTGACCAAGAGCAGAGGGTCTCTGTAAGTGGCTGCCTCTTGGACTCTGTTGTGTTGTCCACAGGCTCACCACAACGGTGTGTTCTTTCACCCCTCTTTTTTATCATGTATACAGACAGCTGCAGCAGTTCTCAAGGTGACAGCTATCTGATGACACTGTATTGCTGTCCCTTCTCCATGGTTCAGAATCAGACCATGGAGTTGCTTTATTGGATTTCATTTGTTGGTGTGATAACTTCTTGGATTTAAATGTGTCCAAAAGCAAAGAATTGACCATTGACTTCAGACATAACAGGGATGTGACCAAGGACTGCACTTTACATAATGAAAAAGTGGAGCATGTCACATCCAGTGCTGTGAAAAGGTTTGTGCCTCCTCAAGCTTTTATGTTTGAAATTTTTTAGGACATCAAAAAAAAAAAACAAATTCAGGCTTTTTATGTTAAAATTTCTAAAATTCTGCCCTTTAAACTCACAGTGAAAAGTAATCTCTACATCATGAATTAAAAGAACAAAAAAAAAAAATCGAAAAGCCAAAATTATGGTTTGAATAAATAAGTGCCCCCTTTAGTATAAAATTCTCGAGTCGCTGCCAAAGAAGCCTATAACTTGCTCAGAGTTGTCTGGATGTGTTGGTGACTTTCCTCACTTGTCTCCTTCTTGTACGGTCCCTTACTTTTTGAGAACTGTCTGCTCCACAGAGATTTACCATAGAGTGCCAAACTGTTTGTATTTCCACATAATTGATGTAAATAAAGACCAAGACATAATCAGTGTCTTGGAAATGTTGATGTATCCATCCCCTGACTTGTCTGAAGAAGACTGAATGTAAAAGTGATGGTTTGTATGTGTTACACTAAAAAGAGGGTACTTACTTATTCACACCATCATTTTTCTTTTAGATTTTTATTTAGTTTAATTCAAGATGTACAGATTACTTTTCAATGCAAGTTTAAAGGGCAGAATTTTAGAAATTTTAAATATAAAAAGCCTGAACTTTTGTTTTTGTTTATTTTATTTTTTTGATGACCTAAAAATTTCTAACATGTAAAACCTTGAGCGTGCACAAACTTTTTCATAGCACTGTAAGTATTTTGGTGCTATTGGTGATGGCAAGCTGAAATTTGATGTAAACACAGACGCAACTGTGAAGCGGGGAAAGCAGAGAATTTATCTTCTCTGTAAGCTGAATTCCTTTTCTGTCAGGCCTGTCGCCCTTTGTCCCTTTAATGTCTTGTGTGCTTTTCATTTACTTGTTGGTTTCATAGTCTCTCAGTCAAAGACAGAAACAGCCTGTAAAACATTGTTACAACCTGCTCAAAGATTATTGGCGTGAAACAAAAAGACTTAAACTCTTTTTGTAATCAACAGATCCTCTGGAAGGATGTCAGCATTTTTTCTTTGTCAGGTCATGTTGTGTCAGGGGAGTTTTCTCTGTTGCCTTCGGGGCGCCATTACACTATGTAACAAATTTTTATTTTTGTTTTGTTCCTGAGAACACAGTGTGTTTTCCTAACCAGTTATGCCTTATATAAATAGAACATAGCTGTTATTCCACAGAAACTTTGCTTCTGTGATCAGGACAATGATATTTTGAAATTTGTCTGTTTTCAAGAATATTTTCGATTCGCCTTCACTACTACTGAGTAGTCTTCTAGAATATTCTTTAACTGCTAGAACTGTCCAGAATTATCTACAAATTTCAAGAAACTTTTAGAACTTTCTAGAACGTAAAAAAAAAATAAAATCAAAGTTTGTGCTGAATGTAGTCATTTTTCCATAGACTTTAGACATAAGCAGTTGAAATATAACACTTAGAAGCCAGGAACAAAAATTGTGTTACATAGTGTTATTCTTAACCAGTCTGTAAAACAAACTTTCTTTTAAAGTCAATTATTCTCTCGGCAATTCAACTTTTAAATGCAGGTCTGGTGTGTTTTTTGTTGTTGTCATTTTACCTGGCTACTCATTTTAACTCCTTCTCAAAGTCTGTTTTCATCCATTTTTAGTTTTATTGTTCTTATATGTTATATGTCACTGGTTTTATGAGCTGCTCAAACTTAACTGCCCCTTGTGAATTTAATAAAGTTGTCTGAAGATGAAGTAACTGTTAAATATAAAAACAAATAAGCTGATACAAATTTGTTACATCAAATTCTTTTTCAAAGAGATGTGGACATCTACATTGTCTGGTGAGCCAGGAACAATAAGAACTCCAATGAATTCTTTCAGGATAAATACATTTGTCTTCCTGTCTGATCTGAATTTAATTAGGTCAGTGGTCCTGCCGAGCAGATGCCCGGAAAAGATTGGGAATATGCATATAAATACAATATACATATTCTAGAGGACTTTTGATGTTCTTGTGGTCAAGCGTGGCGAGAATTTTTGAGTCCGACCATGAAGTCCTTATTTATTCAGTGCACATCTTATAGTTGCAACTGAACCTGTACAAGCCTTGATTAGGTCGCCCTTGCAGTCACATGGGGGTTTCTTTTAGTTGTCCTCACTGAGTTCCTAAGGGTCCTTGATGAAATTATGGGTTTTCTTCCATGGTCAGGTCGGTTTGCAGCTGTTCCCTAAGTTTTAAACTTCCTTATAATGCTCCCAATAGTGTTTCTTGGAATATTACATTTTTTGGGAAGCAGGGTTGGTGGCCAAGCAATTATGTGTGCTTGTTTTCAGTGCAGAAAGTTCCTGGTTCAAACCTCACCGCTTGTCATTGTTTCAGGAAGGGCATCAGGTGTAAAATGTATGCCAAATCAACATGTAGATCCACCTCAGATCTGCTGTGGTGACCCCAAGTGAAAAGGGAACAGCTGAAGGGGCTTAATTCGGATACCCAAGACCTTTCAGGTGTGATGAAATAATCTTCTTTATCAGTTTTTCTGGAAGCTCTTTTGTCTTTCCCATGACTGCACCTCATCTTGAATGCATTCATTAAGTGGGGTTTATATTTGCATCACAGCTGACGCAAATGGAGGATCATTATCACATTCCCAAAGGCTGAATTATGTTTCAACTTCACTTTAGGCCATAAAAACTGTCAGACAGCTTTAAAATCAACATTATATCAGGGTTGAAAAATTGTGACATTACTTAGTGTCAGTCTGTGTGGGCAGTTACCTCTGTCTACTGCCAGTAGAGCAGCACATCAGACAGTGCAAGAGATTAGTGAGGATGAAGTGAGGGCAGCTATGAAGAGGATAAAGAGTGGAAAGGCAGTTGGTCCAGATGATATTCCAGTGGAGGCATGGAAATGTCTAGGAGAAATGGCAGCGGAGTTTCAAACCAGATTGTTTAATAAAATATTGGAAAGTGAGAGGATGCCTGAGGAGTGGAGACGAAGTGTGCTGGTTCCTATTCTTAAGGACAAAGGCAATGTGGATGTGGATTGTTTTTGTGAATTTAGAGAAAGCTTATGACAATATGCCGAGATAAGAGTTGTGGTATTGTATAAGGAAGTCTGGAATGGCAGAGAAGTATGTGAGGGTAGTACAGGACATGCACAAAGAGTGTGACAGCAGTGAGATGTGCAGTAGGAATAACAGACTCGTTCAAGGTATTACACCAAGGATCAATTCTGAGTCCTTTCTGGTTGCCGGTTGACAGAATCAAAGATAGTTCTGTTAAAGACTATTTCTGGGACCAGACTTCTATCACAGCCCCTCTTTCAAACCCCATTTCTGTACTATAAGGGAGGTTTCCCCGATTTTTACCAGTTTAATGTGTAATTTAATGTGGGGCACGAACTCAGAAGACAAAGATTGACAGAAAACAGACTTCAATTTTAGATGATGTAAAGAAAGATACCTTCACCAAACAGAAAGCTGCTACAACCAGCCTGCAAGCTGATCACACAGCACTGTCCCTGCCTCTCCTGCCTGTCCTCAGCTCAGCACCCAGATGGGCGGATCATTGCCCTTAGCGTGGATCAGTTAAGTTATATGATTGGTTGAAAGATGTTGTGTTTAACATTTATATGTGGTGACTGCTCACGTTGTATTATCTGAAATGGTATCTGTAAAAGTAAAACTGTGTTTTGTCTGTGTAGCATGGTAAGCAAAAGAACAATATGTAGCATGGTATTCCAAAGGAGATATGAAGTTATTATTATTTATATAAAGAGATGTGAAGTTAGGGAAGTAGCAAATATCCCATGAGACATACTGCCCAACAGCACACTTTCACATTTACACTACTTGAATCAACATATCATGCCTGGCAACAAAGCCGGCTATTAATTCTAGCAAGTTACCAAGGAAAATTTCTGTAGCTTGGGTTGTTGATGGAAACTGCAGAAAATAATGGATTTTATTTATTGAAGTCATGTTGATTTGAATTAATATTGCAGTAATTAATAAATTCTGGGAGCAAAGATAATTATGCTACTCATAACCAGAGCTGCTCTTACCCGTGTACAACAGGTTACTGATGTTGACCTTTTAGTGCCAAGTGTTGGATCAAAATAAACCAAACCTCTATGTGCCAAAATACACAAATCACTGCCACCAGAATCCTTTCAGTTACCTTTGTTCTAAATTCAAAGTCTCTGCTGATCTTGGACAAAGTGAGTCAACATTGAGGGTGGTGACGTCACTTTCCTTCAGTGAGACATTAGAGATTTTACAAAATATGGAGAAATTTTACATGTATCTTCCATCAAAACCCTCCTCATCCTGTTGTGTAAGTATTCATAGAATCACTGGAGGAATACCTGATGAGGTAAACATTTGACAGTTACAACAACATGTTCTAAAGTATCAGTAACACAAACAAAGCTGAGTGAACAGATTTGGAGGACTAAAAACAGCATCCAGCCTTTTACCTGTTTTGCTCTCTTCTTTTAAATGACTCATTTTATCTTCCTGGTCTGTGATCATTCATTCATCAGCAGGTGTTAGCTGTAGTTTCAACATGTCCCTCAGCTGCTGGACTTCAGACATGTTTGTAGAAAAACTTTAAAATACACAAAAGAAAGAGAGAGTCAATGACCAAGTGGAAGACTAAAAACAGGCTGATTTAATCATCTGCTGCTGATCTACTGCCCAGGCTGACCAATCATAAGTGTGACACAACACACGAAATGTCCCTTTTCTGGGACAGACATCCGAAAGGAGGAGACACCAACACTGAAAACAAACATCACCTGACGTGCATGTTTTTTGTACTGATATGAGAGAGTGAGAGAGAGAGAGATGATATTAATGTCCATAAGATGTACCGTTAAGTCAAACTAGTGTTCTAAACTTAGATGGTCAGTGATAAGAAAGAGAAAAGAAAACAATGAAACATTGTCCACATTTTGTAGCAAAGTAATGGGACATTTGTCAAATACTGCGGCAACAAATTTCTAACATTAATTTTAACAAATCATTGTGTGTTGCCACATGGAAAAAAAATGTATCACCTTTTTTTTTTTTTACCCCATATTAACAAATTTTGATCTTGACTACAAAACATAATTTGACTGAAGTCTGAAGAAAACATGTCAGATTGAAAAATCAGTGTTAGATTAAAATAATTTTTCAAACACTCTCAAAGTATTTTGTAAATTAACAATGGTTTGGTAGCAGTGTGAGAGACAAAGAAAACACTGTGAAGCTCTAATAATGTGCCAAACATCAAGGGGACTCCCTCTGATATAGATCTAGCAGAGATAGATGTACATACAGTACAGTACATTCACAAGCAGACAAACGGCCAAAACACAGTGGGTGATGCTGCCTCAGATTTATCCATTAAACTCCATAAATCCTCCCTCTGACACTCAGTATCATGACAGCTGCCCCCCCAATCTCACTGTCTCATCAGTCCTCCTTTTTATGCTCCTCAAACATGTCTGCAGCTGCTCATATGTCCAACAACTCTTCCACTCTCAGAATGTGCAATAAATCATTTGTATTATCAACACGATCAGGAGCCATAATTCACCTACAGTGTTAAAGAGGATTTTAAAGTCGTCAGTCATCCAGATAGATGTTCAATTTTTTTCTTAATATGGTTATTTTTATTATAGGGCAGCGTGGGGGTTAGTGTGCTTGCTTCCAAACCAGAAGGTAATCGGTTCAAGAGCACCTCTGCTCATTCTCCATGTCATGTGGAATTGTGCCAGGAAGAGCATCCAGTGTAATACTTGTGCCAAATCAACATGCAGATACATATCAGACCTGCTGTGGCAACCGTGAGCAAAAAGAGAAGCTGAAATAACTTACGATGGCTATTTTTGTTATCCAGTCTCCTGCTCTTCATGTCAACTTGTGTCTCTGTTTATCTGTACAGCTGGAACATCAGCAGTTTCCTTTAGGATAAATTAAAGTCTTCTGATTCTAAATGATTCGAGGGAAACCATGGTGTTGTGCTCAGAGTTCAGCAGTTTGGAGTCATGACGTTGATTCATGAACTTCAGATTTTACGAATTGTGTACATAGTAACATTTTTTGGGCGTATAAATTAAGGAAAAAGTATAATCAATAGTATCGATTGATCGGCTTCATCAGTCCATCACTAAGCTGAAGAACTCCAACACAAACTAACAGCTATCATTTGGATGTGGTGGAGTTGGTCTGAAATAAAGTTTAGTGGACAAACCTGCTCTGGATCAGCAAACTTCAAGCTTGAAAACAGCATCCAGCACGTTGACTAGTTTCTTCTCTTCTTTAAATCCACTCGTTTCTTCTTGTTGCTCTGTGATGTTTGTTACTACCAACTCAAATATCTCGGTATTAGCAGCAGTTAGCCGCTGTTTCAACAACCTTCTCGGCTGTTCCACCTTTTCGCGCTAACTTCGCCTTTTCGTCTTCTTCCGGTTTACTGTCGACCCTTGTGCTTCTGGAACTCTTCAAAAAACATATTCGAGGATCACAAAGTGAAGTTTGATCTGTTCAGAGAAGAGTTTCCAGCTTCTCCAGCTAACTAGCTTTAGCCTCGGACAACAACAGGAAACATTTATTCTACGTTGGGACAAACCAGTTTACAGGCTGATTACCGCCACCTGCTGGACTAGAATATGGACATGTTGTCGACGTCCATAGTGAAGTGGCCTCTGTGTTTGTGTGTCCGGAGCATCAACTGAAATCCAGAAAGAGCTGACTTTCGTCCGTTGGCATACTTGTGTATTTTTTTTTTCATTAGATTTCAAGCCGTGAAAACAGCAAGGTGATCGGAATAATATTTTTGAGAAATAAGTCATTTCTGAAAACAAGACTGTTTATGTCGCACTTCCGCAGTAAGAGCATGTATTTCAAAATAAAAGCCGGTGAGGTTTCTGTCGACCTGACAGAGTTCATCAGTTTGCCAATCCTCTAACATCCAAGACAGCAGATTCAAAACTGGACATTTTCTGTCTGAATATGACCCCAAACCCAGAATAAACATGTTCACACTACAGACAAAACTGCAGACATGTTGCTCTCATGCGTCTGATAAAAGTATTTACAATTTTAAAGGCAGAAGTACAAACAGAAAGTGTAAACAAAACCTGATCGACTTTCTCAACACTTGTGTAGATAGATTTTGTAACCTCCAAACAAGTATATAAATGTAACTTACACTCCAGAAAATACAGAACTTAAAATGATCAGAGCAGCTGAACGGCAGCGTTGTAAATCTGGACGCCCTGTTGTCCTCAGTTCATGTCCGTGTCTTCTATCATGTTGATCTTCCAGCATTTCTGCTGCCAAATTGTCTTCATGACAGACTCAGAAATGCCGATGATTCAGGAAAAATGTTGTTCACCTTTAAGACACTCCTTGTTCCACCTCCACCACCGACCTCTGACCTTACAGGTATAGCAGCAGACATCATGAACCAGTTCTAGTTAATAACCAGAGCTCACCCGGGTTTATTCTCCCAACTATTTCCCTGCACTATGCAGGCGAGGAAAATGATCACATACCCCAAATAAAATTTTCTCAATGGCTATAAATTTTGTAAGAGTCATTTTAGTGTTTACACTATTGTGTAAATAGACTTTTGAATGAAACTTGAAGTACCAGCTGAAATGTTGACAGCAGTGTGTCAACTGGATCAGGGAACACAAATTTGCTGGAAATATTTTTGCTGGAAGTTGTGATTCTTTTCCAAAACTTTACTGAAAATCTGCAAATTTTCCTGAAAGCCATCCTTTTTTTTTTCTACCAGAGAACATGAAATTCAGGAACATGCTCAATTTATTGGGGAATTTCGTAGTTTTCATAAACAAGAGTTGATATTTTTCCCCAAATTCAAATTTCAAAATTCTGCATTGAAGAACAGAGCTTTGACAAATCAAACAAAACCATCAGAACTAAAATGTATCAGAAACTGGAGGAGAAGCAGCATTTTGGGTGAATTTTATTATTTTCCAAAGAACTAGTCTGTTTACAACAAAATTCTAAATTTGGTGAGGAAGAATTGTGAAGTCTTTAAATGACTCAAACAAAACCATCAGAATTATGATCAGAACGTGAAGAAGAAAATAAGTTGTGATTAATTTCACTATTTTCATCACAATTAAAAATTTTAAAATTCTGTGAGGAACAATTATGAACAGAGCAGAAAAAACCCCCCAAAATTCATAATCTGTTCACCATCTACCTTTTTATAAAAACCCTTTCGTGATCTCGTGTCCAAGGATTTAAGGTAAAACAAGGTGGAGACAGTTAAGAAAACAGCAAATTGTTCTCCTGCTGAACAAGATTATATTTCACTCACTAACCATCTTTTCTAATGCAACATCATATTATGGACTTTTTTGAAATTTGTTTTAATTTGAATTTATTAGGCACACATATACTTAAGTTTAATCTCCACATTATTTAAATACTTCAGGATAAACATATTTTAAGGGGACAAATTTTCTACAACTTTTACTTCATTCAATAGCAATTAAAATCTATTGGGCTCAATAAAAGAAACTTTTTGCAAGACTATTTGCTGCAGTTTTCACGAATCGACACAGAGTAGCTTTACTCTGAACAGCAGAGCTGCATCAGCTACTAACACCGTGAGACAGAGTGTAAATGAAAACTCTTCTTTTTATTAAGTTTGTTGTTCGTGTTGGATGAATTTACTCTGCAGCACGTTTATTATTTTTTATTTTTTGACTAGTCTCACCATGTGGCTCCGTGTGTTTTGTGGACATTGCACCCCGGGGATGCAGTAAATTTTATATCTTGTGTCCAGCCTTGATGATTTTGCGTCAAGATGGCGTCAGTGTGAACTCTGCTTTTTGAACAGCACAGATCCTTTAGAACTTTAGCCGATAAGACATGTCCAAGTTTTCTTTCTAAAGTGGTCAAAGTTGAGTTTTGGAGCTTTCCTGACAGTGCACGTGCACGTTGTGACCACAGTCTGTGAAAACTGTGTGAAGATTTTACACAAAAACTGCATTGATGAATCCACCCTGTTGATGAACAGATGAAAGTTCTGATCAAATCTAATAAGAATCCGTCTGATAAAGGTGTTTTTTTAATTCGTTACTTGATTCACATAAAAAAAAAAGTCATACTGTCATACAGCTTTTGTCAATCTATGATCTAAATCATAATCTTGCCTAAAGAAGTATGTCCCTTCGGCTGTTTTGTTTGCACACGAGGGTTTTCCACAACAAATCTGAGGCCTCGGGCACCAAAATGGCTAGAACCGGCTCTGAGACCAATTGAAGGAAACCCGTCATAGCGAAGGAGAACTTTAACCCCTGTATCAACTGCTTTCTATGACCATGCTGTTCGCGGATCATTTTTAGGGTTTTGGTATTTCATTTGCGTGTCTTGTATCATGTGTATTTTCAGATGGCTCTTTTGTCCAAATCTTCGACCACATTCAGAACAGACAAATGTTTTTGTCTTGCATTTGCCTTGAATTTCCTTCTAATAGAGTGCAGTGGGCCCCAGACATGGGGTCTAAAGTTACATCCTTAACATTACTGACATTATATCAGAGGGCTCTCCTTAAGATGGTGACCTATCCTCTCCTCAAATACTGCCTTTGATCTCCTGTCCCACTTCTCACATTTGAGTAAGCGAAACAGTGAAAGATCTTTTTCTTCTCCCCAATGGACCGATTTACAATGGTGTAGTTTCATTGGATTGTTTTGGCCATTGGATGGTGTTGTTGCTGGGATCCAGGATCAGAACTATCTGGTGGATGACCCAGGTGAATACTGCCACAGGAGAGATGTCTCCCCACAGGACTGGGAGAAACTGCACCATTGCTTTCTTCACACGCCCTAATGCTTAGGCACTTTGTGGAGATTTTAGTTAGGGTTTGTTTTCTTTGAAACATCCTCATACCAAGATCTCTCCTGGCAAACCCCGTCACGGTGGGACCGAGGACACTCGAGGCTCGGTTATGAATTATCATGTGTTTGTTCAGGTTGCCCTTTAGCCCAAATCTTTTACCACACTCAGAACAGACAAATGATTTTTGTCCTGTATGAATTATCATGTGCATTTTCAGGTGGCTCTTTTGTCCAAATCTTCGACCACATTCAGAACAGACAAGTAGTTTTTGTCCTGTGTGAATTATCATATGTTCGTTCAAGCCGTTCTTTCGTCGAAATCTTTTACCACACTCGGAACAGACAAATGCTTTTTGTCCTGTATGAATTATCATGTGTATTTTCAGCTGGCTGTTTTGTCCAAATCTTCGACCACATTCAGAACAGACAAATGGTTTTTGTTCTGTATGACTTTTCATGTGTTCATTCAGGCTGTTCTTTCGTCCAAATCTTTTGCCACACTCAGAACAGACAAATGGTTTTTGGCCTGTATGAATTTTCATGTGTTCATTCAGGCTGTTCTTTCGTCCAAATCTTTTACCACACTCAGAACAGACAAATGGTTTTTGACCTGTATGAATTATCATGTGTTGGTTCAGGCTGTTCGTTCGCCCAAATCTTTTACCACACTCAGAACAGACAAATGCTTTTTGTCCTGTATGAGTTATCATGTGTGTGTTCAGGTTGCTCTTTAGTCCAAATCTTTTACCACACTCAGAACAGACAAATGATTTTTGTCCTGTATGAATTATCATGTGTTTGTTCAGGCTGTTCTTTTGTCCAAATCTTTTACCACACTCAGAACAGACAAATGGTTTTTGTCCTGTATGAATCATCATGTGTCTGTTCAGGTGGCTCTTTCGTACATATCTTCGACCACACTCAGAACAGACAAACACTGTTTGTCCTGCCTGAATTCTAATGTGTTTGTTCAGAGTGCCCTTCTGTTTCTGTCTTTTACTCTGATCAGAACAGCTAAATTGTTTTCTTCCTGCTTGCCTCTCCTTTTGTTGCTCTGAACTGTTAATATGACCAGATGTTTTTACATATTCAGAGCCTTTGAACTGTTTCTCATCAGTGTTGCTTGAACTAACAATATTGATATTTTTTCGACAGTTAAAACTTGACTTAAGTTCTCCAGTCTGTTTCCAGTCATGACTGTCATCAGTCTCAGTTCCAGAACTGTCTGAACTCCTGCCACTGGTATCTGGTTGTAAATGTCTGTTTGGACCTGAGTTGCTGGCTGGTTTTGGTCCTCCATCATCCTCTCCATCAGCTTCTGCTGTCAGTGTTCTGTGTACAGATGAGCTGCTGGCTACAGGCTTAGCCTCTGTGCTCTCATCACTTCGGTTTTGATGAAGCTGTGATGGCGCTGGTTTTTCATCATCATTTTCACTCTTCACAGGGACGGCAGTGAAACCAAACTTGGTGAGATCTGCCTCCTCCAGCTGCTGAAGCTGCTCTCCCTGCTGACTTACCCACAGCTTCTTTTCTTCTTTAATGTCCTCCTGGTCAACACTCAGATTCCATTCCTGGTGTTCAGGGAGAGTTTCTTCTTTAATCACCAACAACGGCTGCATGTCTGCAATGAAACAAATTAGAAATAACTGTTAGAACAAATACTCATTAAAATAATCAGAGTGGTGAGTTTGACCTGATGACAGTAAGTTATTACACTGATGGAACTGATAAAGTGGAAATGTACATCATGATTTGTTTTACATTTCACAAATTTATAATAATAATTAAATTAAATTTATAATGTCTTTGTCTTCCACAATTGTAAAGGGACCTTGACACTTGGATGAATTTGATTGCTGTACTGGCACACAATCTGGTGTGTCAGTGAATAAACTTCTTGTAAACTGTGCGTGAACTGTGCACAGCTGCGAGCCAGTGTGCAAAGAAATCTGTGAAATGTTCAAAAATTCTGGCATGCATTCTCGTCGTGAATATTGTCTCACCAATTCGAAAAGACTGTCACTGCGTGCCAATGCATATCTGAACGATTATGAGATGTTATGAGATGAGATGCTATAATAAATGTAATTTTACAGATATGTTATCAAACTCATGAGAAGGAATGAAAATGCAACTGTTTACCAAACCATATATATAATAAATAATTACCTTTCAGACTATTCCAAATACATTCTCCACCGCACAAAGCGCATGAGAAAAACTGCAGGTACAGCTAATTTCTCTGTAATTGTGAGAGTGATGAGAGATGGGTTAAGGTTCTGACAGTTCCAACAGCAAATGAGTCATGAGCTATGAAATGATTATTTTATATAACATGGCGTCAAACAGGACAAAGCATGGCATCCAGTGGGACTCACTGGCATGACTAATTGTGCAGCAGTGCAGGGATCAAATTTGTGCACGTGTCAAGATGGCTTAATGGTTTATTTTCTGGATTGCCACAAAATAGTATAGGATGTCTACAGATAGGACAGAATACAGCTGCTCGAGTTTCGATGAAAATCAGGAGGTTTGATCACAGACATTCTGGCTTCCCTTCACTGGCTCCATGCGCCTCAAAGAGCAGATTTCAAGGTTTTGTTGCTAACATATAAGGCTCTAAATGGTCATGAACTCAACTAGGAATGGGTATTGATAAGATTTTATGATACCATGATCGATTCCGCATATCTATCCGATTCCTTATCAATTTCCTTATCGATACCTCTTGTGAACTTTATGTGTACTAAAAGTAGTTGTTTTGAAGTTATTAATTCCGACCAGAGTCTGTCTCGGCAGAGAGCGGCGCAGCGTTTGCAGCTGTGCCAACGGAACAGAGGATGATTCTCATTTTTTGACTGCAACCAGACAAGAGTCCCAGTTAGTGACTTTAAGCCACACAAAAGTGACTCAAGATTAACATATTTTAATGGCTTTGAGAGGGGTTAAGAAGCAGACGTGCCACTTCTGAAGAGCAGCAAATCAAAGAACCAACAAGCCAGCGGATCGAAGCATTGCTTCATTGATTCATGCTTTAAACTGGAGTCGCGCTGCAGAAACAGTTGATTACAGACTCGGTGCAGGGTCTCCAACCAATGTAGAGGAATGATCATTTTCCCAACAAACACCCTCAAAAACAACGACTGCTCTGAAGGACCGATAAGGGAATCGTTAAGCAAAAAGACTATTGATATCGGTGGATCGAATCATTTCTTCACGAGACCCGAAAAGAACTGGTTCTCGATACCCAACCCTAAACTCAACTACAACCCCTGGCAAAAATGATGGAATCATCGGCCTCAGAGGATGTTCATTCAGTTGTTTAATTTTGTAGAAAAAAAGCAGATCACAGACATGACACAAAACTAAAGTCATTTCAAATGGCAACTTTCTGGCTTTAAGAAACACTATAAGAAATCAGGAAAAAAAATTGTGGCAGTCAGTAACGGTTACTTTTTTAGACCAAGCAGAGGGAAAAAATATGGAATCACTCAATTCTGAGGAAAAAATTATGGAATCATGAAAAACAAAAGAATGCTCCAACACATCACTAGCATTTTGTTGCACCACCTCTGGCTTTTATAACAGCTTGCAGTCTCTGAGGCATGGACTTAATGAGTGACAAACAGTACTCTTCATCAATCTGGCTCCAACTTTCTCTGATTGCTGTTGCCAGATCGGTTTTGCAGGTTGGAGCCTTGTCATGGACCATTTTCTTCAATTTCCACCAAAGATTTTCAATTGGATTAAGATCCGGACTATTTGCAGGCCATGACATTGACCCTATGTGTCTTTTTGCAAGGAATGTTTTCACAGTTTTTGCTCTATGGCAAGATGCATTATCATCTTGAAAAATGGTTTCATCATCCCCAAACATCCTTTCAATTGATGGGATAAGAAAAGTGTCCAAAATATCAACTTAACTTGTGCATTTATTGATGATGTAATGACAGCCATCTCCCCAGTGCCTTTACCTGACATGCAGCCCCATATCATCAATGACTGGAAATGTACATGTTCTCTTCAGGCAGTCATCTTTATAAATCTCATTGGAACGGCACCAAACAAAAGTTCCAGTATCATCACCTTGCCCAATGCAGATTCGAGATTCATAACTGAATATGACTTTCATCCAGTCATCCACAGTCCACGATTGCTTTTCCTTAGCCCATTATAACCTTGTTTTTTTCTGTTTAGGTGTTAATGATGGCTTTCGTTTAGCTTTTCTGTATGTAAATCCCATTTCCTTTAGGCGGTTTCTTACAGTTCGGTCACAGACGTTGACTCCAGTTTCCTCACATTCGTTCTTCATTTGTTTTGTTGTGCATTTTCGATTTTTGAGATATATTGCTTTAAGTTATCTGTCTTGACGCTTTGATATCTTCCTTGGTCTACCAGTATGTTTGCCTTTAACAACTTTCCCATGTTGTTTGTATTTGTTCCAGAGCTTAGACACAGCTGACTGAACAACCAACACCTTTTGCAACATTGCGTGATGATTTACCCTCTTTTAAGAGTTTGATAATCCTCTCCTTTGTTTCAACTGACATCTCTCATGTTGGAGCCATGATTCATGTCAGTCCACTTGGTGCAACCGCTCTCCAAGGTGTGATCACTCCTTTTTAGATGCAGACTAACGGGCAGATCTGATTTGATGCAGGTGTTAGTTTTGGGGATGAAAATGTACAGGGTGATTCCATAATTTATTCCTCAGAATTGAGTGAGTCCATATTTTTTTCCCTCTGCTTTGTCTAAAAAAGTAACCGTTACTGACTGCCACAATTTTTTTTCCCTGATTTCTTATAGTGTTTCTTAAAGCCAGAAAGTTGCCATTTGAAATGACTTTAGTTTTGTGTCATGTCTGTGATCTGCTTTTGGTCTACAAAATTAAACAACTGAATGAACATCCTCCGAGGCTGGTGATTCCATAATTTTTGCAAGGGGTTGTATCTTGTTGAACTTGTTAAGCCTTATGTGCATCCTCATGCCCTGTGCTCCTTGGATGCAGATCTGTTCCGTGTCCCAAGGGTTCAAAAAGTCAGCAGAGTTGAGAGCCTTTTCTTGCTGTAATGACCTGTTTTTTTGATGAAACTGTCCTGAACAAAAAGCTCAGAAGTCTATGCTTTAAATACAGAAAAGACACTTTATTGAAATCTCATGTGAAGTCACAGATCTGGGTTCTAACCGAACGCAGCTCATGCAGAAACTTGTTCAAGAACTACAAACACAAATACAGTGGCTTTTTATAGAATATGGGAGTCTTCTCCCCATTACAAAGGGCAGGCCTATTCTCACAACCGGTTCCTATTGGCTTCACATGGGAATGAGAGTGGGCAAAGAAAAAAAAAACACCTTTGAAAATGGTCAGTAGTCTGGATGCTGCCGTAGGCCCCCAGCAGGCTACAGGGGCAACTCCCCTGGTGGAAGAAGCTCATAGGTTTTGAAAATGTTAGAGGCCTTTTGGGGCCACTACAGAGACCTAATCTCAAGAATTTCCATTTTATATTTTTTGTATGTTGGGGTATGTGGAAACCTTACTGTAACAAAGGAATCTGTCTATGTAGACCTTCTTTCAGTGATACCTGCCTAGTGCTATAAGATATGTACTTACTATAAATGTCATTGCATTGGACAGATATCACTGAACTTGCCAAAACTAGTGTTTTTCCTTAACCTGCAATGAGCTCTTAAACACACTAGAACTTCATGCATGCATTGAAAGGTTTATTTATTAAAGAGAAAAACTGAAGGAAATCAATTTGCGGAAGGGGGGAAGCTTTTGAAAATTCAAGGTAAAAATTGGCCATTCTAGGGGTACCCAAAGGGGAAAAGCCAGGTACAACAGCTCAAGTCCCTTCATCATGTCCAGAAAGCTGGGGAAGTTTGTTGAGTGGGCAATCTCATTCTGGGTTAGCCAGTACATGGCCCTCAGTGAGGCAGTCGGAGTCCGTGCACATTTTTAAGTCAAGACTTCAAACCTATTTTTATTCTCTTTCTTATGAGTAGTTTTTATTTTGTTATGTTTTATTCTTTTACTTCTGTTTTTAATGAGGTATTTTAATTTTTTTTATTTATTTATTTTTATTTTTTTTATGTTGAACTGTTCTGTGAGGCACCTTGAGATGGCTTTTGTTGTAATTTGGCGCTTTATAAGCTGATTAAGTTGAAATTGAACAACATTTTATTGAGTCTTAAAGTAAATAAATATGAAATTGGTTACTGGATCCTTAAATTCTGGACATAATAAACTCTACATGTTGGATCCTTGATCTCTGGACAAAAACAGAAATAAAATCTGTTAGTTTTTGTCAAAAGCATTTCCTGTCACACATTATTATTGGCATGAATGTATTTCCATACCTGTGAGCTGAGCTCTAACTGCAGATGTGCTGCATGTCAGGTTTATAAAGAATGTAAGACGTCTCATTTTGGGAGGAAAAAACGTTTTAGTCGACTATAGTTTATTGTCTGTATTGCAACGTTTGTAAGAGGTGTAGTTTATTGTCTGTATTGCAACGTTTGTAAGAGGTGTCATTTTATTTAAAGCGGCTATTCGTTTTGAAGTTATTAAATCCGACGGGACTCTGTCTCGGTAGAGCGCCGCGCAGCGTTTAAAGCTGTGACAACGGAACGGAGGATGATTCCCGTTTCTCCACTGCATGACAAGAGTCCCAGTTAGTGACTTTAATCCACACAAAAGCGACTCATGATATTTTAATGGCTTTCAGAGGGGTTAAGAAGCTGACTTACCGCTTCTGTAGAGCAGCGAATCAAAGAGCCACTGCTTCGATTCACGCTTCAAACTAGAGTCGCGCTGCAGAAACGGTTGATTACAGGCTGTACTGAAAATCGTAACGGTCCAAAATTATAGTGTAACGGGCCGTAACGCAAGTTTGCGCTAGCTAGAACCCTGATATATATACATTTTTAGGGGTGCTTAAAATATATTTAGGGGTGCTTGAGCCCCCGATGCTGCACTCACTGCAGTTTATTGTCTGGAATAGTCTCAGATGAGACAGCGGGTGCATTTTGCGGCAGTGGCATCTTGTCTCAGCACTTCCTGTGGCATCTGCGTGTGTCGCTGTTTCGTTGGCATCTTTATGTGCCGGCGCACATGCTGGTGTTTTATTTACCTGCCGAGGCACATGTCAGTGTTTTCAGTTGATTTATTTATTTCAGACATGTACATTTAAAAGCATAAGTAGATCAGAGATTAAAAAAATAATTTAAGATACAAGTATGGCTCTTCCGGTGACATCTTTATGTGCCGGGGCACATGCTGGCGTTTTCTGTTTTATTTATTCATTTAATTATTTGTCAGACTTGTACATGTAAATACTTTAACAGATCATAGCTGAAAAAATAAAAATACAAGTTTTAAAAAAGTCTTCAAACTCGTTCATTAAAGTTCCAGCAATGAGGATAAGTAAAAATCAGATCTAACCAGCGATACAACACCTTAAAAAAAAAAAAGTCTGTGTAACATGGAAATCCTGTAAAATGACAAAAACTAAAAAAAAAAAAAACTAAAAAGAAAAACAGTGTTGAATTGACAGCAATAATTGCACAGATTTTATCTTCAAAACAGGCAATTAACAGCTTATCTGTTCCATATACTGTAATTGTTAACATGCAAAAACAAACATTTATGTTGCATTGTAATTATTATTTAAAAAGTTGTGGGTGGGTGGGTAGGTAGGTAGACAGATAGATAGTAAACAGTTACTGTGTTTTGTTAGTAAATGGGAGATGCCATTGTTTTCAGTATTTCTTGCAGCACTTCCGGTGGCATCATTTTATATATATATATATATATATATATATATATATATATATATATATATATATATATATATATATATATATATATATATATATATATATATATATACACACGAGGGCTGTCAATAAAGTATAGGTCCTTTTTATTTTTTTTCAAAAACTATATGGATTTCATTCATGTGTTTTTACGTCAGACATGCTTGAACCCTCGTGCACATGCGTGAGTTTTTCCACGCCTGTCGGTGACGTCATTCGCCTGTGAGCACTCCTTGTGGGAGGAGTCGTCCAGCCCCTCGTCAGAATTCCTTTGTCTGAGAAGTTGCTGAGAGACTGGCGCTTTGTTTGATCAAAATTTTTTCTAAACCTGTAAGACACATCGAAGTGGACACGGTTCGAAAAATTAAGCTGGCTTTTGGTGAAAATTTTAACGCGGTTAAAATTTTTTCACGCAGTTCGCGTGATCTGCCACCAACTCACTGTGGAAGCTTGATGACAGCTGCCTTTTATCAGAAGTCATTCTGAGGCTATAAACAGAGAGACATATATGTTTATATAGATTATACAAAGCTAGGTCTTTATTATTTTGCCTGTTTTTAACTACAAAGGACTACTCTCAAATAATGAACTGTGATGCCGCTACTTTATTCACCCTGTTTTCTGCTCAATGATCGTTCCATCTGTTGACCTCAGAATTTTACAGTTATTTACTACTGACTTTACATCACTGAATACATTGTAAGGAAAAAAAATCTCAAAGTTAGTCCAGTCATGATTCAAGATTTCTTTGTCATTCCACCTTGTGAAGGTAGAAAACAAAACAAAATTTTGTTGCCACTGCCACTGTCTCCTTACAAAAACAAAGATGAGCAAAAATAAAATAACAAATGTACTGATAAACAGATATACTATGTGCAAATTGTTGGAAAAATGAATAAATAAAGTAACAGATGTACTATAAATACCTTGAATACCAGATGCCACCGCAGGTAAGTACAACACCATCATGTGCCCCGGCACATAAAGATGCCACCGCAGGTAAATAACACACCAGCATGTGCCACGGCACATAAAGATGCCACCGCAGCTAAATACAACACCAGCATGTGCCCCGGCACATAAAGATGCCACCGCAGGTAAATACAACACCAGCATGTGCACTGGCACATAAAGATGCCACCGCAGGTAAATACAACACCAGCATGTGCACTGGCACATAAAGATGCCACCGCAGGTAAATACAACACCAGCATGTGCACTGGCACATAAAGATGCCACCGCAGGTAAATACAACACCAGCATGTGCCCCGGCACATAAAGATACCACCGCAGGTAAATACAACACCAGCATGTGCCCCGGCACATAAAGATGCCACCGGAAGTGCTGCGAGAAATACAAAAACAGCAGCAACTGCCGCGACAGTATACAGATGCTAACATTTTCTGATACTTGGATTTATATTTTTCATCTCTGGTCTGCTTATGCTTTTACATGTACACGTCTGAAATAAATAAATCAACTGTACGGCGGCACATAAAGATGCCAACGAAAGAGCGGCAGCTGCAGCAGCTGTCGCGGCAGCTGCCGCGACACACGCAGATGCCACAGGAAGTGCGGAAACAAGATGCAGCTGCCGCAAAATGCACCTGCCCTTGCTGTCCCAGATTGCATTTCAGAGCTTCTGGAATTTGAACATTTTCGTGTGGGTGGTGTTGGGGGGCAATTTTGGGTTTCAGCTTTTGTTATTCACTACATTCATCCCTGAATATGTGAAATCATGAGTCACGTTTGTGTGGATTAAAGTTACTAACTGGGACTCCTGTCTTGTTGCGAGAAAGAAATGAGAATCGTCCTCCGTTCTGTTCACACAGCTCCAAACGCTGCGCGGCTCTCTGCCAAGTCAAGTTAGAACGATAGAATCCAGTCTGAATTAATAACTTCAAAGCGAAACACCGTTTTATTTTTATTTATGTCCAGAGATCAAGGATACAGTGACCAATTTCATATTTATTTACTTTAAGACTCAATGAAATACATAGAAAACCTGTAAAGCCTACTTTTAGTACAAAATTCACAAGAGGTATCAATAAGGGAATCGATAAGGAATTGGATCGATAAGCAGAATCGATAATGGCATCGATAGATAAAATCTTATCAATACCCATCCCTAGTCCTGACTGTGTTAGTGGCCAAAAAAAAAAAAAGATGATAAAAAAAGGTGTTTTGGACTTTGGGGGAGTGTCTCTAACTTAACTCCTGTGTTCTCCAGCCCTGGAGCCTGCTGACTGCTGGGGCAATGTACATCTCCACCCTGCTGTGATCCAGGACTCAGCGCTGGAGCAGAAGCGCATGAGTCCTGGAGAAGATGAAAAGAGAAGCATGTGGTCCAATCCACTGGGCTGATCTGTGCAGACAGATCAGTGAATCCACCTGCTCTGGTTTGTCCAGACCAGAACAATAAAGTCCACTTCATCAGATTGATCACACTCTAGTTCAGACTCTGATGATGTGCTCCACGCTTCAATCATCTTAATGCAGTTCAAAAAAAAAAAAAAAAAAAAAAAAAAAAAAAAAAGAAAGACTTGGTGCACTGTTCCAGATGCTAACCACAAACTCTAAAACACTCCACCACACATGCTAAAACACAATCCAAGCACGGTGGGTTTGATGACAGAGGAGTTTGTCATCAAACCCACGTAGAGTTGGTGATTGTGATTGGTTAGCTCCTGTGTTTATCACCAATGGTAATCTCTCCTGCAGTAGAATTAGGAAATTATTTGTTTTTGCTGCGGGTGCCTGCAAAACACGGAGCGAATATGAGAATATTATCCCCCCAAAACTTGTGTAAATTATGAATCATAATTCAAATTATACTTGGCCTATTAACAAAATTTCAAGTATGCAGGTTGAATTCCACGCGCTCAACACGCATTCAAACTGATGCAAATTATTGGTTGAGTTAATAGGGTTTTAAAAAAGGAATACTTTGTACCATCTGTCATGCTTCGTTATGTTATGGGGTAACGTGTCACATCTCATAGAATACAATAGACATCAACCTAGTTTGACCTTTACTTTGGATACCAAGTATTCAACACAGACAAAATTATTCCATTTTTAATCCTATTAGCTCAACCAATAATTAGCATTGCCAAAACTGGTGCAAGTTCAACAATGGACCATTGTAACAAACTGAATTTGATCTTTGTCATCATTTGTGCTGTTTTTACCCTGTAACTCCACAATATTTAGTCAAGGATAGTCTAAACTATACCTTTTTGCAATAGTTATGATGACACAAATAATAAAGGATTATTAACCAACTTCAAGGTCTTAACAGGGAAATATCAGACCAACGTGTTGTCAGTATGGACCTCGCTGATGCTTTGTCCATGCGAAAAACATGGAGGTCTGATATTCCCGTACAGACCGAGCAAGTGAGGTTAATAATTCATTTTTATATGTTTATTATATGGCTACTATAAATATATAAAAAAAAAAACGCGAACACCCGAATATGAAAGTTGCTGACGGCTCATAGACAGAGCTCATAGTCAGAGCGGAAGTGAAGCCATTTGCTTCACCTCTGAGCCTTGAACAGCAGAAGTTAAGTTCACCTCCAAAAAAAAAAGAAAAAAAAAAAAAAAAAAAAAAAAAGAAAAAGAAAAAAAGAACAAGTTCACCTCCTCGGCTTCAGAGCTCTGAAGCTGAGATGAACTGTGGCTCACCTCAACTCACCTCCGAGTTGACGTCCGGTGTCCCGACAGAACACCAAAGCAGAGCAGGAACTTGATAAAAAATGGTCAGGATCGAGCTGGTAAGCTTTCAATCTGTGCGTTTTTTCAGTGCTGTCTAGATATTTATGGAGTACGTTCGTGTGCAAATTGGTTTCTTCTAATCGTGTTTTTAGCTTCTTGGTTTGTAAAGAAAATACGCGTTTTGGACTGACTGTCATGGAAACACCGGTGTATTGAAAATATCCGACTGGTAATCAGCAATCAGACTGCGCGTAGCGTTGCAGCCATATAATAATATGATACACCTTTCAATATGATTGGAAGTTTTAAATTTTGACACTAGTGTAATTCCTCATTGACCCACGTAGATCATAAGAGGTCAGCTAAAGGATGCCTCCACATCTGAAAATAAGTATTAGTTCATTTAAAATCTTCTTTCGGCTGCTCCCGTTAGGGGTCGCCACAGCAGATCAATCGTTTCCACCTTATTTAGAATATGTGTGCCAAATTTCAATGCCGTACGGGCCTTTCACACTGAACACATCAGAAGCATCAAAAATCGGTCTAAAAAGCATTATATCCAATGAGACGTGTTGCTTTTTTTAGATGCGTCAGAAGTATCGAGTCAAAAGCCGAGCTAAAGTGACGCTTCTCACGGAAGTGCGCATTGCGGCTTGTCGGCAGGCGGACGCGGTCAAAGTTCAATCTAATCCAACTTTCGACGCTCTGAGCCGTGACATAGCTTCACGCTGTCCAATAGGATCGATGCGTTGGGCCAAAACATGGAAGACTAGTGGCAGAAACCACTGATCTGTACAAAACGGATCGGTGCAGAAACCACTGATCTGTACAAATCAGAAACGTGTCATAGGATTTTTCATTTATAGAGCAGTTTTCTGAAGAAAAATCCTTGGAAATGTTTTTTGTTGTTGTTGTTTGTTACCTCAGAATTTCTGATTACTGTTAAAAAAGTTTAGAACACTTGTAATTAAAATAGCTAAATAAATCAATAAATGGTTCTTTAGAAACCTTTCATCTGTAAATTAAAACCACCTGTTATTTCAGATTAGATAATTTCTTGTTTAACATAAGGAACCTAGGACATTTATTTTTAGACAAAATAACATGGACATTTGTACATTTTTTTTTTAAGTTTGGTAGATTATTTATATCTCATTTAAACCAGAAAGACACTGTAAATAAATACAAATATTTATTATAAATGCAACAGGAAATAATTTAACAATGACTGCAGTCTGATTGTAAAGTAGGATTTCTGTGGCATAAACCTCTTGGTGAATTTTTTTATACTCATTTCAACTTGTAATTTTGTCAAAATATGTAATTGTCTTTAATGTTGTTATCAGGACAGAGTCATTTCTAAAATATGAACTTGAGCACAATAAGTGGAGAGCTTCTACCTGTACCTACCTAACCTGTTCTACCTGTACCTGTCTTTTGACTTTGATTTGTGGACATTTTTAATGATCCGTTCATTTATTGTTAAAATATAAAATTAAACAGCTTTTTAAAAATAATACATTAGTTGCTGTAGAAAGAGCCGTTTATTTAGAAGCAGGTGATATTATGCTGGATTCTCGGGACCAGATGAAGGGCTCTTCTGCAGCTTTGAACTCTGGTGGTGTTGCTGAAGACACTTTTGTGTCCTATTTTGAAGAACAGAGATGTTTTCTTTTGACTGGACATCATGGTGTTCAGCTCATCAATGGAAGTTTGGTTGTCTGCACAGCAAATGTTCCTGATTGGGACAAATAAAAATATTTCTTTAAATATAAAGAAACACTAAACAGTTTATATATGAAAAGTAGAAAAAAAAATGGGGGAAAAAAAACGATGGGGAGGGAAAAAAAAAAAACCCGCCCAAAAAAAAAAAAAAAGAAGTTATTTAAAGTTGAGCTTTTGTGGCCTCCGAAAGAAGCTGTAGCTTTATTTGGTAAAAATAAAAAAAGACTGAACCATTTGCAAATTAAAGCATTCACTCTAATCAACTGTGCTAAAAGGCTAAGCTAACGTTAGCCGATCATTAAACCTTCACATTATTCTCACCTCGATAAAGCTGCAGAACTAAACTCCGTTGGGCAAACTGGGACTTCGCATATATCCAAAAAGTGGGAGATTTCAGACTGAGTGGATTTGCTCCATCCCCCGGCTGCCTGCTTTGGTCTGCCCAGTGATGATGCCTGATGGCCGCCTTCTCCGTGCGGGTTGGCCCCCACTGTCGCGGTTCGATCGATATCCCACCAAGTCGTCAGTCCTTCCTCGGTCTGCATCACTCCAAAAAGTAGCTGAAAAAAAGCTTCTCCGAGCAGGGTGATGGGAGAATTGTTCTACAGCTGTTTTTTAAAGCTTTTTTGTGGTTCAGGCGACGCAAATTCAAGATGGCGATGGCTGAACTTTTTTCAGGTTGTGGAAACAGTCAAAGTGTGATGTAGCAATCTCCGCCCCCTTACCGCTTCTGAAGCGAAGCGTCTACGACACGTCAGACGCGCTGGAAGTGCATCCTACGGATTGGCCTGACATGTTCAATGTGAAAGGCCACAAAATGCACACAGTCATTTTGCCTCTCTGCTGCACTATTCTGGGATCAGACTTCCATCAAAGTCTTTCTCTCTCTCTTTTGCAAAACCACATTTCTGCACACTTACACCTTTACACTATTCAGGTCGACATGTCATGCCTGGTAGTAAAACTGGATACTGATGCTACCAAGTTACCAAGGAAAAGTTCTGTAGTTTTGGTCGTTGATGGGCGGTGAAGAAAATAATGGATTTTATTCACTGAAGTCATGTTGATTTGAATTAAGATTGCAGTGATGAATAAATTCTGGGAGTAAAGATAATTATTCTTTATCTGCTCATAATCAGAGCTGCTCTTACCCGTGTACAACAGGTTACTGATGTTGACCTTTTAGTACCAAGTATTGGGTCAAAATAAACCAAACCTCTATGTTCCAGAATACACAAATAACTGTCACCAGAATCCTTTCAGTTACCTTTGTTCATTTCTAAATTCAAAGTCCCTGCTGATCTTGGACAAAGGGAGTCGAAACATTGAGGGTGGTGATGTCACTTTCCTTCAAAAGTAAGAAATTTGAGAAATTTTCCAGAATATGGAGAAATTTGACATCTATCTTTCATCAAAATCCTTCTCGTCCTGTTGTGTAAATACTGACAGAACCACTGGAGGAATACCCCTTGAGGAAAATATTTCAGTTACAACAACATGTTATAAAGTATCACTAATACAAACAAAGCTGAGTGAACAAGCCTGTTCTATAGAAGAAATTTGGAGGATTAAAAACAGCATTCAGCTCTTTACCTCTTTTGTTCTCTTCTTTTAAATGACTCATTTCTTCTTCCTGATCTGTGATCATTCCTTCATCAGCAGGTGTTGGTTGTAGTTTCAACATGTCCCTCAGCTATGGAACTTCAGACATGTTTGTAGAAAGACTTTAAAACACACAAAAGAAAGAGAGAGTCAATGACCAAGTGGAAGAAAGACTAAAAACAGGCCGATTTAATCATCTGCTGCTGCCCTGCTGCCCAATCAGAAGTGTGAGACAACACCGAAATGTCCCTGTGCTGGGACAGACGTCCTAAAGGAGGAGACACCGACCCTGATCCCAGCGACATGAAGGTTTTCCTTACATACTGACTGGAGAGAGAGAGACAAGATATTAATGTCCATAAGATGTTTGTTTAAATCAAACTAAGATTGTGTTAAAATAAAATTAAGTGTTCTGAACTTACAAGGTCAGTGATCACAAAGAAGACAGTGGGACATTGTCACCATTTTGTGGCAAAGTAATGGGCCAGTTTGATTCACAACTATAAGTTGTGCTTATCAAGAGATATTGCTGTCCTTCCGTCAGTCCTTACGGCAAAACCTTCTTAAACTTAAGGACCGTGAAAAACTCTCAAAAATCTAATTTTTATACATTAATACTGCATAATCAAATTAAAAAAATCATGCATTTCAGACATTTATAAATGCATTTTCTGTCTGTTTTGTTTTTTAAAAACTAAATTTTTGTTTGAAGTAGGATAAATGATATGCAGCATAAACGATACAAAATTGGCCTAAGATAGAGATTTTAATTCTATTTAATTCTATGTACTATCGCAATAGTACATGCTGATGATGCAATCTACCCGCGACGTACAAAATGTACAGCCACAAGCTGGATCCGGTTTCAACGTGTTATTGGCGGTCGCCTTGAGTAAACACGGCTGAAAGTGAAACAGAGGAGCTGGTTTCTTCAGGTTTCAGTCAAATTATGTCTTATAGTAATTTGCTGCAGTTCTCTCTGGGTGCTCCGGCTTCCTCCCACATCCAATAGTGCACAGGTTAAGTGGATCGGAAACTTCAAAAATTTTCCGTTGGTGTGTGTGCTGGTGTGAATGTGTTTTTTTTTTTCTATATGTGGCCTTGTGACAGACTGGCATCCTGTCCAGGGTGTATTCCGCCTCACGCACGGTGACTGCTGGGATAAGCTCCAGCCCCCGACGACCCTTAATTGGAGTAAGCGGTTGAAGATGAGTAATTTGCTACAAAATATAATTTGACTGAAGCCTGCAGAAAACAAATCACATTAAAAAACCAATTCATTCATTCATTTTCAGCTGCTTATCCGTGTTCAGATCGCGGTGACAGCAGAGCAAGCAGCTCATCCCTCACTTTCCTATTCTCGGCCAAATCCTATAAATCTTCCCAGAGGATCCCAGGGCGTTCCAAAGCCAGCTGGGAAATATAATCTCTCCAGCATGTCCTGGATCTTTCCCGGAGCCCCCTCCCAGTTGGACGTGTCTGGAAGACCTCCTTGGGAAGATGACCTGGGAACCAACTCAACTGGCTTTTTTCAATGCAAATAAGAAGCGGCTCCACTTCGAGTCCCTCCCAGATAATCAAGCTTCTCCCGTGTGTCCAGGAGTGTAAGCCCAGACACCTGACAGAGGAATCTCAGTTCTGCTGCTTTTATCCATGATCAAGCAGTGCACATAAAAGGCACATATACACATTTCTGTCTGGATCATATGTACAGTAGTGTTCAGAATAATAGTAGTGCTATGTGACTAAAAAGATTAATCCAGGTTTTGAGTATATTTCTTATTGTTACATGGGAAACAAGGTACCAGTAGATTCAGTAGATTCTCACAAATCCAACAAGACCAAGCATTAATGATATGCACAATCTTAAGGCTATGAAATTGGACTATTAGTAAAAAAAAAAAAAAGGGGGTGTTCACAATAATAGCAGCATCTGCTGTTGACACTACAAACTCAAAACTATTATGTTCAAACTGCTTTTTTAGCAATCCTGTGAATCACTAAACTATTATTTAGCTGTATAGCCGCAGTTTTTTATGATTTCTTCACATCTGCGAGGCATTAATTTTGTTGGTTTGGAACCAAGATTTTGCTCATTTACTAGTGTGCTTGGGGTCATTGTCTTGTTGAAACACCCATTTCAAGGGCATGTCCTCTTCAGCATAAGGCATTATGACGTCTTCAAGTATTTTGACATATCCAAACTGATCCATGATACCTGGCATGCGATATATAGGCCCAACACCATAGTAGGAGAAACATGCCCATATCATGATGCTTGCACCACCATGCTTCACTGTCTTCACTGTGAACTGTGGCTTGAATTCAGAGGTTGGGGGTCGTCTCACAAACTGTCTGCGGCCCTTGGACCCAAAAAGAACAATTTTACTCTCATCAGTCCACAAAATATTCCTCCATTTCTCTTTAGGCCAGTTGATGTGTTCTTTGGCAAATTGTAACCTATTCTGCACGTCTTTTATTTAACAGAGGGACTTTGCGGGGGATTCTTGCAAATAAATTAGCTTCACACAGGTGTCTTCTAACTGTCACAGCACTTACAGGTAACTCCAGACTGTCTTTGATCATCCTAGAGCTGATCAATGGGTGAGCCTTTGCCATTCTGGTTATTCTTCTATCCATTTGAATGGTTGTTTTCTGTTTTCTTCCACACGTCTGTTTTTTTTTTGTGTCCATTTTGAAGCATTGGAGATCATTGTAGATTAACAGCCTATAATTTTTTGCACCTGCGTATAAGTTTTCCCCTCCCCAATCAACTTTTTAATCAAACTATGCAATTCTTCTGAACAATGTCTTGAACGTTCCATTTTCTTCAGGCTTTCAAAGAGAAAAGCATGTTCAACAGGTGCTGGCTTCATCCTTAAATAGGGGACACCTGATTCACACCTGTTTGTTCCACAAAATTGACGAACTCACTGACTGAATGCCACACTACTATTATTGTGAACACCCCTTTTCTACTTTTTTTTTTTTTACTAATAGCCCAATTTCATAGCCTTAAGAGTGTGCATATCATGAATGCTTGGTCTTGTTGGATTTGTGAGAATCTACTGGTACTTTGTTTCCCATGTAATAAGAAATATACTCAAAACCTGGATTAATCTTTTTAGTGACATAGCACTACTATTATTCTGAACACTACTGTACACCAGAGGTGGCAGGACATACAACGCTCAATGTATCATGAGGGTCAGCCTCAAGAGCTGCACAGAGACTCAGTGATGTTAGGTGGGCTTGCAGGTTTTATGCCTGTCGAAACCTTATGGACCAGGTTCCAGCTGTTCTCCGTGTCCTCCATAATCTTGAGGAGGAGAACAATGGAAACAGATGCGTAGAGGCATGTGGACTGCGTGGGCAGATAGACCTAAACTTCTCTGGCAGCTTTTCAGGGGATACTTGGAGACACAATGTTGCTGAGTCATAGGCCACGATCCTCATCACTGGACTTACCAGAGCAGTTGAACTCACTGAGGCACTGCAGGACACATTTGTGCACTGTAGAGCATATTTTGAGTAGCTGTGGACAGAAGTGCTGGACGTTGCTCAGCAGTGCAACATTACCACCCGGAGGGTTTCCAGAAGGCAGCCAAAGACCAGCTCTGTTCCACAATTTTTCACTTCCGATCCGACCCCGATACCTGAATTTGGATATCTGCCGATATCTATACTTTGCTGATCCGATACCAGAGCTCTGTTTGCTTTAATAATATTATTATCATTATTGTTGATTTTATGAGGATTTTCTTAAAAAGGAAACCTGAAAGTTCAGCTATGATTTGCCAGAAGGTGCATCTAAGATAAAAGCCTAGATTTGATGTTTTGGTGAAAGAATTAAGTACTTTTATTTTTTATAGACTTTTGTAGCCTTGTTTTTATAGACTTAAAGAGAAAAGACAGCAAACACTCTGTCTATCCTTCTCGATTTTCAATTTCAATGGAGCCTTACTGATGTGTTTACATTGTCAAAGCAAGTGTTACAGAATAAAAATTAAGTCCTCTGTCTCTCTATCTCTGCCTGTCTCTCTCCTTCTCTCTATCTCTCTCTTGCTTGCTTTTTCTCTCCCTCCGTCTCTCTCTCTCTCTATCTTCCTGTTTTCGTGCTAAGCAAATTTCAAACTTTTTGGAAACATGAAGCCTTTCATCTGTAAAAATAAATGTATCATCACTGACGCTCACGTGCAGGATTTCAATGGAGCCTTTTTCCTTTTCAGTGGACAGAATCTCTGTCAGCTTCTCCTCCTCTGGTGTTTCACAGCGTTTGACAGCCTCGGGACAGTGAAGCGGCTAACTTTTTAGCACACATTTTCAGCAACAATTCAGTTAATTTTCAGAAGATCCGTGGTCGACAAACAGACAATTTGAACTGGAGAGCCGAGTAGAAATTTGCCGCTACCCACAGCTAGAACATGGTAGAAGAGAGCTCTCTCAAACAGCCCGGCTTCAGAAAACCTCCCCCTCTCCTCCTCCCACTAGGCAGCAAACAAGCACAGCGCAAACAACAGCAGTTGAGAGGATTCACAGAGGGTCTTCTCCGGTATTGGAAAATGTTTGCAGGTTGCATAGGTATTTTCCGATACATGAATTATCCGGATTCGGTCCCATCCCTACTCTGCTCTACATGGAGCCACTGTCACATCCACAATTCATCAGCAAAACAGTGATCATGGCAACGATTATTTTAGTAAGACTGTTTTCTATCCCATCTTAGACACTGTGAGTGCTGAGCTAGAAAGGTGTTTTTATAAAACCAACTGTGACATAATGAAAGGGATTCAAGCACTTAATCCCAAAAGCAACAGCTTTTTGGAGGAGACTCTTCTGTTTTTGTTGGGAACCATTCACAACACAAATCGGATCTTGGAAGAGAAGGAGGCGGCTGGAATTTGCTTAAGTTCACAGGAGTTCCTGGAGCCATTCAGTGAGGTCTTCTTTGAACTGTTCAGATCATGCAAAATTGCCATGACCATACCTGCAAGCACAGCTGCTTGTGAACGCAGCTTTTTCACATCGAAACTGATAAAAAAAAAAAAAATCACTTGCACACCACTATGAACAGTGAGAGATGAGTGATCTTGGGGAGCTACGTGTGGAGTTCAAGAGAGCCAAGGCATTGGATATGGACAAGTTCATAAGGTTGTTTACAACCCCTGGCAATAATTATGGAATCACCGGCCTCGGAGGATGTTCATTCAGTTGTTTAGTTTTGTGGAAAAAAAGCAGATCACAGACATGACACAAAACTAAAGTAATTTCAAATGGCAACTTTCTGGCTTTAAGAAACACTATTTTTAGACCAAGCAGAGGGAAAAACAATATGGACTCACTCAATTCTGAGGAATAAATTATGGAATCACCTGTAAATTTTCATCCCCAAAACTAACACCTGCATCAAATCAGATCTGCTCGTTAGTCTGCATCTAAAAAGGAGTGATCACACCTTGGAGAGCTGTTGAACCAAGTGGACTGACATGAATCATGGCTCCAACACGAGAGATGTCAACTGAAACAAAGGAGAGGATTATCAAACTCTTAAAAGAGGGTAAATCATCACGCAATGTTGCAAAAGATGTTGGTTGTTCACAGTCAGCTGTGTCTAAACTCTGGACCAAATACAAACAACATGGGAAGGTTGTTAAAGGCAAACATACTGGTAGACCAAGGAAGACATCAAAGCATCAAGACAGAAAACTTAAAGCAATATGTCTCAAAAATCGAAAATGGACAACAAAACAAATGAGGAACGAATGGGAGGAAACTGGAGTCAAGGTCTGTGACCGAACTGTAAGAAACCACCTGAAGAAAACGGGATTTACATACAGAAAAGCTAAACGAAAGCCATCATTAACACCTAAACAGAAAAAAAACAAGGTTACAATGGGCTAAGGAAAAGCAATCGTGGACTGTGGATGACTGGATGAAAGTCATATTCAGTGATGAATCTCGAATCTGCATTGGGCAAGGTGATGATGCTGGAACTTTTGTTTGGTGCCGTTCCAATGAGATTTATAAAGATGACTGCCTGAAGAGAACATGTAAATTTCCACAGTCATTGATGATATGGGGCTGCATGTCAGGTAAAGGCACTGGGGAGATGGCTGTCATTACATCATCAATAAATGCACAAGTTTATGTTGATATTTTGGACACTTTTCTTATCCCATCAACTGAAAGGATGTTTGGGGATGATGAAATCATTTTTCAAGATGATAATGCATCTTGCCATAGAGCAAAAACTGTGAAAACATTCCTTGCAAAAAGACACATAGGGTCAATGTCATGGCCTGCAAATAGTCGAGATCTTAATCCAATTGAAAATCTTTGGTGGAAGTTGAAGAAAATGGTCCATGACAAGGCTCCAACCTGCAAAGCTGATCTGGCAACAGCAATCAGAGAAAGTTGGAGCCAGATTGATGAAGAGTACTGTTTGTCACTCATTAAGTCCATGCCTCAGAGACTGCAAGCTGTTATAAAAGCCAGAGGTGGTGCAACAAAATATTAGTCATGTGTTGGAGCGTTCTTTTGTTTTTCATGATTCCATAATTTTTTCCTCAGAATTGAGTGATTCCATATTTTTTCCCCTCTGCTTGGTCTAAAAAAGTAACCGTTACTGACTGCCACAATTTTTTTTCCTGATTTCTTATAGTGTTTCTTAAAGCCAGAAAGTTCTCTTTGAAGTCTGTCCGTGGACTTTACAGTGATGCATTGCGCACAAAGGACAAAACAGAGACGTTAACAACATAAAACTCTGCCTCAAAGTTTTAAATGAACGGGGGGAGGATATCCCCAGATTTGTGTCTTACATTCTCGAGCCTAGATGTTTCCTATTTGCTTCGGAGAATGGAGCAGCTATATGCAGAAGTGGGAGCTCTGAAACACATCACCCAGCTTCAGACGGGTGTTTGTGAAAGTGTTCGTGCTGAAACGGCAGAGATCAACAGGCGAGTGACAGTATTGGAGTGCCGATCTGCTAACCCGACAACAAGTGCTGCTGCGGTGTTTGCTCCGGGGCCTGACAAGGCCTCTCGCCGTGGCCCGGGGAGCGTGATGGAGCCGTCGCTGCCGGGGGTGAGAGGAGGCGATACGCAGCACATGCTGGGAGCCACGGACCTGAAGGCGACGGGAGACACAGTGCGCGCGATGGAGCCGTTGACGTCGCCATCGGGTGTGAGAAGTGGTGATGTTGCTGCATGAGGACCTACATCAAGGTGCCGTTGGCTTCGCGGACCTGAATGCGACAGGTGACGTAGTGCGCTGTACCACACCGGTGCAGTGTGATGGAGATGAGTCTATTGCCGTGGATGTAGCTGTGAGGAGCCAGGCTGCTGGATCAGTGGCTTCCAGTGGATCCCCGCGATGAAGTACCATTGTGAAAAAGGGTAAGCCGGTTTCGGTCCGGCCAAAAACAAAGGCTGCTGTCTCTACAGCTCTGGATGGGCACTCTTGCACTTCTGTGGTGCGTAAAAGACCTGGCCCTGCGTCCACAGTCGGCACTGGAACTGTGAGCACCATCAAAACTGTGACGACTAAAATAGTGAATGTGTTTGCGACAAAATTTTCCCCAGACCTTGATGCAGACACACTTGCTGAGTACCTTAAATGTAAACTGAACAGAATTGTCACCTGTCAGAAAATTGACAATGCACGTAGCAGCAGGGTTAGCTCTTTTAAAGTCACCGCTGAATGCAACGATGTTGGTGAAATGTCTAACCCTGAACTCTGGCCTGAAGGAGCTCTGATAAGGCGTTATTATGAGCCACGCAAAGTGCCCACTGCGGTCAGTGACAGCTAGTCGTTACGGAAACGTCAATTCGGGTGATATCCTACAACTGCCGTGGCCTACGGCTAGGGCAGAGTGCTGGAGATAAAGCTCGGCGTTCTGCTGTGGACAGTCTACTGGCAGAATGTGACATTTTATGTTTGCAAGAGACTTTTACTGCTAAACAAGATTTGGATAAATTAAACACTCTTGATCCAAATTTTCTTGGAGTGGGAGAGTCAACAACTGACCTCAGCAAAGCTATTGTCAGAGGCAGAATCTCTGGGGGGGGGTGGCTGTTCTCTGGGACAAAAAGCTTGATGCTGTGATAAAGCCAGTAAAGCTTGATGTGGACTGGTGTATTGGTTTACAATATATTCACAAATGTAATAACTTTATTGTTTTAAATGTTTATACTCCATATGAGTCCAGTGAAAATGAGGTTGAGTATCTGAATAGACTGGCCTTTATTAATGCTTTTATTCAAGATAATAGCAGCTGTAGTGTATATGTGGTTAGGGATATGAACTCTGATATCTCTGACAGCAGTTCACTATTTGCTCATCATCTGACCTGCTTCTGTGATAACTTCACTTTATCAAGTAAAGTATTGTTGCCTATAGACAGTTATACATACATAAGTGAAGCGTGGCACACTACATCATGGCTTGACCATTGTTTCAGTACAGCTGATGGTCATGCTGCCATTGAGAAAATGGATATTAAATATGGGGTAGCGCTAACAGATCACATACCTTTGGCCTTCACTATTAATGTTGCAGAATTGCCATCTATAATTACCAACATTGATAATGTTAGAGGTAATGTGTCTACTAAAATAGACTGGTCAATTCTTTCTGACGAGGACTTGGTAACATATCAAACACACAGTACAATACCTGAATAATATTCATCTCCCCAAAGAAGCCATTTTGTGTAAAGATGTTCACTGTCAAAATAAAGAACACAAGAATGACCTATGTGCCATGTATAATGCTGTAGTGGCTGCTCTGTATGAAGCTGGAAAACCGCTTGCTAAAAACAAGAGAATCAGGGAAAATAAAGTAAGACCTGGATGGCATGAACATGTGGCCCCATATCATGCTGAAGCCCGGGAAACGTATAAGCTGTGGGTCCTGGCTGGGAGACCTAGGCAGGGCCCAGAGCTTGAGAGTAAAAAGCTGGCTAATGCCAGATATAAGTACGCTGTTCGTTTTATCTCTAGAAATGAGCAAGCCATGAGGGCCAACTCTATGGCTAGTCAAATGATGGGTAACAGTATTACTGACTTTTGGAAAGAGGTGCAGCCCCTCAACAACTGTAAATCTTCCCTTCCTTGTACTGTTGAAGGAGTTTCTGGTGAAGATAATATTGCTGAACTATGGAGAAAACATTTTAGTTCTCTTTTTAACTGTTTACAATATGACCCCACGAGGTGTATGAGGCTATACAGAAATTACCCAATAGTAAAGCATGTGACATGGACTTCATAAGTGCGGAACATCTGAAACACGGCAGTCAGAGGCTTTCCCTTCTTCTAGCACTCAGTTTTACTGGACTGTTGATACATGGCATATTGCCAGATCGTATGCTATCCATTCTGCTTGTACCGGTCATTAAGGACAAAACTGGAAAGGTTGGCTGTCTGGACAATTATCGACCTATTGCACTGGCCAGTATATTGTCAAAGGTGATGGAAAGAATTCTCCTTGACAGAGTGAATGTATATATCTCTTCCCTTGACAATCAGTTTGGGTTCAAGCCAAAGCATGGCACAGATATGTGTATTTATGCTTTAAAAGAAATAGTGAACTCGTATAAATCTAAAAATTCAACAGTTTTAATGTGTTTTATAGATGCTTCCAAGGCATTTGATCGCATGAATCACAAAAAGCTATTTATTAAATTAAAGCAAGGAGGGGTGCCTGGATACATTGCGAGGGTACTTGCCTATTAGTATGCACACCAGAAAATGCACATCAAGTGGGGGGGGGGGTAGTATATCTGACCCTTTTAGTGTGACCAATGGAGTTAGGCAGGGTGGCATTTTGTCCCCTGTTTTATTTAATCTGTATATGGATGAGCTGTCTAGACGCTTGAATGACTGTAACACAGGTTGTATGATTGGTGGTGTACTAGTCAATCATCTTATGTATGCAGATGACCTTGTGACCTTTAGTCCAAGTAGTGCTGGGCTGCAACAGCTTCTTAATGTATGTTCTGACTATGGTTTGCAATTTGACATAAAGTATAATTCCAGCAAAAGCGCTGTTCTAATATGAAGAACTAAACAGGATAAAAGTCTCAAATTTCCTGTGTTCAGACTGTCTAATAATCCTCTTGATGTTTGCAAAAAGATAAACTACCTAGGACACTGTATTACAGATGATATGAATGATGATGACATATACAGACAGTGTTGTAAGTTATATGCGCAGGCAAACACTATAGCCCGTAAATTTACATTTTGCTCCACTCAAGTTAAAGTGGTTTTGTTCAAGGCATACTGCACATCACTCTACACCAGACCTGGGCAAACTGCGGCCCGGGGGCCACATGCGGCCCTTTGCATGTCTCTGTCCGGCCCTCATGAGGTCTGTGATTATTATTACATATATTAAAAATGTCAAGCTTGTGTGTTGCAAATCATTAGAGAGGTTTATTTAGGTATATTTAAATATTTACATAGGTAATTTTTTGTAAAATTTGTAATGGGAGACAGCCGAGTTATTGATGGTGTGGCCCTCGGACATAATTCAGGTTCCCTATGTGGCCCCTTGTAAAAATTAATTGCCCACCCCTGCTCTACACTGTACACCTCTGGTCTTCTTACAAAAAGTCCAGCATGCAGAGATTACAAGTAGCATACAACGATGCTTTAAGAATTTTACTTAAGGTTCCCAGAGGAGGGAGTGCGAGCCAGTTGTTTGTGTCTGTAGGAGTAAGCACACTTCATGCACTTTTAAGAAATTTAATGCACAAGTTTATACAATGCCTGGATGATTCTTCCAATAATATCATGGTGGCACTCTCAAATCCAACTGTGAGTAGCGCAAGGTATACATCCAGGCTGAGAGCGCACTGGATAAAATGTCTGTATATATTTTAATTATTTTATTTTGTTCTTTTTTATGTTGTTTCTGTTTGATTGTCCTGGTCTGTCTTGATGTGTTTTTTTTTTTTGGTACTATCAGTATTATGTGGATTTGGACAAGTGTCTGGTGAATAAACAGAATTGAATTGAATATAATGTGTAAATACCATACTTATACTCTTATTCATGTTTTCATTTTTGTCAATATAGATGGGTTTCCGATGACATCACAGATTTCCCACAATTCCGCAGTCCGCCATGTTGTGAGTCAACTTTCTTTGTCACTCATCTCTATATAATACATTGGTAACATCGCCACGATAATGTTGACATCAAAGCCGAATAAAAATAGCAAGAAGGAAAAACCAATATATCGTGACACATTGAATCCAATTTGCAAAGCGAGGTATTTACAGAAAATTGTTGAAATTGCCAATAAGGACCCGTACACGATCGAAAAAGAAGAACGGTGCTCAGACGAGGAAGCACTCCCAGCCATTACCTTCCCAGATCTTGTCAACTATTTGGTATATGGTATGAGTGCGTACACGTTAGAGGAAATGAAAGCCTACAATTGTGGTGTACGTGCAGACGAGGATGATTCAGGCTACTGCCGGCGGAACAATCACACTGGGATTTATGCTGCACCCAGTTGTTGCACTGATCCGCAGCAGCAGCACTGACATTTTTATTATTACTAAGCCAATATCAATCGAGTGCTTTGAATAATTCACCAACATCTGAGTGCTAAAAGTCATGTTGAAATGATATGGTGTTCTGCAGCCTTCCCAAAAACATATCTGCGTTACACGTCACCAGTTAGTACAGCACAGATCAAATCACTTTCCTCTGTCCTGTGCAGACTGGTCGCAAAAAGTCCTGGCGCTGTCGAGAAGGCTTGCAAGAAAATACATGTGGCAATTTTCATACGCTCACGGTGATAAAATGCCAGAACAGAACTGGTATGCATCCACAGGAAGCCTACTTTTTAAACCTCCGAGTGCCGCCTCCCCGTGTCGTAGGTTAACAGCCGACGTGCGATGGTCGCAAAAAAAAAACAACACACCTTTGGGTTATGACCTCAGATAATATACCACCCGCTGAATTTAAGCAACATATTAAATAAATAAATAAATAAATGCCGATGATTTTATTACGTTCTTGGTGGACATAATGACAGCGAGTGCGTGTGTATGTATGTGCGCGCGAGAGACAGAGCGAAAAAAACAAAAAACAATTCACAGTTAAACATCAAGTTTTACTTCTTGCTCTGATGAACAGCGACAATATGCAGGGTTCTCCCCAAACAATGGAACAATGGTGTTATTGTTCTCTGCTTTCAGGTAGTTTTCTAAAATCTAGTCAGGCTGTTTGTGCTGAACTGCCTGCTCACCCCTCCACCGCCGGCAGAAAGCCAACCAGAACAGCGCTGCAGCTGAGAGAGCACGCAGTGAAAAAACAACTCTGTCAAAGTCCTCAGATAAAAAGAGCTCCTTCTGCTTGCATAGCTCTAGAAATTCACTTAGTCTTTATTTTACAGCTGAAAGCCTTCATGTTTCCAATGTTTACTCAAATACGATGTGAGAGTGGCGAGTCTCTCGTTCCCTCACAGAGTGTGTGTGAGAGAGAGAGAGAGAGAGAGAGAGAGAGAGAGAGAGAGAGAGAGAGAAAAGTGTGAACAGCAGACGCTACACGCTGTAAAAAAAGCAGCAAAGCAATTTTAATCAACCATCATCTTCACCACACCGCTTCAGTGAAACGGTACAGTGTGAAAAATGGATTCAGAAAGTTTTTCAACCAGGATCTCATCATTAAAAGAGCAGATTTACTCCTTTACCTCTTTCAGTTACTTCTTCCAGAATTTTTTTTTTTCATTTTTTTATTATTGTTGTTTGTGCACCAATGACACCAGATCAAATTACTTGTATGTGAGAACTTACTTGGCAGTAAAACTAATTCTGATTTGACAATCAAATCAAGATTTAGCTCTTTTTCAAACAAGACAACTAGGGGTTATATTGTTTTTTTTAAATAAGTATGCAATCCCACTCAAAAATGTTGAAAAAAAAAAGAAGCTGCACTGTCAACATGACAGAAAAACTCTGCCTGTCTTACTGGATTAAAGGTACAGTGTCATTTTTAAAGAAGACAGCAAATGTTATGTAAATCAAACAATGTGTTTTTAAAGTTTTCAATGTTATTTATTTTCTTAACTTAGACATAAAAATGCAAAAAAGAACTCTGATATTACAACATGCATCTAAAACCAGTCAAAATGACTTGCAACGCGCACCACCTCGGGCGATAATTACCAACAGCTCCGCTATACTAAAAATTTCTGGGGAGAACCCTGATATGTGCCTGGATTGTGATGTGGAGGAGATCACAGTCAAAGCCAACCGGATCCTAGGATGTCTAACCCACACCTTCAGGTACCCTGCCTAGGGATGGGTATTGAGAACCGGTTCCTTTCGGGTATCGTTAAGAAATGATTCGATCCACCGACATCAATAAGCTTTGTGCTTAACGATTCTGTTATCGGTCCTTCAGAGCAGCCGTTGTTTTGGGGGGTGTTTGTCAGGAAAATGATCATTTCTCTACACTGATTACAGACCCTGCAGCGGGTCCGTAATCAACTTTTCTGCAGCGCAGCTTTGCTTTGAACCTTGAACCAATCGAAGCAGTGGTTTGCAGATTGAAGCAATGCTTCGATCTATTGCTTTGTTTATTCTTTCTTTCGCTTAATTTTCCCCCGCTAAAACCTTAAAGAGCATATGTCTGTGAGTATTATTTACCTTTTCTATATTAAACCGACCTGTTATGGTCTTCTGAAACAGTTGATAGATGTATTTTATAACTTAAAAACGGGAGCGATGCTAACGCGTTAGCATGTCTGTGGCATTTTCAATGTTAAAAGTTAGCATTAAGCAGTTGCAGCTGTCATCACGTTCGGGTGCATTTGTTTTCAAATTCTAATATTTCTTAAATTTATTTTTGTTTATATATTAATAATCTAATGATTATTATATACAATATATACTTATTATATACAATTTTAGAGAAAGAGACAAAAAGAACCTGAATAGAAACACAACAGAAAATATAAAAGCAACTAACAATGAACATAAATAAATACATACCGTATTTTCCGGACTATAAGTCGCACTTTTTTACATGTTTTGGCCGGGGGTGCGACCTATACTCCGGTGCGACTTATAAATGAAAAATATACCGGTAGGATCTCAATTAATTTACTGTAACAAAACAATTTTACGTGACAGAGTCGATCTATGTTTTAAAATGGCCACCGGAAAAGGAAATGCAATGCATCATGGGCACTGTAGTATGACGGCCATCCTATAGTTCACGCTGGTCGCGATAACCAATCAGAGAACAGAACTTTGGATGCGTATTCCTCACCTCACCCACAGCGTGTGAAGCTGACGAACACGGTGCTTGCTGTTATTCCGGCATGGCGAACAGAACAGCTTCAACCCTTGGATATCAATGTGAGCAGAGTGTTTAAGTTGACGCTGAGAGCTGCGTGGGAGCATTGGGTGAGCGACGGCGGAGGATTAGCGTGTGCACTTGGAAGGAGCTGGCGTCGATGATTGTGAAAAGTGTTTGAAGCAGATGAACATGGTGTTTATTCCGGGACGGCTAACAAGACAGCTTCAACCCTTGGATATCAGTGTGAGCAGAGTTGACGCTGAGAGCTGCATGGGAGCACTGAGCGACGGCGGAGGATTAGCGTCTGCACTTGGAAGGAGCTGGATCGACACCGCTGGGTGGTCATGAGCTGCGCAGGTAGGCGCTGCATGGTTCGGCTCGCAATGTGGTCCGCAAAATACAAACATATCCGTAGGTAAAATGCAGCTCACGAGAGGGCACTCGAGGTTTGTGTGACTGTTCCTGCAACTTCTGACTACCATAGAAAAATAAAAATTTTAACGTTACTGATAACATAACAAGACAACGGAGAAGGCCCGAAAAATGCCACCAAAAAGAAAATCATACTCTGCAGATTACAAGTTGCGACTGGTGAAATATGCATCCGAAAACGGTAGCCGTCACAATATTATCATCTGAACTTTTCATGTTAACATACCTGTATGTCCATGGGACTTATAGTCCAGTGGACCTTATTTATGGTTTATTTTTCTTTATAATGGATAAAGTGGCTGGTGCGACTTATACTCCGGTGCAACTTATTTATGGTTTGTTTTTCTTTATAATGGATAAAGTGGCTGGTGCGACTTATACTCCGGTGCGACTTATAGTCCGGAAAATACGGTACATACATACATACATACATACAGAAATAAATGTGTTTCCTGTGAACACCTAGTGACTCTTACACCTCCACTTCATCCCTGTCTTATTTAAGTTTAATGACAGTTTGTTTCGGTCAGACCATATTTTCGATGTGTAATTTCTTCAGTGATTTCCTCCAGAACTATCTGCCAAGCTAGAAAACTGCTGCATCCTCGTAAGAGCAGAATACTACTGGAATGAATCTGAATAAGGAAAGTTGTTTTTTTTCCTCACCTAAATGGATGCTGCACTCACTCCAGTTTATCATTTGGAATAGTCCCAGATTGCATTTCAGAGCTTCTAGAATTGAAACATTTTCGTGCGGGTGGTGTTGGGGGGTAATTTTGGGTTTCAGCTTTTTTTGTTTTTCACCACTTTCATCCCTGAATATGTCAATCGTGAGTCACTTTTGTGCAGATTAAAGTTACTAACTGGGACTCCTGTCTTGTTGCAAGAAAGAAACGAGAATCATCCTCCGTTCTGTTCACACAGCTCCAAACGTTGCGCGGTTCTCTGACAAGTCAAGTTAGAACGATAGAATCTAGTCTGAATTAATAACTTCAAAGCGAAACACTGTTTTGTTTATTTTTATTTATGTCCAGAGATCAAGGATACAGTGACCAATTTCATATTTATTTACTTTAAGACTCAATGAAATACATAGAAAACCTGTAAAGCCTACTTTTAGTACAAAATTCACGAGGTATCGATAAGGGAATCGATAAGGAATCGGATAGATAAGCAGAATCAATAATGGCATCGATATCGATAAAATCTTATCAATACCCATCCCTAACCCTGACATGAAAGTCTTTCTCCAGCTCTACAAATCTATGGTACGCTCCATTCTTGAGTACACTTCATGTATCTGGTCACCACATTACAAGAAGGACATGGATAAGATTGAGCACATCCAATGACAGGCAACGAAGCTGGTACGAGAAATTCGGCACCTCAGTTATGAGGACTGCCTGAAGCACCTCAATCTACCAACGCTACTGTATAGACGTCAGAGAGCAGACCTTCTGCAATGCTTCAAGGTCATCAGAGGCATTGACGACATGACCACCATCACAGACTGCTTGGTGTGTGGTGTTAAGGTGCTCTTCGAGACCAGCCTGGCAACAACAACACGAGGTCACCCCTATAAGTTACAGGTACAACCAGCAACAGGTCCACAAAATCACTTCTTCGCCACCCGAGGCATCCCCATCTGGAACAAGCTATCTTGTCATACAGTAACAGCTGAAAACATCAACACCTTCAAGTCAAGATTACATGCTGAACTTAAAAATCAAGATATTTATTACAATTACCCTTTTTAAATTTCTTGGACCACACAATTTACCATACACAATATACAAGCAACAGAAATCTTCATTAAGCTGTCCTATTTTCATCTCAGATGGTCCTAATACGCACTGGGTATCCATTGACCATGCTGAAGATATGATTCTGAAGATATGATAGTCGCTTGGGACAATATGTGCCAGCGTCTCTTTTGTTAACAAACTGAATCAGTGCCATACAAAAGGACAGGTAGCGCAAAGGGTCATGGGAAATGCGCCGGAGCACAAACCCGTGGCATGTCCATTATCTAGTCTGAGGCTGAATCTCAATTCTACCCCTCGGCCCTTCCCCTTACCCCTTCCCCTCCATTTTGCGTGGGCACGAGAGACAGAGGGGTGTCTCAATTCTCTTTCTGGAGTGAGGTGGAGGGGTAGGCGGAGGGCTACAAACCCCTCCGTTTGGAGTGAATCTGGATGCACACTCCGTTTGGAGGGGTAGGAGGAGCTTACTGCTGTCTCCGAAAAAACAAACATGGCGCCGAAAGAGCTGTACAAATGAAGCGGCTTTCATTACAAATTACGCTGTTCAGAAAGTTATAACTTGCCAAAAAAACTTTACAGCCAGTTGCCTATGACAGCAACATGTATGCTGCTGGATGCATGTTGCGTATATTGTCGTTCTGAAGAATATCGTAACTTTGCTCGTGCGCTGAGGCGTTATAATGCATATACACACGTACGCTACGATAAGACACTTTTATGTCTCACATTGGAGAAAATCATGATAAAAGATAAGCACGTTAACCTGTGTGTTCATAAATCTTTGGATAATATCAATCCCTGCTGTTGGATTTCAAGGTCTGTATCGCGTGTGTATTTTGTAAACAATCAGCGAGCCCTGAGCACACTCGTCTCCTAATAAGAAAATGAGACAGAAAAAAAAGGAGAAGTTTCACCAATGGGAGCAAATTGGAAAATATATACACACACATGTATATGTGTAACACATAACCTGAGATCCTAATAGACTGCTATTATTTGTCAAAGAAATTTCTAAAGGAAATAGGGCTGGATGCAAACAAAATGGGAGAATTTGAAAAAGAAATATAAGGTTAACTGAACTAGATGCAGCCCATAACCATACATACAGGTGCGGGTCATATAATTAGAATATCATGAAAAAGCTGATTTATTTCAGTCATTGCATTCAAAAAGTGAAACTTGTATACACTGATTGCACACAGACATATATTTCAAGTGTTTACTTATTTTAATTACTAATTAATTAATTATTAATCAATCAATAGAGTAATCAAACAATATTAATTATTACTATTATTGATTATTATTAGTATAATTAACAATTAATTACTTATTAATACTAATAATTATTATTAGTAGTATTATAAATTACGAATTATATTAATTAACATGACATGATTGCAATGCGTCAAAGAACTCTGCAACTTCTTCTATTTCTTTGCATTTACACAGAAAGGCGAGAAAATAAAATGAGCAAACAGGCTACTGCAACAAGTTGCATTTCGGTTACCATGTTAAACAGTGAAGACGGCAGTTTGCAGGGCCGTATATAGGAATGTGAAAGGGGGGGTTCAAATCCTTGAGTTGGGGGTCCAGTGGGCCGCAGGGCCCCCGGTGGGGTCGAGGGGCAACGCGAATATTTGCACCTTTACAGTATTTGCAACAGGAAGGAGAAGTTCCCTTTATTTCTCAGCTTATACATACAAACATGATTTTACAAACCAGACAAGTCTAATTGTGTGTCTACATGGGTATTTACAAGCCTACTAATCTGTTTCATATCAGAGGAGGATAAGGACCAGGGAGCAAAAATTCTCAAGCCCCATGGGAAAAGTTTAAGTTTCCCCTTTCATCACTTAAGGGATTACTCTGGCACAGGAAATTGAAACTTGAGGGTGTGTGATAACAGCTGTGTAACAGTTAGTGCTTGTTGCTTATTATCAACAAAAAGAAAATACATAACGTTGATATCCAGATCAGAAAAAAATCAGCAGGAAAAAAAAAAAAAAAAATCAGCAGAATTCTCAGAGGGGGGGTTCGGATGAACCCCCCCTCTATATACGGGCATGGTGGGGCAGTTTTCTTTTCTCCTAAGGTGGAGGGGTGTCTCAATTCATAGGGCTGGAGGCATACCCCTTCGCCTTACCCCTTGTTTTAAAGGGGTAGGGCCAAGGGGAAGGGGTACAAAAGAGAATTGAGATTGGGGGTTATTCTTTCTGTGATTATTGGGCCACAATGGGGAAAAGTGCATTTGTCGCTTTGTGTGTCTTACCCAGTATTTTAATGTATTCTTGTTTTTACATTATTATACAAATCGAACTGAATCCCCGCTCACTATCGCACGGCGTTCTGGCCTGGAGTTCAGGGTAGAAGTTCCCAGCGTCCTTGGAAGGCGAAGCAATGGCTGAAAGCTTCGTCTTAACCGGCGAAGATAAACTAATGCTAACGGGCCCGCTAGCCGACCAGACACTAAGATCGTCTGGAGTGTCCCTGATATCTAACTCCACTGAACTCAGAAGCTGCTCTAACTTACGGACACGGCTCTCTCAGAGGGCCAACCTGTGTGACAACATCGCCCAAATTACTTTGAAGAGTTGCACACGAAGAAAAGAACAAACGAGGACCGAAAGCTAGCACAGGCTAAACGCTAGCGAGAAGCTAACCACTGCTAGACTTCACAGCAGTAAACTCATGAGCTAAAATCCGCAGCTGTTGTACTTAAAGACTAACAAAAGCAATGCACAGGTAACTAAGATAAAAGAGACAACTCCAACCTTGTAGTCAATCAAAAAGCATTGCTGTGTCCAGTCGCTGGTGCGGGTCTTTCATGGTGGCAGGGTGACCCGTTCTCCTGATAATCTGATTGGCCATCCTGTGCGCTCTCTCAATTGTTACTGGCTCTTCGTTATGTCAGTCATTGTGCTGATTGTCATTCACCGTTGTAGGATCAAACGGAAATAAAACTGAAACCTAGTGCATAACTGAACTGTGTATGAAACTCTTCCAAAGCTTTTATTTTGACACAAATGCAGGAAGTGGTTCAGCGACTGCACCAATTAAATGCTGTAGCTTCACCGATCACGGACTTCCCTCGTGTTGACAGCAGCAGCACAGAAGCGTGCGCGTAAAGTCAATCAATCAATCAACTTTTTTCTTATATAGCGCCAAATCACAACAAACAGTTGCCCCAAGGCGCTCCATATTGCAAGGCAAGGCCATACAATAACCATGAAAAACCCCAACGGTCAAAACGACCCCCTATGAGCAAGCACTTGGCCACAGTGGGAAGGAAAAACTCCCTTTTAACAGGAAGAAACCTCCAGCAGAACCAGGCTCAGGGAGGGGCAGTCTTCTGCTGAGACTGGTTGGGGCTGAGGGAAAGAACCAGGAGAAAGACATGCCGAGAAGGGGGGCAGAGATCGATCACTAATGATTAAATGCAGAGTGATGCACACGGAGCAAAAAAAGAAAGAAACAGTGCATCATGGGAACCCCCCCACAGTCTACGTCTAAAGCAACATAACCAAGGGATGGTCCAGGGTCACCCGATCCAGCCCTAACTATAAGCCTTAGCGAAAAGGAAAGTTTTAAGCCTAATCTTAAAAGTAGAGAGGGTATCTGTCTCCCTGATCTGAATTGGGAGCTGGTTCCACAGGAGAGGAGCCTGAAAGCTGAAGGCTCTGCCTCCCATTCTACTCTTACAAACCCTAGGAACTACAAGTAAGCCCGCAGTCTGAGAGCGAAGCTCTCTATTGGGGTGATATGGTACTACGAGGTCCCTAAGATAAGATGGGACCTGATTATTCAAAACCTTATAAGTAAGAAGAAGAATTTTAAATTCTATTCTAGAATTAACAGGAAGCCAATGAAGAGAGGCCAACACGGGTGAGATATGCTCTCTCCTGCTAGTCCCCGTCAGTACTCTAGCTGCAGCATTCTGAACCAACTGAAGGCTTTTTAGGGAACTTTTAGGACAACCTGATAATAATGAATTACAATAGTCCAGCCTAGAGGAAATAAATGCATGAATTAGTTTTTCAGCATCACTCTGAGACAAGACCTTTCTGATTTTAGAGATATTGCGTAAATGCAAAAAGGCAGTCCTACATATTTGTTTAATATGCGCTTTGAATGACATATCCTGATCAAAAATAACTCCAAGATTTCTCACAGTATTACTAGAGATCAGGGAAATGCCATCCAGAGTAACGATCTGGTAAGACACCATGCTTCTAAGATTTGTGGGGCCAAGTACAATAACTTCAGTTTTATCTGAGTTTAAAAGCAGGAAATTAGAGGTCATCCATGTCTTTATGTCTGTAAGACAATCCTGCAGTTTAGCTAATTGGTGTGTATCCTCTGGCTTCATGGATAGATAAAGCTGGGTATCATCTGCGTAGCAATGAAAATTTAAGCAATACCGTCTAATAATACTGCCCAAGGGAAGCATGTATAAAGTGAATAAAATTGGTCCTAGCACAGAACCTTGTGGAACTCCATAATTAACTTTAGTCTGTGAAGAAGAGTCCCCATTTACATGAACAAACTGTAATCTATTAGACAAATATGATTCAAACCACCGCAGCGCAGTGCCTTTAATACCTATGACATGCTCTAATCTCTGTAATAAAATTTTATGGTCAACAGTATCAAAAGCAGCACTGAGGTCCAACAGAACAAGCACAGAGATAAGTCCACTGTCCGAAGCCATAAGAAGATCATTTGTAACCTTCACTAATGCTGTTTCTGTACTATGATGAATTCTAAAACCTGACTGAAACTCTTCAAATAGACCATTCCTCTGCAGGTGATCAGTTAGCTGTTTTACAACTACCCTCTCAAGAATCTTTGAGAGAAAAGGAAGGTTGGAGATTGGCCTATAATTAGCTAAGATAGCTGGGTCAAGTGATGGCTTTTTAAGTAATGGTTTAATTACTGCCACCTTAAAGGCCTGTGGTACATAACCAACTAACAAAGATAGATTGATCATATTTAAGATTGAAGCATTAAATAATGGTAGGGCTTCCTTGATTAATTTCAATTTACTTTCATTTACAACCCCTGGCAAAAATTATGGAATCACCGGCCTCAGAGGATGTTCATTCACTTGTTTAATTTTGTAGAAAAAAGCAGATCACAGACATGACACAAAACTAAAGTCATTTCAAATGGCAACTTTCTGGCTTTAAGAAACACTATAAGAAATCAAGAAAAAAAGATTGTGGCAGTCAGTAACGGTTACTTTTTTAGACCAAGCAGAGGAAAAAATATGGAATCACTCAATTCTGAGGAAAAAATTATGGAATCACCCTGTAAATTTTCATCCCCCAAATTAACACCTGCATCAAATCAGATCTGCTCATTGACATTGACCCTATGTGTCTTTTTGCAAGGAATGTTTTTGCAGTTTTTGCTCTATGGCAAGATCCATTATCATCTTGAAAAATGATTTCATCATCCCCAAACATCCTTTCAATTGTCCAAAATATCAACATAAACTTGTGCATTTATTGATGATGTAATGACAGCCATCTCCCCAGTGCCTTTACCTGACATGCAGCCCCATATCATCAATGACTGTGGAAATTGACATGTTCTCTTCAGGCAGTCATCTTTATAAATCTCATTGGAACGGCACCAAACAAAAGTTCCAGCATCATCACCTTGCCCAATGCAGATTCGAGATTCATCACTGAATATGACTTTCATCCAGTCATCCACAGTCCACGATTGCTTTTCCTTAGCCCATTGTAACCTTGTTTTTTTTCTGTTTAGGTGTTAATGATGGCTTTCGTTTAGCTTTTCTGTATGTAAATCCCATTTCCTTTAGGCGGTTTCTTACAGTTCGGTCACAGACGTTGACTCCAGTTTCCTCCCATTCGTTCCTCATTTGTTTTGTTGTCCATTTGTCGATTTTTGAGACATATTGCTTTAAGTTTTCTGTCTTGACGCTTTGATGTCTTCCTTGGTCTACCAGTATGTTTGCCTTTAACAACCTTCCCATGTTGTTTGTATTTGGTCCAGAGTTTAGACACAGTTGACTGTGAACAACCAACATCTTTTGCAACATTGCGTGATGATTTACCCTCTTTTAAGAGTTTGATAATCCTCTCCTTTGTTTCAATTGACATCTCTCGTGTTGGAGCCATGATTCATGTCAGTCCACTTGGTTCAACAGCTCTCCAAGGTGTGATCACTCCTTTTTAGACGCAGACTAACGAGCAGATCTGATTTGATGCAGGTGTTAGTTTTGGGGATGAAAATTTACAGGTGATTCCATAATTTATTCCTCAGAATTGAGTGAGTCCATACTTTTTTTCCCTCTGCTTGGTCTAAAAATAGTGTTTCTTAAAGCCAGAAAGTTGCCATTTGAAATGACTTTAGTTTTGTGTCATGTCTGTGATCTGCTTTTTTTCCACAAAATTAAACTGAATGAACATCCTCCGAGGCTGGTGATTCCATAATTTTTGCCAGGGGTTGTATGTAGCGCTAAATCACAACAAAGGTGCCTCAAGGCGCTTCAAACAAGTAAGATCTAACCTTACCAACCCCCAGAACAAGCATGCTTTTCACTGTGGCAGTGCCAGTATTTATTAATTAATTATTGTTAATGTGCACTTACTGCAGTACCAAGGTTGGTCAGAGTTCCAGAGCCTGCTGTAGGCTGATGAATCCATGTCGATACATTTGTAGTGGACCTCAGATGGCAAGTATCACAGCAGACGCCTTTCTGGTTGGATCTCACCACTTCCAACAGTCAACACACGGAAACTTCGTAGGACCAGGATTCGGGTGTGAATCCCCAGTTAGCAGCACCAAAACCAAAGCCAGATACAACCAAGTTCTCACTGGGCTCCATGTTTGTTTCCATTTCCATTTGACAGTGGTGTCCCTGACCCCGGGGTCGATAGCAACAAGTTTTGCTATAGTTTTCATTGTAGAGTGACAGTGAAAAGGAGATATTCAAGATTTCTTCATTCAGAAGAAACAAACTGAGAGCAGGGACAGTGAAGGTCAGCAGGCGTCGAGCGCTGAAATCAGCAGGGAAATTCAGAGTCAGTCTAAAGGCAGCAACCAGGGATCACATGCTGAACAAATCTTCCAGGGTCGGACCAGCAGTCATGGGTCTCCAGGTGAAAAAGCACAGAGGAAAACTGTGTAAAAATGTAGTATTATGTGTTGTTCTGCAGGATTTTACAGCTACTCACTGAATGAAGTAACTTAATTACCTACTTTTAGTTACTAATTTAAGCCGGCATTGTGCACTGTGCAGTTATTAACAGTGTCTTAATAGTAGTTAAACATCTGCACTTTATGCTGTATTGTAAAAAGTATAATGTAAGTTTAATTTAAAATATTATTAATGAAGTGTTGACAATGTCAAGCAATACTTTTACATTCACCAAAGGAGGATACTGACCCTGATGATGACCATAAAACATCGGACGACAACAGCAACAGCTGGAGCAGGAACCTCCCAGTTCAGCCTAAAGGTCCCCGAGGTAGAATGTTAATGAACTAAAAATGTTATTATCAGGGCTTACAGGCAGAGATGGATGTAAAACGCAGGCACACAGCTCAGTAGGGTTAAGACATGTACTTGGTTCATAGGCTGGAGTCGGTACACAGAGAGGCAGCCCAAAAAGAGCAACAGTGACAAAATCATCAGGTTTAGGCGTGATCGGGGTGCACAGGCAGGTAGTCAAAAACACGATGAGGCAAATAGAGCAAGGCAAGGAGATAAAAAGAACTGAGCTGGAAAGTGGCACAAGGCACATCAATCTGGCAAAGGACAGGGCAAACTGAGCAGCTATAAATACACCCAGGTGAGAGCTGCAAATTGAGGTGTGAGGAAGGCACCAGAATGAGGGTGTGGCCAGAGAGGAGGAAACGCCCATCACCAGGGACAAAGAGACAGACAAGAGAGATAGGGATAGACAAACCCGAGCAGGAAAAATCCCAGCCAGAGAATAAACATGCAAGAAAGCAATAGAACATGACAAAGATAAACCAAAACATGAAAACACAACCCAAGAAAAGCTCACATCCTGAGAGTACCCCCCAAAAAGGCCGACCCAGACGGCCCAGCAGCAGTAGGATAGGCAGTATGAAAAGCACGTCTAAGACTGGGATCCAAGATGAAGCGCGAGGGATCCATGGCCGCTCCTTGGGGCCGTAGCCCTCCCAGTTAACCAAATACTGGAAGCCACGGCCCTGCCGACCTGAAGCCAGGAGCCAACAAACATAAAAAACGGGCTCCCCCCATACATCAGGCGGGAGGCGGGAGAATGGCCGGGGGACACAAAGGACTAGACTTAAAAGGTTTGATGTGACTGACATGGAAGGTGGGATGCACACACGGAACCAGGCAAACGCAGACGGACAGAGACAGCGTTAATAACCTTGAACACGGGGAAAGCACCAACGAACCTGGGAGCCAGTGTCCAACGAACACCCCGTAGAGGCAGGTGCTGGGTGGATGTAACTTCATGTCCGTGGGACTCAACTGAGACAATCCCACACCAATATCTGAAGCATCGACCTTGACCACAAACTGCTGTGCGGGGTCAGGAAGGTGCAGCACGGGGGATGAAGTGAAGCTTTGCTTTAGGACCCTAAATGCCTCGTCACACTCTCGTGTCCACTTGAACACCCAGAGGGACCAGGTTCCATTATGAAGTGGCACAGCAACTGTACTGAAGTTTCGACTAAACTTGCAATAGAAGTTAGCAAACCCAAGGAACCTTTGAACTTCCTTACAGTTACTAGGCACCACCCACTCACGCACTGCTGCCACTTTATGTGGGTCCATCTGAATCTCTCCTTCGGTGATCACGAATCCCAGAAATGATACTGTGGATCTGTGAAATTCACATTTCTCAGCCTTAACACAGAGATCATTGCGCAATAAGGTCTGCAAAACTGAACGGACATGCTGGGTATGAGTCTCGAGATCAGGAGAGAAGATAAGGATGTCATCCAGATATACAAAACCACACTTATTCAAGACTTCTTGCAGAACGTCGTTTAACAAATTTTGGAAGACAGCAGGGGCATTAGTGAGCCCGAATGGCATCACCAAGTATTCATAGTGCCCCATTGGAGTATTAAAGGCTGTCTTCCACTTGTCTCCGTGTTTTATTCTAACCAGATGATACACATTCTGAAGATCCAATTTGGTAAACACCTTGTCGCCCTCCAGTAGCTTAAAAGCAGATGAAATCAGAGGCAGTGGATAGCGAGTTTTAATAGTGATGTCATTTAAACCCCAGTAGTCAATACAGGGACAAAGCGACTAATCTTTCTTTTCAACTGTCAAGGATTTTATATAGTTTATGCTTATATTATCATTTATTTTATATAGTTCATGCTTATATTATCATTTATTTTCTTTTATGACTACGTTTACTTTTCCTCTTTGTGAGAAGAGGAGATTTTAAAAAGAAAGACTTGTTGTCTGCATTTTTCATGATTGATCAAACTATTTTTCATTTTGCATAAGTGCCTCATCCTGCTTTGGACGAGCCACAAGGCTCATGTCGCAGGAATGGAAGGTGCCAGCCGTCACCTTGCCTTGATATCTCCCTCTTGCAGACATGACTCATGTGTAACCTCTCCCTGACTGTCCTTGTTTGTTTTTTCTCATGTTGATGAACAAAATAAAAAGCTGGGCCAGAGGAGGGGATTTTAGGAGAGCTTTGGAGCTGAGCACTTACAAGCTGCTTCTTGTTCTCCTCCTCTGCGCAGAGTATAAAATATATATATTTGTCTCTCTCTGACTGGTTTCTTTACAGTGTTTGTGCCTCTCATTTCTTTAAAAACAGGGTGCAAACCCAACAGTTTTTTTCCTGGCGCCCAACGTGGGGCGTCGACAGATCTTCTCGAGCAAACGGAGGGAGACGCACCGCTGACAGCGTGCACTGAAGAAAGTCCTGAGGAGTGAATTCTCCGTCGGGCCGGTGACCATAGACATCCACCTCCGCTCGCCGCAGTAGATTGACGACGCCTCCGAACCAAATGAGAGGCGCAACAAATTAACGTAAGTAATTACTGCCTGCCTGTGAGGATAAAATACGTTTATTACGTGGGCAATAAAGTGCGGGGGAGGGAGTTAGAGTCTCCGGTCCTGCCGGCACATTTGGCGGAGGGGTTCGAGTCTCCATCCGGAATAAAGTGCGGGGGAGGGAGTTAGAGTCTTCGGTCCTGCCGGCACATTTGGTGGAGGGGTTTGAGTCCCCATCCGGCTAAGAAATACAGGAGGAGTAAAAATAAATTTCAGGAGAAGCAGTTAGAGAGATGCGAATTAATTGAATATTCCAAAAGTGAAACTAAGTGTGTTTGTGGTATGAATGTGAGAGAATGGGACTGTGAGTGACTGAAGCACGGACAGCTTGATATCCCATTTTATCAGGGGACAAAAGTGAAGCTGTCGTCTGCAAAGTAGGTCATTTTAAGTCCATACGCACCACACTCACATATTCCCGACGAGTCTGCAAAGAGGGGGATTCCAAGAAAGGTCCACCCCACGGGGTAGAAGCTTGACCTGAACTTTGCAGAGTGAAGGGGAATATGGGAAAACATGGGAAACACATGCACAGAAAATAAGCCCCTATTTCAGGGCGACGAAAAATACATGCACAAACGCAATCTGGAAAATCTGAAGTACATAACTAAATGGAAAAAGAAATATGGCTTTTCAGGTAAATTGGTTATACCAGATTGTGAAGGTTTGGTGTTAAAACTTACAGCAGCAGCAGCAGCAAATAAAAAGGGTAACAGGAAAGCAAGAAAAGAAGGAGAAATAGAGTGTGCAAAAGTATGGCTCAGTGAAGCACAGATGAGAGTAGAGGCCATAAAGAGGAAGAAAAACCTGTGGTGACTCTAAAGGTAAATGGACAGGACATGGATTTTCTCTGTGACACAGGAGCATGTAGGACAGTGATAACAGACAGACCTCCCAGAACTAAATTTGCAAAAGACGTTGTTTGGGTAAAATCTGCAAATGGACAGGTGAATTCAGAGAAAATATTGAAGTTTGTCAATTTTGAAGATCCTGAAACGGACCAAACTGCTTGTGTCTCTGTGGTTTATTCGCCCCATTGTCCAGTAAATTTACTGGGACGAGATTTGATGACTGCCTTATCTATAGGAGTCACGCCAACAGTAGGTGGTATGAGAGCTGTGAGACAGCCCGCTACTGTATATACAAATTTGGCCCAGGCCTGGCAGTACTCTTTGGATCTGTCGGAGTTGAGACAAACTGAACAATTATTGGAGGAAGGTCTGATGACCTGTGAAAACAGAGAACACGTAGTAATGATGTCACCAGAAGATCTACACATAACTATGCTATTCACTCCACAAAAGAATGAAAGGTATGGAGGAGGATTTTTGAAAATTCCATCAGAATTACAGACAGTAGCACACCTATACACAGACAGAAAAACCACCTCTGTGTGTAGTGTAGTGCTGACCCAAAGTGCAGACAAATGGTACAGAGGAAAACCTGAGGCTGTGCCGCATATTTCACTGACAAGGGCAGACACTCAGTCCTGGAAGGACCTTGGAGGAATTGCTAAAATAGCTGAGGAAGCGACTGATTGGCACGAAGCAGATGCAATGTCAGTGTGGGATTTCAGTCCATCCACAGGCTTGTATCAGAAATAAATGTTTGTAAGTGCTTGGACGACACCGGTGATACATGAAGTAGATCTGGACGATTGAAATTTAATAACATCTGTGTTGTTGACACAGGAAGATGAGACTTTATTGGCCAAACTGCCTCCTCATCTCTGGGTGAATGCACCCACAGATGTAGGACTGTTGAAAAATATTCCGCAAGTCAAAATTAAGCCACGATCTGATTGGAGACCACGGATTAAACAATATCCATTAAAACCTGAAGCAGAAAAAGGAATTGAACCGGTTATTGTAGAATTACTGGAAGCAGGAGTCATCAGGGAATGTTTAGATGCATCCTGTAACACTCCAATATATCCTGTGAAAAAAGCAGACAATCAGAATTGGCGAATGGTACAAGACCTACGTGCAGTAAATGCTGCAGTAGAAACTAGCGCCCCTCTGGTCCCAGACCCACATACGCTGCTAAATAGATTAAGTTCTGGAAACATGTACTTCTCTGTCATAGACATCAGTAATGCATTTTTCTCAGTACCTGTTCATCCAGACTCTCAATTTTGGTTTGCTTTTACATTTAAAGGGAAAAGATACACATATACAAGACTCCCTCAAGGTTTTGCTGACAGTCCGACCATTTTTACACAAGCAATAAATTGTTGCTTATCTTCATTTACTCCACCAGAAGATTCACAAATCCTGGTGTATGTAGATGACATTTTGGTGGCAGGAAAGACAAAAGACAGCTGTACAAAATGTACCATGATGCTTTTGCAACATTTGGCAGAAACAGGAAGTAAAATTAAAAAGCAAAAGTTGCAGTTCGTGCAACCACAAGTGACTTATTTAGGCCACGTCCTATCAGCTGAGGGGAAACGAATACAAGACGATCGAAAGCACGCTATTCTCAAAGCACCTAAACCGTCAACAAAAAAGGAAATTATGACTTTCTTAGGTATCTGTAATTATTGCAGAGCCTGGATTCCATGTTATGCAGAGAAGGTGCAGAAATTGCAGGATTTAATACATTCTATACCAATGGCTATGACTGACAAAATACAGTGGAATAAAGAAGCTGAAGAACAGTTTACAGCTCTTAAACAAGAACTTGTGAGTTCCACAGTATTATCTCTGCCCAATTATGCCAAGCCATTCACTCTCATGGTGGACACAAAACAGGGATTCATGTGTGCAGTCTTGCTACAACAACATGGTAATAAAAATAAACCAGTTGGCTATTATTCCAAACGTTTGGATCCAGTGGCACAGGGCCTACCTCCCTGTGTCCAAGCAGTATGCGGAGTAGCAATGGCAGTGGAAATTACAGCGGATGTTGTTTTGTTCCACCCATTGACTGTTAAAGTACCACACACAGTCAGTGTGTTACTCCTGACATTCTTATCGCCTGCTAGACAGATAGCATATACAGCAATGTTATTGTCTCAGCCACACATTACCATTGAAAGATGCAACACCTTGAATCCCGCCACGCTCCTACCTACTGAGACAGATGGTGAACCGCATGATTGCTTGGCAGACACAGAGAAACAACAATTACCTCGACCAGACTTAACAGACGAACCATTTACAGATGGACTACATTACTTTGTGGATGGCTCATGTTTCAAAGATCAGAAAGGACAGACATTAACAGGCTATGCTGTTGTTCAATTACCAAATACTGTTATTGAAGCAAAACAGATTGATCATTTTAAATCAGCCCAAGCTGCAGAACTCATTGCATTAACCAGAGCTTGTATCTTGGCTAAAGGACAGAAACTGACAGTCTATACAGATAGTCAATATGCATTTTCAACAATTTGGTTCTTTGCAAAACTATGGCAACAAAGAGGTATGATAACCTCTACAGGGAAACCAGTGACACATGCAGGCTTACTCATAAATTTGCTAGAAGCAGTGACATTACCATCACACCTGGCATTATGTAAATGCCCAGCCCACACCAGAGGCACAGATTTTGTCTCCAGAGGAAACCGTCTCGCAGACAAAATGGCGAAGAAGCAGCAGCTGGTCGATATGGCACTTCTTCTATTTACACAGCTCAGACAGACAATGAACCATTAATAGACTCTGACCTTTTACTGGATATGCAAAAACAAGCACCAACACAGGAACGAAATCTGTGGTTGAAAAATGGGGCAACCCCAAACCCCAAAGGACTTTATTGTGTACATAACAAACCCATTCTACCCAAAAGCTTATTCAAAGCAGCTGCAATTGCGACACATGGGTTAATGCATGTGTCGACAGGGGGGGTGGTGTATATGGTAGACCAACATTTTACTACCTATGGATTTAATTTAATTGAATGCGATTTGTGCTTCTAGTGCAGCAGATTGGCAAAAATAATTGGGCATTTTGTGACTAAAGCATGAAATTTGGTACACATATTCTAAATTAACTAATACTTGTACTTATCTTCAGATGTGGATGTATCCTGGAGCTGACCTCTCATGACCTACAGGGGTCAATGAAGAATGACACATCAGTCAAAATTTAAAAATGTTCCAATCATACTGAAAGGTATATCATATGTCTGATCATAACTATTCCAAAATGGTATAGTTTAGACCATCTTTGACTCGATGTTGTGGAGTTAAAGGGTAAAAACAGCAAAAAAGATGACAACAGTCAGCTTCAGTTTGTATAGGGGTTCAAAAGTTAAAGTTGAACCATTTTTGCCAATAAAGGGATACGATTATTGTTTGAACTAATAGGATTAATAAATGGATAATAGTTTTGTCTGTGCTGAATGTTTGGTCTCCAAAATAAAAGGTCAAACAAGGTCGATGTACACTGGATTCTATGATATGTGACATATGTTACTCTGTAATATGACAACTAAGCATGACAGATGGTGCAAGGTATTCCTCTACATCTGAAAATAAGTATTAATTCATTTAGAATGTGTGTGCCAAATATGATGTTTTAGTCACAAAATGAACAATTGTTATGGAAATTTTAGTTAAGTTGCACCACGATTGTGAACATCACTGCAGAGTTTCTCCACATTGTTTTTTTTTTTTTTTTTTTTAAACACACGTATGTGTGATTTTTATTCAGTTCATTAATATATTCTTTTTTTTTTTTTTTTAAAGGAATTTAGATTTCTTTTGTCTGTGATGATGCTTAATAAAGATGATGATGCTTAATAAAAATCAAAGTTCTATGTCATCTAATCTAATCTTAATGCATAAATTGACATTCATGTTGTCTCATGAATTCAGTATAATTGTTGCCGACATGCTGTGAACAGGACGGTACGGTCAGTACTGCACCTGTATTGAAGGTGTAGCGAGAAATAAGGAGGCTCCACCGTTTTGTGTTTTTCTTAACATGTTGCTTCACACTTGGGTTAAAATCCTCGCTCTCTGCTCCATGCTCACTGTCTCACATGCACTGATGTTCTCACCCTCACTCAGCAGAATGTAGCATCTGAGTCCAAAAACAAAGTTCTCACCTTCGTGGAAGACACTCCGTGTGCCTGCAGAGGTTCTACAGTTTTCCTCTTGGTCACATATGTGGAACTTAGTGATCCATTCAGCACTGAGGTGATAATTTTATATTGTCACATTAATAAAAGGAATTCAGCCGACATTACAGCCAACAAGATATCAAGTTTGTCTCATGTTGGCACAATGTGACATCAAGAAAAACAAGATGGGCAAACACCAGTGAAGATAGTCTGACATTTTGCTCTACAGCTGAAAATTGCTGAGTTAAAATAATAATGTTACAGCTTCCACACAGGTGGAAAAAACAGCCAACTGTGTCCTTTTTAAAGGGTTTCTTGAGTTTATCTGGAGTTTGTCAAAACACAGAAAGCAGCAAATTTGTCAAAACTGAGTGACTTTGTTGTTTGGAGATGACAGCAAACAAAATCGTCACCATGATCGAAGATAATGTTTTCATTATCGGATTATCTCTTCAGATAACTTTGAAAACCATTATCGGACTAATTATCTTCCAATAAATTTTTGTCCGATAATTTTTAGACCGTCAACGTGGTAAACAAAGCTGAACTGCGACAAACACTTAGAAAATTTAAAATCAGTTGAGCACCTGCCTGTTAAATGTTATGTACAAGGTCTGTCCAAAAAGTAACGGACCTTTTTATTTTTTTCAAAAACTATGGATTTGAATCACGTGTGATTGCATCAGCCAAGCTTGAACCTTCGTGCACATGCATGAGTTTTTTCATGCCTGTCGGTTGCGTCATTCACCTGTGGGCAGGCTTTGAGTGAGCACTGGTCCACCCCCCTCGTCGGATTTTTATTGTCAGTGAAATGGCTGAGAGACTGCCGCTTTGCTCCATGAAATTTTATCTCAGAAACTGTTAGAGACAGCCAGTTGGAAACCATTCGAAAGATTCAGATGGATTTCGGTGAAGATTCTGTCGGCGTCACACGGATTAAGGAGTGTTAAAACCTTTTTAAAGACGGCGGAGGGCGTGCGGCGCACCGAGCGGCCATCAACAGTCTGGAACGACCAGATCATTTCTAAACTGAACGCTGTGTTGATCCGGGACATCGTGTGACTACTACAGAAATGGCAAGAGAGCTGGACATAGCACTTTTGCGGCACATTCCACTGTTACAGGAGATTTTGTAATGAAAGACATGCAGAGGATATCGCCCGTCGGCACGGAGCCAGTCATTGCGCACAAAAAAAAACAAAAAAAAAACACCTCCGTGTTGGAAACCATTCAGAAGATTCAGACGGCTTTCGATGGCTTTTCAGTCGAGTGAGTATCCGAGAAATTGTGTAACAGCTGGACATGCCACATGTCCTGTGAGACTTCCAACACGGAGGTGTTTTTTTTGTTGCACGTCCAAAGGTCCGTTACTTTTTGGACAGACCTCATAGCAGAGGTGTAGTTCTACCCTCTGCAAACAGAAGAGAGCGGTTTCTAGAAGAAACCGCTCTATCCTCTGCAGATAAAGAACTGGTCAAAAACAAAACAAAACAAAAAAAAAAACTAATTTCTTTTAACCGCATACGCAGGCAATATCACCCCAGTCATCCAGAGGCATACATTTTTAACTTATGGTTCAAATTTTAACCAAACTAATTTCGGACAAGTTATTTAAATTAATGTCACGTCTGAAGTCTTATAAAGTGAAAATATCATATGTTTTAGTTTTAAAGCAATGTGCTAATTTTTAAGGTTTTAGTGTGGACATACTGTGTCCAGGTGCGTTATGGGTAGGATAGGGTAATCTCAGTACGTTCACGACAGGAGAAATGCATTTGAGACACTCTGATCAGGACAACAGCATTAAACTCTAGTGCCTAAAAGTCTCATGAATATAATCTCTGGGTTTATAGACGTTGTTATTGTGTTTGCATTTATTCAATTCCACGCATCTTAAATGTAGCAGACACGGACTATCTGGAATTTTGTTTTGGCAAGTTTTCAAGGTCTCTACTGGCATCTACTGGCCAGTAGTGTTCATGGCAGTATTGGCCCTGAAGCTGGGCTGATACATTTTCAATCACTGTACTCAGTTCAAGCTCAAACCGTACCTCAGAACTGCACGGTGTAAAAGTTCAGAGTGCACGATTTATGTTCTCACACATTGTACGTTCAAAAACCACAAGTCCGCCTCATGTTTCCAGAAGCAAAACATAAACAGAAGCTTTTTTTCAAACTTAATTTACAAAAGCTCTCAATGGGAGACATCAAAGTTTAAAAAACAAAACAAACAAAAACATTACAAGACAGGTCTGCAGTGCACAGGCACAGTGCGAGACTGTGAGAGGTTGGATGCTTGTAGCGCTTCAGCAGCGGGATACCCTCACGACGGCTGACTGGAATATCAAACAGGCTTGATTTTCAACTGACCATATGAACGCCGATCAGGAGGTGGTCGTGAGATGTTAAACGCAGTTTGTTACTCCATGTATACTAAACGATGCAGGATGCGCAATTAACCTGAAACTCGGTGCGATCCAAAAAATTTTCGCACAAGGGTGATTCTTTAACTACGGCACTATTGGCCTTGTAAATGTAATTTTCACCACACCATTGCCTTACAATATAAAGCGCCTTGGGGCAACTGTTTGTTGTGATTTGGTGCTATATACATGTGCTCTGATGTCACTGTTTATCTCCATAGAAACTACCCAAACAATCTTTCATACAAACTGTTTAAAGGGACATTACAGTGTTGTGGTGGAAATTACGGCAATAGTGTGGGACAACTACATTTTGTTTAAAAAAAAAAAAAAAAATCACAACAGTTGTATGACATTGAATACCCCAATTATGTTTTGATTATTTCACTGATATTTTATTCAGATATTTTAAAACATTAGAAAAACGTTTCTTTACCATTCATTTTTATCATTGAAGATCAAAAGTCTGGGTGTGGGACAAGCACAAAACGGCAAAATTTGCATATAATGATGCTGGAAAAAGGTGAAAAAGTCATAGACTACTAGAACAAATTTCTTAACACACTTTCATTGTAAAGATAACTATAAAAATGTGAAATTTCCCCTTTTTTCTGTTTTTCATACAATATGATCAAAGAACATCATAAGTGCCCGTAGTCAAAGAATCACCCACAAATCAGCTGAAAAAGGGCCAAACTCACACTGGCACCAGTAGATTATGGCAGTGTTCTATTTACTTTGACACCGGTTATATCAGATGGTTATCTAATTACAACTTGGCTTTTTCTTTTTGAAAATGCCTTTTTTTTTTTTTTACAAATAAAAAATGGCATATTTTACAAAAGCACATTTATCTGTAAACACCAACACACGACACATTAACGTGTTGGTTTACATAGAATGAATGAGTCAACCAATCAGTGTTAGCGGAGGCACATTTTACCCAGAACGCCATCTGTCTGTGCTTGTTACAAAACTTCAGAATTAGTGCATTATTCAACATTAAAAGATATATGTTATATTTTAACTTTGCACAAAGTACAGAATTGACATTAATGGAGTTATTCTGTCAGTATTTATTTTATTTATACACCAAACCATAACTCAGCACTGCTTTATTTTCCATGACCTCTGCCTGACGGCAGCGTTGTGATTGGGTAGAGAGTTGAGTTGGCTCTTCTCAGTTGCATTTGTGGTAGAAGCCATGTAGTAAACAGGAGCCTCCAGCAGGGGGCAGGACGCTCAAAGACAGAAGTGCTGACTCATTGGGTCAATCGTTGCCTTTGATGCTTCCAGAAGCTGGCGTGGTGTTAAAACTCAAAATCAGCTTGTTAGTAGTTGCAAGTGTACCGGAGACAATACTTCCAATACATTTTTGGGTGGTTTATCGTTTTAGCTTTATCAATGATAAGTTTCAGTTATCTGATTATCTGTTATCGAAGTTAATTCTTTGGTTATCTGTGCCCACCACTGCATAAACCACATTATTTGGCTGATCACAATAATTTGCATCACTTTTTAACAAATTTGGAGTAACTTTAACTTTTGACCCCTGTGTGTACTGAAGTTGACCTTTGTCACCTTTTCTGTTTTTAACCCGCAACTCCAGAACATTCTGACATAAATAGTCTAAAATATACGCTTATAGAGTCTTTATGATCACTCAGAGAATTTATTTTCCTTAAACAAGACAGAAAACGTCCTCAGCTTGTGGATGGTTTCTTTAACATAAACATCAAATTAGGTGCTTTCAGACAAACTGATGGTTTCATGAAAATCTTGTGAACACCTTTATTTTTGGTGAATGCTGCCCTCGTGTGTCCGATAAAGATATTTACAATTATAAAGGCACACGTAGAAACAGTGTAAATAAAACCTGTTCGACTTTCCGAACACTTCTGTACATAGATTTTGTAACCTCCAAACCAGTAAATAAATGCAAGTTGAATTAAGTGGTATAGAGGAGGATTTTCTTAAAAAGAACATCTGAAAGTTCAGCTACAATTTCCCAGAAGGTACATCTGAGATGAAGCCCAGATTTGATGCTTTGGTGAAAGAAAACCCTTCTCTGTACCACTTCATCATGAAGTGGTATAACCGGGGATACAAAATGCAAAACATGCACTATGCACAATTTCTCCAATCACAGCCACAGAAGCCTCTAACATCTTTTGGGTTGTCTGGGTGTCTTGGTGGCTTTCCTCACTCTTCCCCTTCTTGCAGACGCACTCAGTTTTTGACAACTGTCTACTCCACAAAGATTTACCATAGAGTGTCATACTGTTTGTAATTCTTCATAACTGCTGTAAATAAAGTCGAAGACATATTCAGTGACTTGGAAATGTTCATGTATCCATCCCGACTTGTCTAAAAAAAAAAAAACAAAAAAAAAAACTGGCAAACTGATTATTTAGATATTATACCAAAGGGGCTGATTGCTTATGCAACCTATCATCTAGGCTTTTATATTTTTAATTCATTTATATGAAGTTGTAGAAATTTACTGTCAGTTTGAGTCTAAGGAAGATAATGTTAGAATTTTTTATATTGAGAAGCCTAATTTACTTTTTTGTATTTGAAATGCCGTAAATTAAAATGCATGAAATACCAAGGGGCTGAATACATGGTACGGTAACATCAGAATGATACTGCACTTGACAGTACTATCCACTTTTGTTCACCAAGGAGCAATGCGTGGTACTTTGCAATACTGTACTGTAATATTGTAAAATTAGAGTAACAAAAATAGTAAAGTTGAAGACATACCTGTTTTCCAGTTTGAAAGTTCTTATGATGGACACCACTGTGTGGTGGCTGAGGTTTGAGTGGACCTTTGTCCAGCTTCCCTCAGTGTGAGGCCATGGTTGATCACATGGTCCATCAAAGTTGCTTGAATTTCATCTGAAACATTTCTCCTTCTTGCTCTTCTTTGTCCTCTTTCTCTGGGTCTTATCGCTTCCATGATTGCAGATTTGACAAAATGTCATACTTGAGCTCTATTTGTAGTGCCAAATGTCAGACTGATTGGTGGTGAATTTGCTGTGTTTTCAGATGTGTGCATTTCCAATTACCAGGTGTGTTTTGCATTTTTACTAAAAGTATTTTCCAAATGATGACAAGGTACAGTATTTTATCTTTAAGTGTCTACTGTAGGAAAGTATAATGTTCTGCAACAACTGCGTTGAAGAACTGCAAAGTGCAAAGCAGAAAATGTGTTTTAGCTATTGTTACAAGAAATTTTGGATTTGAAGTTTTAGTCTTACCATTCGTTTTTTGTGTGTAAGCGTTGTCCATTCGGCTGCTTCCATTTTGTGCTTGGGGTCACCACAGTGGATACAACCAGATCCGTATTGATATTTGGCACAGGTTTTACGCCAGACGCCCTTCCTAATGCAACTCCAGTGTTACCTGGAGAAACACACACAGCCGCTGGTGTTCCAAAGAGGTCTCCCATCCAAGTACTAAGCAGGTCCTGCACTGCTTACCTGAGATCTGACGGGATCAGGCTTACACAGAGCAGATCAGCTGCTGCCGTTTTTTGTGTGTGCAGTTGGCAAAAACTGCTTTGCTTGCAAATCTTCAACAGTTGTTGCAGAACATTACACAGTTTCTTACATTGGACACTTAAAGACAAAGACAGATACATGGACAAGGACAAAGAAGACCAAGAAGGAGAAATGTTTCTGATGAAATCCAAGCAGCTTTGGTAAACCATACAATCACCCATGGCCTCAGACTGAGGGAAGCTGGTCTAAAAGTCCACCCAAATCTCTGCCGCCACACAGTGGACTGTACCATCAAGTGCAATATTATTCTGATACTTTTTTTTATAGTTTATTATTCTGATATTCTGCAGTAAATTTTATATCTTGTGTCAAGCCTTGATTTTGCATCAGGACGGCATCAGTGTGAACTCTGCCTTTTGAACAGCACAGATACTTTAGAACTTTTCCTGAATCAGACAAGACCAAGTTTTCTTTCTAAAGTGGTAAAATAATTTATTTCTTTGTGTCATTGTGAGTTTCGGAGCTTTCCTGACAGAGCACGTGCACGCTGTGACCGCAGCCTGTGAAAAACAGCCACGCATGCATGAAGCTTTTACACAAAAGCTGCACTGATAAATCCACGCCATTGATGAACAGATGAAAGTTCTGATCAAATCCAATAAGAATCCATCTGATAAAGGTGGTTTTTGATCAGTCAGTCGATTCACATAAAAAAAGTGTGCATCCTTTCGCTTCAGGGGGTTGACACAGTGCCGTGTTGAACAAAAATACACAAACACACTGCTTCAGTTTAAATGCACAAGAAGTCTATTTAAGATCATCTGTTTCACTGTTTGAGAGCACGGAGTTAATAAGAACAGACGGCAAACTCTTTGCAGCTGCAGACAAACTCTGTAGGCCTCTGGGGTTAAAGTGCACCATTGCTATGACTGGTTTGCTTCAACTGGTCTCAGAGCCAGTTTTGTGTCTTGTATGAATTGTCATGTGTGAGTGCAGGTTGCCCTTTTGCCTAAATCTTTTACCACACTCATAACAGACAAATGCTTTTTGTCCTGTATGAACTGTCATGTGTGTGTTCAGGGCGTCCTTTCGTCCAAATCTTTTTCCACACTCGGAACAGACAAATGGTTTTTGTCCGACATGAATTATCAAGTGTTTGTTCAGGTCACCCTTTAGTCCAAATCTTTTTCCACACTCAGAACAGACAAATGGCTTTTGCCCTGTATGAATTATCATGTGTGTGTTCAGGCTGCTCTTTAGTCCAAATCTTTTTCCACACTCAGAACAGACAAATGGTTTTTGTCCAAGATGAATTATCATGTGTGTGTTCAGCGTGTCCTTTCGTCCAAATCTTTTCCCACACTCTGAACAGGCAAATGCTTTTTGGCCTGTATGAATTATCATGTGTTTGTTCAGGTGGCCCTTTTGTCCAAATCTTTGACCACACTCAGAACAGACAAATGCTTTTTGTTGTGTATGAATTATCATGTGTGTGTTCAGGTTGCCCTTTTGTCCAAATCTTTTTCCACACTCAGAACAGACAAATGCTTTTTGACCTGTATGAATTATCATGTGTGTGTTCAGAGGGCCGTTCTGTTTCTGTCTTTTACTCCCCCGATCAGAACAGCTTAATGGTTTTCTGCTTGCTTGCCTCTCCTTTTGTTGCTCTGAGTTGTTCACGTGACAAAAAGCCTTTCCATATGTAGAGCCTTTAAATTGTTTCTCATCAGTGTTGCCTGAACAAACAATATTGGTATTTTTTCGACAGTTAAAACATGACTCAAGTTCTCTGGTCTGTTTCCAGTCAGAACTGTCATCAGTCTCAGTTCCAGAACTGTCTGAACTCCTGCCTCCTGTATCTGGTTGTAAATGTCTGTTTGGACCTGAGTTGCTGGCTGGCTGTGGTCCTCCATCATCCTCTCCATCAGCTCCTGCTGTCAGTGTTCTGTATACAGATGAGCTACTGGCTACAGGCTCAGCCTCTGTGCTCTCATCAGTTGGGCTTTGATGAAGCTGTGATGACTCTGATTTTTCATCATCATTTTCACTCTTCACAGGGATGGCAGTGAAACCAAACTTGGTGAGATCTGCCTCCTCCAGCTGTTGAAGCTGCTCTCCCTGCTGACTTATCCACAGCTTCTCTTCTTTTTTAATGTCCTCCTGGTCAACACTCAGATTCCATTCCTGGTGATCAGGGAGATTTTCTTCTTTAATCACCAACAACGGCTGCATGTCTGCAAAGAAACAAATTAAAAATAAATGTGAGAACACTCAAAATAAAGTAACAGAGTGAGCTTAACCTGACGACAGTAAGTTATTGCACTGATGGAACTGATAAAAGTCAAAATGTACATAAGGGCCTGTATGCACAAAGCATCCCAAGGCTATAAAAGAGAGGAAGCAGAGATATTCTCCGAATATCTCTTAGAATGACAGTTAATCAGTAACACGCTACCAGCTTGAGCTACGTAATTATTTGATGTTAATTTACTAAATATATTTATAAATTGTTTAGGTTCTTGTTATCATATTCACACATTAATATTATATTATTGTTATCAGTATTATTGATATTTTGTTACTACTATTTTATTTGATTTTTAATTGGACAACAATGGAAATAAGTGTTTTCACTTTCTTGTGTCATGCATGCAATTTTAACATATTTACAATTATATTATGGACTTAAATTGAACTCTCACACCCACAAAAACTTTAATATGTAGATAATTGGCATGTGAACAAGATATGTTCAAACATCTCCGAGCTGTGTAACAATTCATTTTGTGGTGAATTGTGCAAAATCATGAAAGACAAGCGAGAGCTCCATTTAACAAGGCTATTGGTCTGTAAAACTGGCATTTGGTTGGGTCTTTGCCTTCTTTGTGTATTACCACAATGGTTGCATCTGTCCAGGATGGTGCCACAGTTTTAGAATAGTGCATAGTGATGAGCTTTTAGCAATAGGAGGGACAGCAGATCACAAAACATTTTATGAAATTTATTCACATAGCTATCTGCCCCCAGACTATTATTTTTTAATGTAGATATCACCTGCTTAACCTCCCACTCTTCAATTGGTTCATCTAATTTCTTAGCTGTTTTTTTTTGTTGTCAATTTTATATTTTTAAGAAAGTCTGCTAGTTTTCCATCATCAGTGCAGGTGTCTGTATTTTTGTAAAGGGATTTAAAAATGCATGCAAAGGATTCTGCTATTTTCTCAGGATGTGGAACAACAGTACTTGATTTTATTTTTTGGACTATATTAGATGACTTTTGATTACTTAATTGGAAGGCTAATAATCTGCTTGCTCTATTATCATGCTCATAGTACTTTTGGTTTGTGAATCTCAAATTTCCCTCAGTCTTATCTAATAGTAAACCATCTAGTTCTCTACCGGTTGCATTTAATTGTTTTAATACGATGTTTGATGGAGATTGTTTATGACTGTACTCTAATTCTTTTATTTTCTTTTCCAGTTCATGCTGTTTGGCTTCCTTCTGCCTTTTCGGAGCACATGTAAATGAAATAATACAGCCCCTAAGGAAATCTTTAGCATAATCCCATAAGATAAGGGGAAATGTTTCAGGCGTATCATTTCGATAGACTAAATTCTCTGTCATTTAGGAGGGAGGCATTTAGTCTCCATTGTTTGGAGGGTGGACTGTGACCTATATTCCACTTTAATTCCAAGGGTGCATGATCAGATAGTGTAATAGGCAGTATTTTAATGTCTGATATTCTATGCTGGTCTTTCTTAGCGGTGATAAAATAATCAATTTTTGAATATGATGCATGCCTGCTTGAATAGAAAGTGAAATTCCTGCTTCCAGGATATCTGCACCTCCATACATCTACAAGACCAGACTCCATGCATTGGGATTTAAGGATTTTACTCATTTGGGAGAGGACAGTATTACGGGGGGGGGGGGGGGGGGGGGGGGGATTGTCGGTCTAACCTATTTGACATCACAGTTAATGTTGCCCCCATTAATATAAGTCCGGTACTATACTGTAACAACTCGTTAAATAGCATTTTTATAAAGCCTGGGTCATCTTCAACTAAGATACATTTGCCCTCCATATCCTTGTGCACAGATGTTTTTAAACTGACATGCCTGTGAATGAGTATGAGGAATAGTATATTTTATCTGCCCAAGACTTACCAACTTTTCACGTTCCACGTCTGATAAGTGGGTTTCCTGACAATAAGCTATCTGACAGGTGAATTGTTTCAACTGGACCATGATTGTCTTTCATTTAACAGGGCTATGGTGATCCTTAACATTATAGGTTATAATTTTTAGAGCACCCATTAATTCCGGGGGGGGGGGGGGGGGGGGGGGGGGGGGGGGGGGGGGTTAGGGTTAATCCACAAATCACAGCCTGTGTAGTACAATGATGTAGCCATGTACAACCCCTGGCAATAATTATGGAATCACTGGCCTCGGAGGATGTTCATTCAGTTGTTTAATTTTGTAGAGAAAAAGCAGATCACAGACATTACACAAAACTAAAGTCATTTCAAATGGCAACTTTCTGGCTTTAAGAAACACTAAGAAATCAGGAAAAAAAAATTGTGGCAGTCAGTAACGGTTACTTTTTTAGACCAAGCAGAGGGAAAAAAATATGGACTCACTCAATTCTGAGGAATAAATTATGGAATCACCCTGTAAATTTTCATCCCTAAAACTAACACCTGCATCAAATCAGAGCTGCTCGTTAGTCTGCATCTAAAAAGGAGTGATCACACCTTGGAGAGCTGTTGTACCAAGTGGACTGACATGAATCATGGCTCCAACACGAGAGATGTCAATTGAAACAAAAGGAGAGGATTATCAAACTCTTAAAAGAGGGTAAATCATCGCGCAATGTTGCAAAAGATGTTGGTTGTTCACAGTCAGCTGTGTCTAAACTCAGAACCAAATACAAACAACATGGGAAGGTTGTTAAAGGCAAACATACTGGCAGACCAAGGAAGACATCAAAGGGTCAAGACAGAAAACTTTAAGCAATGTCTCAAAAATCGAAAATGCACAACAAAACAAATGAGGAACGAATGGGAGGAAACTGGAGTCAACGTCTGTGACTGAACTGTAAGAAACCACCTAAAGGAAATGGGATTTACATACAGAAAAACTAAACGAAAGCCATCATTAACACCTAAACAGAAAAAAACAAGGTTACAATGGTCTAAGGAAAAGCAATCGTGAACTGTGGATGACTGGATGAAAGTCATATTCAGTGATGAATCTCGAATCTGCATTGGGCAAGGTGATGATGCTGGAACTTTTGTTTGGTGCTGTTCCAATGAGATTTATAAGATGACTCTGCCTGAAGAGAACATGCAAGTTTCCACAGTCATTGATGATATGGGGCTGCATGTCAGGTAAAGGCACTGGGGAGATGGCTGTCATTACATCATCAATAAATGCACAAGTTTACGTTTTGGACACTTTTCTTATCCCATCAATTGAAAGGATGTTTGGGGATGATGAAATCATTTTTCAAGATGATAATGCATCTTGCCATAGAGCAAAAACTGTGAAAACATTCCTTGCAAAAAGACACATAGGGTCAATGTCATGGCCTGCAAATAGTCCGGATCTTAATCCAATTGAAAATCTTTGGTGGAAGTTGAAGAAAATGGTCCATGACAAGGCTCCAACCTGTAAAGCTGATCTGGCAACAGCAATCAGAGAAAGCTGGAGCCAGATTGATGAAGAGTACTGTTTGTCACTCATTAAGTCCATGCCTCAGAGACTGCAAGCTGTTATAAAAGCCAGAGGTGGCGCAACAAAATACTAGTGATGTGTTGGAGCGTTCTTTTGTTTTTCATGATTCCATAATTTTTTCCTCAGAATTGAGTGATTACATATTTTTTTCCCCTCTGCTTGGTCTAAAAAAGTAACAGTTACTGACTGCCACAATTTTTCTTTTCCTGATTTCTTATAGTGTTTCTTAAAGCCAGAAAGTTGCCATTTGAAATGACTTTAGTTTTGTGTCATGTCTGTGATCTGCTTTTTTTCTACAAAATTAAACAACTGAATGAACATCCTCAGAGGCAGGTGATTCCATAATTTTTGCCAGGGGTTGTATATGGTGTGGACGTGGATAATTACACCAAAGAAGATGAAGTGGATCCTCATTGTTAATAAAGCTGCAGTATAACATTTGTCTCACAATGCACTCGGCATTCAACCATGTAAAAGAAAAGGGTGATACGGTTCCTGTATCAGTGTTTGAAGCAGGGAACCAGAACAAGCACAACAAAGAACAAACCAGTAACACTAGTTACGGAGAACAGTGGTGGACCTAGTCCCAAGCCACAAAGCATATGGCAAGAAAAAACAGACTGTCTTAAGAGTGCGCAAAAAAGTACTCACACTGACTCCTGCAGAGCTGGCATGAGGACAGACAGCCACACATTATAAAGTGTGCTCAGATGACAAATCAAGGAAAGTTTCTCAAAGACGCAAGAGTTAAGTCCTGCCGTGAAACAGTCTTCAGTTTCTGTGCGTAGCTCTTGGACGTACTCTATTGCCTTTTTCGGAACCACAAACTGCTTTTCTTGGTCGTTAACGGTACTTCAGAGTCTAGATGGGTAAGACAAGCCGTACCGAACTCCTTTCCATCCCCAAACCTCTTTACGTACTTCCAAAGAGGCAGCCCTGGCTCTGGCAACACTGATCATGTAGTCGGGAAAATTGCAATCTGTCTCCCACTGGGTGATTCTCATGAAAACAGACTTACTAGGTGGCATGCTGCATTTTGACAAAGTAAATGCCATCACAATTATAAGGATACAGTTATAAACATCATTATAGGCTATGTTGCACATGATTTAAAGTGAACATCATTAAAATATTTTTGGTTTTTTTTCCACATTTAATAGTATAATTCTCATTACCGCAATGAGTCCATTACCGAATTTAGGTTCGTCGAAATACTAATTTTAATACTTAATAAAAATAAACGATAAACTTTCAGTGCATGTTATACTACAAACAGTTACAGTAACTAAACATGTGATATTTGGTATTCATTTGTAAAAAAAAGTGAAAATTTTAAGAAAAAGAGCTTTGTCCACCACTTTTCTCATCTCATTTTAATCATTTAAGTCCACAAGGAACTTTTATAAATCAAGGAACTCTGAGTGGGGGGGGGGGGGGGGGGGGGGACATCATTTCCAGTGACACCCAAGATGGCCACCAGGTAAGCACCTCATTTTCTCTCCAGATAAAATTTTAAAGTTCATTTATTAGAGTGCCTACACGACTTTTTCATGTCTCATTACCGATACGCAAAGTTTTTAACATTTAAAATTTTTAAAAATTTTTGATTAATATTTACCTCATCATGGCCTAAATATAAACAGCTAGGTAAAGTTTAGCTAGGCCTTATAGTGCCTTGAAAGAGGGCAGGAAAGTTCAAGGCCACTCATACTCCGCAACAGCATTATCATACACCGCAACACTTGAGGACAGGTTGCGGTACAGAGATTCACCGTTTCCGTAATGAGAAATAGATGTATACATGTATAACCTTGTGTGTATTTCTGATATAACATGATATTTGTCTAAAACTCTTAATAAAAAAGTAAAAGGGAACACTGGTGACCACTGCTGGAGAGGTTGTAACTGATATATATATATATATATATATATATATATATAGATATATAGATAGAGAGAGAGAGTTTAAACAAACTCTCCAGCAGTGGTCACTAGTGTTCCCTTTTTATACAGTACTGGCATTAAATGTAATATATTATCAGGAATCGATTATATATTATTATATTATATTAGTGCTTGGCAGTATGATCACGGTATTTTTCTAAATTATATCGGTTTCACGGTATTTGACAGTATTTTTACTTTTCAAGCACAATTGGGTGTTTGCCTTATTTTCTAATGATTTAGAGAATAATTACTGCAATAAAATGGCTTGGAATGGCGTATTCTACTGTTATGATGAGTGAATATTGTATTGTATTCTGGTTGTTCAGTTTCAGAATTTTCCCCTGTTTTGCCATTATGCTCACCACTAAACATGCGTTCACTCTACACGGGCTGTACTCATGCTGCTTGTTTGGTGCAACTGCTAAACTGTCCCCACTCAAACAATGCCCTATGGGCACGGCGTTCTGCCGCTCTGCGCAACGCACTCACCGGTATGGAGGTATTTCTAAAATTCATATCATAGGGAAAAAAAAAAACCCCACCGGTATTCAGTATGAACCAGTATACCGCCCAGCACTATATTATATTATAGCAGATGGCCCAACCTCTCAGTATAGAAACAAGACTTTGTTCTATCTGGCCTCCACTGTGCCGTTCATGCATGGGTTTCAGTGGATAACATGGAATTTCACAGAGGCATCACATGGAAAAGGTGCACCAGACGGTGTTGGTGGGTCCTTAAAAAACTTGGCAGATAGAATCGTCTCATATGGAACCAGCATTCCAGATGCTGATTCTCTATTTGACCAACTACAAAATTCATCTGTGATGCTCTACAAGGTGTCAGAGGAAAAATTAAGGAGAGCAATGAATTGGTTCCTCCACAAATTAAAGCAGTTCCAAGAACCATGAAACTACATAAAGTCAGTCAAAAGGTTAAGTTAAAAATATTACTATAAATAAATAAGTTTGATAAGTTAATTTCCCTTTTAGGACATTCTCACAAAAACATCTTTGCCTACTTACATAGCCCTCTACATCCCATTGTTATCTAGTGCTAGACTGATAAACTCCCTTTGGAGGGAGAAAGGGTCTGGTACTACAGTCGAGACATTAGGGACATATTTCCGGAACCACTTCCTGTCACCTCCTCTGCCTGCCATATGGGCAAAGCACAAAAGGAGTACATAAATGAATTGGCCTACTATTCCATTAAATCTATAGTTCTAAATAAAAAATGGGTTAAGAGTCATTACTGTTCTATTTTACACTGAATGTTGTGTGTTTGTGATACACTGCAATTACCGGTACTTGTTTACTTACTGTTTTTACTTAATTGTTGTATGTTGTGTGACTGACTCATTGTATGTTGTACAAGTGACTCATAATTGAGCATACAACTAAATGAAATGAATGAATGAAACTGAATGTTTATAAAAGTGTATTCTATAAATAGTGACAGTGTGTGTTAAATATGAATCACTGCCGATCTATGAATGTGTCTGTATTTCAGTGTGGTCCCGTGCTCTCCTCAGGATTTCAACCAGCAATGCGATCTGTCAACTTTTATATCTCGGCCCAGCTGCAGCATTTCTTTTAGCATTTTAGACACCGACTCTGGCATGCAGCCTCCGTGCTTGTTAACGCCGACTATCCTGACCTTTCGCCGTCGCATTCTTCCCTCCATGTCCTCACACCTGTCTCTTAAAGTTACAAGCTGGCTTTGAAGGCTGATTATGGCGGACTGCAGCGAGGTCACCTCATCGGACCATGTCAACAGTCCTCCTATCACATCTTGTATCTTGTATCTCTGCTTTCATTTGATATATTTCAGATCTGATAGCTGCAGAGGTGTTGGCAATTTCCGTCTGTCCAGCTCATAACTCAGTCTTGAGAGCGTCGAACTTGTTCACCAAGGCACTTTTAAGTTCCTCTTTAATTATCTTTGATATGTCTCCGCTCACGGTGGCGATGAAATCGGCTTGGATGTTTTTGGCAGTCATGATCACGCGTTCAGTGGTTGGTCGGTGAAGGTTGCTCCGCGTTAGCTGGAGTAGGTTGGTTCTGCCCCGTGGTTCTTTAGCTCGATGGCTACTAGCTATAAACTTAAACCTCCAGTTTTTTTTATCCATTCAAGTTTGTGTATTGCAGTCAACTACTCTTGGGTAGTTTCAGGCAACCCACACTATAATTTAGATAAGACAATTTGGATTGTCCATCCAAATTGGAAGTCCCAAAAACCAGTTTTATTTGTTGTTATCTATCATCCACCTGGTCGTTACTGTGAGTTTCTCTGTGAATTTTCAGACCTTTTGTCTGACTTAGTGCTTAGCTCAGATAATTATAGTGGGTGATTTTAACATCCACATAGATGCTGAGAATGACAGCCTCAACACTGCATTTAATCTATTATTAGTCTCAATTGGCTTCGCTCAAAATGTAAATGAGTCCACCCACCACTTTAACCATACTTTAGATCTTGTTCTGACTTATGGTATGGAAATGAAGACCTAACAGTATTCCCTGAAAACCCCCTTCTGTCTGATCATTTCTTAATAACATTTACATTTACTTTAATGGACTACCCAGCAGTGGAGAATAAGTTTCATTACAGTAGAAGTCTTTTCTGCAGCTAGGTTTTTCAGAAAGCGCTGTAACTAGGTTTATGGATATGATTCCTTCTTTGTTATGTTCTCCAGTGCCATATACCAACACAGTGCAGAGTAGCTAAACTCTGTGAGTGAGATAGATTATCTCGTCAATACTTTTACATCCTCATTGAGCACAACTTTGGATGCTGTAGCTCCTCTGAAAAAGAGAGCCTTAAATCAGAAGTGCCTGACTCCATGGTATAACTCACAAACTCGCAGCTTAAAGCAGATAACCTGTAAGTTGGAGAGGAAATGGCATCTCACTAATTTAGAAGATCTTCACTTAGCCTGGAAAAAGATTCTGTTGCTCTATAAAAAGCCCTCTGTAGGACATCTTACTACTCATCACTAATTGAAGAAAATAAGAACAACCCCAGGTTTCTTTTCAGCACTGTAGCCAGGCTGACAGAGAGTCAGAGCTCTACTGAGCCGAGTATTCCTTTAACTAGTAATGATTTCATGACTTTCTTTGCTAATAAAATTTTAACTATTAGAGAAAAAATGACTCATAACCATCCCAAAGACATATTGTTATCTTTGGCTGCTTTCAGTAATGCTGGTATTTGGTTAGACTCTTTCTCTCTGATTGTTCTGTCTGAGTTATTTTCATTAGTCACTTCCTCCAAACCATCAACATGTCTATTAGACCCCATTCCTACCAAGCTACTCAAGGAAGCCCTACCATTAATTAATGCTTCGATCTTAAATATGATCAATCTATCTTTATTAGTTGGCTATGTACCACAGGCTTTTAAGGTGGCAGTAATTAAACCATTACTTAAAAAGCCATCACTTGACCCAGCTATCTTAGCTAATTATAGGCCAATCTCCAACCTTCCTTTTCTCTCAAAAATTCTTGAAAGGGTCAGCTAACTGATCATCTGCAGAGGAATGGTCTATTTGAAGACTTTCAGTCAAGTTTTAGAATTCATCATAGTACAGAAACAGCATTAGTGAAGGTTACAAATGATCTTCTTATGGCCTCAGACAGTGGACTCATCTCTGTGCTGCTTTTGATACTGTTGACCATAAAATTTTATTACAGAGATTAGAGCATGCCATAGGTATTAAAGGCACTGCGCTGCGGTGGTTTGAATCATATTTATCTAATAGATTACAATTTGTTCATGTAAATGTGGAGTCTTCTTCACAGACTAAGGTTAATTATGGAGTTCCACAAGGTTCTGTGCTAGGACCAATTTTATTCACTTTATACATGCTTCCCTTAGGCAGTATTATTAGAAAGCATTGCTTAAATTTTCATTGTTACGCAGATGATACACAGCTTTATCTATCCATGAAGCCAGAGGACACACACCAATTAGTTAAACTGCAGGAATGTCTTACAGACATAAAGACATGGATGACCTCTAATTTCCTGCTTTTAAATTCAGATAAAACTGAAGTTATTGTACTTGGCCCCACAAATCTTAGAAACATGGTGTCTAACCAGATCCTTACTCTGGATGGCATTACCCTGACCTCTAGTAATACTGTGAGAAATCTTGGAGTCATTTTTGATCAGGATATGTCCTTCAATGCGCATATTAAGCAAATATGTAGGACTGCTTTTTTGCATTTGCGCAATATCTCTAAAATTAGAAAGGTCTTGTCTCAGAGTGATGCTGAAAAGCTAATTCATGCATTTATTTCCTCTAGGCTGGACTATTGTAATTCATTATTATCAGGTTGTCCTAAAAGTTCCCTGAAAAGCCTTCAGTTAATTCAAAATGCTGCAGCTCGAGTACTGACGGGGACTAGAAGGAGAAGGCATATTTCACCCATATTGGCCTCTCTTCATTGGCTTCCTGTTAATTCTAGAATAGAATTTAAAATTCTTCTTCTTACTTATAAGGTTTTGAATAATCAGGTCCCATCTTATCTTAGGGCCCTCATAGTACCATATCACCCCAATAGAGCGCTTCGCTCTCAGACTGCAGGCTTACTTGTAGTTCCTAGGGTTTTTAAGAGTAGAATGGGAGGCAGAGCCTTCAGCTTTCAGGCTCCTCTCATGTGGAACCAGCTCCCAATTCAGATCAGGGCGACAGACACCCTCTCTACTTTTAAGATTAGCTTAAAACTTTCCTTTTTGCTAAAGCTTATAGTTAGGGCTGGATCAGGTGACCCTGAACCATCCCTTAGTTATGCTGCTATAGACTTAGACTGCTGGGGGGTTCCCATGATGCACTGAATGTTTTTCTCTTTTTGCTCTGTATGCACCACTCTGCATTTAATCATTAGTGATTGATCTCTGCTCTCTTCCACTGTATGTCTTTTTCCCGATTCTCTCCCCTCAGCCCCAACCAGTCCCAGCAGAAGACTGCCCCTCCCTGAGCCTGGTTCTGTTGGAGGTTTCTTCCTGTTAAAAGGGAGTTTTTCCTTCCCACTGTTGCCAAATGCTTGCTCACAGGGGGTTGTTTTGACCGTTGGGGTTTTTCTGTAATTATTGTATGGCTTTTGCCTTACAATATAAAGAGTCTTGGGGCAACTGTTTGTTGTGATTTGGCATTATATAAATAAAAATGATTTGATTTGATAAGTTTTGCGAACAAAAGTGGCATTTTTGGATGGATATATCGATAAGCCTGCAGGAGACCACGGATAAGCATCTTACTCCATGTGCTGCTGACTCCACCCCCCAAAACGGAGTAATTACGAGGTCTGTCAGAAAAGTATCGTACCTTTATTTTTTTTAAAAACTATATGGATTTGATTCATATGTTTTTACATCAGCCAAGCTTTAACCTTCGTGTGCATGCGCAAGTTTTTCCACGCCTTTCGGTTGCGTCATTCGCCTGTGGGCAGGCTTTGAGTGAGCACTGGTCCACCCCTCTTGTTTTATTGCGAGGAAATGGCGGAATGATTTGGGCTTTTTTCCAGAAACTGTTAGAGACAGGCAGCTGGAACCCATTCGAAAAATTTATCTGGCTTTCGGTGAAAATTTTATGGGCTTCACACAGAATAAGGAGTGTTACTACAGCTTTAAGGACGGCCCACAATGGCGCACGGCGCGCCGCGCTCCGAGCCGCCATCGAGAGGCAGAAACCACCACATCATTTCTAAACGGATCCCTGTGTGGAGCCGGGACCATCATGTGCAATTTCTCTGGTTATCACAAGAGCTGGACATCAGCCATTTTCCAGCAGATTTCACTTTTAACAAGAGATTTTGTCATGGAAAGCCGAGCGGAGGCTTCGCGTGTCACGACGGATTCGCTGATGAAGCGAGACAAAGGAACACCTCCGTTTCAGAGTGTTAGAGGACAAGTTGGGACATGCCTATCTCGGCTTTCAGTGCTTACCAGTCGAGTGAGTTTAAGAGAAATTGTGGAGAGCTGGGCATGTCCCAACTTGTCCACTAACACTCTGAAACGGAGGTGTTCCTTTGTCTCACTTCATCAGCGAATCGGTCGTGACGCGCGAAAAGTGAAATCTGCCGGAAAATGGTTGATGTCCAGCTCTTGTGATAACCAGAGAAATTGCACACGATGGTCCCAGCTACACACAGCAATCCGTTTAGAAATGATGTGGTGGCTTCTGCCTCTCGATGGTGGCTCGGAGCTTGGCGCGCTGTGCGCCATTGTGGGCCGTCCTTAAAGCGGTAGTAACACTCCTTATTCTCTGTGAAGCCCGTAAAATTTTCACTGAAAGCCAGATAAATTTTTCGAATGGTTTCCAGCTGCCTGTCTCTAACAGTTTCTGAAAAAATTCTGATGGAAGAAAAGCCCAAATCATTCCGCCATTTCCTCGCAATGAAACAATGACGAGAGGGGTGGAGCAGTGCTCAATCAAAGCCTGCCCACAGGCAAATGACGCAACCGACAGGTGTGGAAAAACTCACGCATGCGCACGAAGGTTCAAGCTTGGCTGACGTAAAAACATATGAATCAAATCCATATACAACCCCTGGCAAAAATTATGGAATCACCGGCCTCTGAGGATGTTCATTCAGTTGTTTAATTTTGTAAAAAAAAAGCAGATCACAGACATGACACAAAACTAAAGTCATTTCAAATGGCAACTTTCTGGCTTTAAGAAACACTATAAGAAATCAAGAAAAAGAGATTGTGGCAGTCAGTAACGGTTACTTTTTTTAGACCAAGCAGAGGAAAAAAATATGGAATCACTCAATTCTGAGGAAAAAATTATGGAATCACCCTGTAAATTTTCATCCCCAAAACTAACACCTGCATCATATCAGATCTGCTCGTTAGTCTGCATCTAAAAAGGAGTGAACACACCTTGGAGAGCTGTTGCACCAAGTGGACTGACATGAATCATGGCTCCAACATGAGAGATGTCAATTGAAACAAAGGAGAGGATTATCAAACTCTTAAAAGAGAGTAAATCATCACGCAATGTTGCAAAAGATGTTGGTTGTTCACAGTCAGCTGTGTCTAAACTCTGGACCAAATACAAACAACATGGGAAGGTTGTTAAAGGCAAACATACTGGTAGACCAAGGAAGACATCAAAGCGTCAAGACAGAAACTTAAAGCAATATGTCTCAAAAATCGAAAAATGCACAACAAAACAAATGAGGAACGAATGGGAGGAAACTGGAGTCAACGTCTGTCACCATACTGTAAGAAACCGCCTGATGATATGGGGCTGCTTGTCAGGTAAAGGCACTGGGGAGATGGCTGTCATTACATCATCAATAAATGCACAAGTTTATGTTGATATTTTGGACAATTGAAAGGATGTTTGGGGATGATGAAATCATTTTTCATGATGATAATGCATCTTGCCATAGAGCAAAAACATTCCTTGCAAAAAGACACATAGGGTCAATGTCAATGAGCAGATCTGATTTGATGCAGGTGTTAATTTGGGGGATGAAAATTTACAGGGTGATTCCATAATTTTTTCCTCAGAATTGAGTGATTCCATATTTTTTTTCCTCTGCTTGGTCTAAAAAAGTAACCGTTACTGACTGCCACAATCTTTTTTTCTTGATTTCTTACAGTGTTTCGTAAAGCCAGAAAGTTGCCATTTGAAATGACTTTAGTTTTGTGTCATGTCTGTGATCTGCTTTTTTTCTACAAAATTAAACAACTGAATGAACATCCTCTGAGGCCGGTGATTCCATAATTTTTGCCAGGGATTGTAGTTTTTGAAAAAAATAAAAAGGTACAATACTTTTCTGACAGACCTCATATGACATTATTTTATTTCATCTTTGGGGATCATGGAATAATTTCCTCACGTTCAGAGAGAATAGGCTGTTGCCTGTGGGAACTGAGACGTTAATGAATGAGGCGCAGTGACTCAACTTCTGACCCAAAGTGTGGCCGGTTGAGGGGGAGCAGAAGGTACAAACGCAGTGCCACAGACATTCTGCAAACGGATTACACCTGCACCGGACCAAGCAGGTCTCCCATCGGCATGAACATCCACACCAAGGGCTGAAACTCACCAACCTGATGGACAACGTCCACCACTTGATGAGCTTTACAGAGTCGTGGCTGGAGGTGCAGCAGTTAGTGTACAGGGAGAAGAGCAGAGGGGAAAGGACACAGCCCTGTGGAGATCCTGTGCTGAGAACCCGAGTGTTCGAGACATTTTTTTCCCAGCCTCACACGCTGACTCCGGTCCGTCAGGAAGTCTGTGATCCACCTGCAGGTGGAGTTGGGCACGTGGAGCAGAGAAAGCTTGTCCTGGAGCAAAGCTGGAAGGATGGTGTTGAATGCAGAGCTGAAGTCCACAAACAGGATCCTAGTGTAGGTTCCTGGGGAGTCCAGGTGCTGCAGGATGGAGTGCAGGGCCAGGTTTATGGCGTCATCTACAGACCTGTTGGCTCTGTAGGCAAACTGCAGGGGGTCCAGGAGGGGGTCGGTGATGGACTTCAGGTGGGATAAAACCAGGCATTTGAAGGTCTTCATGACTACAGCTGTGAGAGCCACAGGCCTGTAGTCATCAAGTCCAGTGATGCGTGGTTTCTTGGGGACTGGAACTATGATTGAGGACTTGAAAGACTGGAACATGGCATGACTCCAGGGAGGTGTTGAAGATCCCCGTGAAGACTGGGGCCAGCTAATCAGCGCAGTGTCTCAGGGTGGCAGGAGAGACACAGTCTGGGCCCAGTGCCTTACGTGGATTCAGCCTTTTGAAATGTCTCCTCACGTCCTCCTCTTGGACCGAGAGGGCAACAGGGGGAGTGGGGAGGGCAGCAGTGAGAGGGGGGAGGTCCAGAGTGTTTGAATATCCAGTTGTGTGGGGGGTGGGGAGGTGTGAGTCCTTGTCTTCGAACCGTGAATAGAAGACGTTCAGGTCGTTGGCCAGCTTGAGGTCGTCAATAGAACGAGGTGCTTTGGGCTTGTAGTTGGTGATCTCTTTCAACCCCCTCCACACAGAGGCCGAGTCGCTGGCAGAGAACCTTTGCTGCAGACGTGAACTGTACATGGATTTAGCCTTTGCCACCTCCTTGCTAAATCTGTACTTTGCACCTCTATAGCTGTCTCTGTCTTCTTCTCTGAAAGCCAACTCTTTCTGCTGACGGAGCTGCTGGAGTTTAAGTGTGAACCAGGGCTTGTCATTGTTATATCTCACCCTGGTATGCTGTGGGATGATGCTGTCTTCACAGAAATGAATATATGACGTCACAGTGTCCGTGTAGTCATCTAGACTGTCTGTTGAAGCCTCAAACATATCCCAATCCGTGGTGGCCAAGCACGCGCGTAGCTCCTCTACAGCTTCATTGCTCCACACCTTAGATGTCCTCACAACAGGTTTAGAGAGTTTAAGTCTCTGTCTGTACGTGGGGATCAAGTGAACCATCACGTGATCTGAGAGTCCCAAAGCTGCACGGGCCACCACGCGGTAGGCACCACTCACTGTCGTGTAACAATGATCTAACGTGCTCCCTTCTCTGGTCGGGCATTTAACAAACTGTTTGTATTTTGGTAATTCCTGACTGAGATTCCCTTTGTTAAAATCACAGAGAATTATAACAAGGGAGTCCGAAAAGTCCCTCTCCACGCTCATAATCTGATCCGCGAACGCGCGCTCGGCCTCGTGCACGTCCATGCTCGGTGGAATATACACAGAGCAAAGTATGAAAGAGTTAAACTCACGTGGAGAGTAGAACGGTCTGCAGTTTATGAGGAGATATTCCAGAGAGGGACAGCAGTGTTGGGAGCACCAGGCGTTGTTGATACAGAAGCAGATTCCACCCCCTCTAGTTTTTCCACCAGAGAGTGCTCGGTCTCTGTCTGCGCGGAGGAGTTGGAATCCCTCTAGTTGGAGCGCGCAGTCCGGTGTCTGTGCATTTAACCACGTCTCCGTGAAGCACAGTACACAAGATGAGGAGAAATCTCTATTCTTCTTCATCAGCAGTGCCAGCTCATCCATCTTGTTGTGGAGTGAGCGGATGTTGGAGAGAAATATCCCAGGTAGGGGCATGCGCGTGCCCCTTCGTCTGAGGCGCACGAGAGCTCCAGCGCATTTCCCTCTCCGCCGTCTCACTTTTTTGGCCAAAAAGTGAACCAGTTCAGCTGCAGGCACTAAAAAAACTGGCGTAATGTCCGTGGGTGTTGATGATTTGATGTTTAGAAGCTCCTCGCGGGTGTAGGGACACGATGACACACGATTCACACACAAAAACAGACAAAACAGGGAGCACCGGAATACCAGGGCGCCTTCACGTGGCGCCATCTTGGAAGGGAAGGAAAAAAAAAAAATTCATACACATTTACTGAATGAAGTCGAGTCATACTTCTGAGAGATCACACTTGTGTTAAATTAGTGTCACACCTGTGTTATATCTATTATGTTTTATATAGAAATATATTGTATTCACTAGTCAGTATTTTGCATATATACACACATATATATTAGGGCTGCAGCTATCGATTATTTTAGTAATCCAGTATTCTATCAATTATTCTGGCAAGTAATCGAGTAATCGGATAAAAAGTACTTTTGCATTTTAAAACATTAGAAGTCCAGGGCTCTCCCTAAGTAATGGCACAATGTCACTGCGTCATCACGGAGATTGTCAAATTTTGTGTATCCCTTTCTGTTTTCCTGGGTAATTATTTTTTCACATCTTAACCACTTTTGGATCTTTCCTGGTGTCAGGAGCTCAGCCAAAGTCAGGCCAAAGTCTTGACATTTTGCTGAAATGGCAGTGGGTTGTGGCTTTCTGTTTTTTGTTTTCCCCAACTTCTAAAGTTTAACTATTTTTATTTATTTATTTATTAAGGTAGTAGATTGGGTCCCTGCATGAATTTCCTTTCAACACTCTCTCTGGGATTCAGCCAATGCATTTCAACTGGAGGTTGAACATGCAAGCCTTGCAGTCACTTTTTTTAATGATTATTTTATTTGACTTCCCGTGTTTGTGAAGTCTGGTCCATTTCTCTGCATGTTCTGTGTCATTTATTAGGCTTATAGGCACATGTGCCAGTGATTTGGACCAAGTAATAATTAACAGGTGGGATAAAACGCACTGATTTGTATCACAACAGAGCCAGGCAACAGATTACGCTGCCCATTTAAAAGAAAATGACAGCAAATCATTCCCCGACCTGATATCCAAACTCGAGTCTGGCTGGCTGGATGATAAGAGCAGCATGACTGATTCATTTTACCTGCTCACTGCCCACAATTCGCCGGGTCAACACGACCCACTGGATGCCGCATTGTGTGCTGCTGGACGTTGCGTTATATAAATAATTATTTCGTAGTGGATTAATCATTTACTCTCAGAGATTGGCTGATAAAACCATCTCTCCGAAAGCACAGAGGAATTTTCTCCAACAGCTTTTCTTGTGCGCTTCTTGAGATGGAGAAAGTGTTTTGGATAATCTCAAAAGGTATTATTTATAATATTTACATTGTAATGGATTGATAAAACAGTTGCATTTTCACTCTTTCCTATAAGCATCTGTAAAATTATGTTTACTATGGATTTAGACAGTTGATTGACTGACGCTGCACTGACAAAAACCTTGAGTGTCCTCTGTACCAGTGTGAAGGGGTCTGCCAGGAGGGAAAAAACAAAACAAAAAAAACCCCAGCTAAAAACTCCCCAAAGCGCCTTGGCACCAAGGCGTGTGAAGAAAGCAATGGTGCAACTTCTCCCAGTGCTGCGGGGAGACATCTCTCCTGTGGAAGCATTCAGCTCGGTCATCCACCAGATTGTTCTGGTCCTGCATCCCAGCAACATCATCAAAGGGCCAAAAAAATCCAATGAAACCACACCATTGTAAATTGGTCCACTGAGGAGAAGAAACACGTTTCACTGCTTCACTTACTCAAACCTGAGAAGTGGGGTAGGAGATCAAAGACAGTATTTGAGGATAGGTCACCATCTTCAAGAGAGCCCTCGGCTACAATGTCAGTAATGTTAAGGGTGGACTGCACTCTATTATAAGGAAGTGCAAAACAAATGAAAAGGCTTATGTCCATAATCCAATGCTAACAGGCCCGCTAGCAGACCAGACACTAAAATCGTCTGGCGTGACCGTGATATATTACTCCAATGAACTCAGAAGCAGCTCTAACTTACGGACACGGCTCTCAGAGGGCCACCCTGTATAACAACATCGCAAAAGTTATTTTCAAGTGTTGAGCACGAAGAAAAGAACAAGCGAGGAGCGAAAGCTAGCACAAGATGAGCGTTAACAACCTATCCACTCCTAGGATTAACACAGCAGTAAATTAATGAGCTAAACGCCGCAGCTGTTGTACTTAAAGACTAACAATACTAATTCACTGGTAACTAAAATAAAAGAGACGATTCCAACCTTGTAGTCGGTAGAAAAGCGTCGCTGAGGAGAAAGTCCGTCCAGGAAAGAGGTCCGACTGGAAACATACGTGGAGCATTATAGACCTATGGACATCACGTGACTAGCGGCGTGCCGCATGGCGGCCATTACTAAGGGTGGACAGAGCGCCTTGAGCCACTTAAGGCACCTGTTAAAGAAGCGAAATAAGGAGAAAAAAGGCAGTCAATGCTTCACCATCAACTGCACCAACTACAAAAACAAATTCTCCAATACTAAAATGAACTGTACAAGAGCCTTAATGTAATTATGTAAAACAAATGTCTGTTTTAAAGTCGTTATGTCGCAATTTAATATCGATATATTGAGACTATAACTCAACGCCGTAAGTTCTTTTCATTAAGCTGCGATCACATGCATACAGATATGGAAACAAGTGTTTAAATATATTTATGTATATATACTTGCAATGTTGTTTAATATAATATGTACATGATGATCACAGGTGGCATTTAAATTTTAACAGTGTGGTTGCAGGGGATGGGGGAGGTACTTTTTACACTGACAGGGTCAAAAGTTATAAATTCTGAATGGCTTTATATCTACTTGTAATAAAATGTTAGTAAAAATCATATATATGTTGTTGTCGTCATTAAGAGACTAGCAATAATATTACAGTGGAAAAAGCAGCAAGGTAAATGACCACAGTGGCAAGGCACACTTCAGCTTTATATTTTAATACAAAAGGATTTTTTATCCAGGCATGTATGGGTTCATTAGAGCTTTTAATCAGCTTGAATACAACTTACAAGGCCTCATTTATAAAAATCCACCGAGAATTATGATGACAGGAAAAAAAAAAAAATCACAGTAAATGAACAGAATGCCATATTTTCCCCCAAATTTCCACACTTTACATAAAACATTTTTTTTTCTACCCAGGCATGTATGGGTTCATTAGAAAGATCAATTAAAAAGCTTTAAAACAAGCCTACATTTATTAAAATCTGCTAACAAATAGCGACAATAGAGCGAGAAAAGCAGCACAATTTGTCACAATTTCCCCAAATTTCTGCATTTTACATAAGTTTTTTTCCACCCACACATGCATAGGTTCATTGGAAAGAGCTTTCAAAGGGCTTTAAAACAAGCCTACATTTATTAATATCCGTTAAGAAATAGCAACGCTAGTGCAAAAAAAGCTGTCAGTTTATTATTGATGATCGGCACATCTCCACCCTTAGTAATGGTGCCTTCCTGTCCTGAGCGACGCTAATAGATTGAGGAGCGCACGTCCATTCCAGGTCTATATTTCCATGCCAATACTTATTATTGATGCTCTGTAGGCCTGGTTGATTTCGGTGAGACCCAGACCGCCTTCTTTGTGAGAGCGATATATTCTGTCCATGATGATTTCTGTACGTGACTTTGTGGAGGGTGAGCATCTTCCTGGTTTTTGTGTCCAACTTATTAAGCTCACACTGTGGCCAGTCGACTATGCCAAACTCATAGGTCACCACTGGCATTGCAAACTGGTTTATGACTGTGATCTTGTTCTTTGGTGTCAACTCTGTTTTGCAGCTCTTTTTTAAACAGTTTAGGTATTCTTGTGTTGTTTTCTTTGTCATTTTCTTGTGTTCGATTGGAGGATTTTGTTCAATTCCCAATCATTTGTGTATGTGGAGTCTACAGCCAGATCTTCAATCTAGCTCCCTACATCCAACTGTATGTTTTCTGTTTTTGTCTTTTTACCTTTTTATTGTGCATTTTGACCATTTATCCAGTCCAAATTCCATAACAATGTCTGTAGAACTTATGGACTGTTTCCATGAGCTGACTGAGTCCCTTTTTTGTGTTGGCATTGATTTTCAAATTATCCATGAACAGCAGATGGTTCACAAGTTTTTGATTTTTCCTTCCTCTGCCTCTACTTACAGTAGTGTTCAGAATAATAGTGCTATGTAACTAAAACGATTAATCCAGTTTTTGAGTATATTTCTTATTGTTTCATGGGAAACAAGGTACCAGTAGATTCAGTAGATTCTCACAAATCCAACAAGACCAAGCATTCATGATATGCACACTCTTAAGGCTATGAAATTGGGCTATTAGTAAAAAAAAAAAAAAAAAAAAGTAGAAAAGGGGGTGTTCACAATAATAGTAGCATCTGTTGTTGACACTACAAACTCAAAACTATTATGTTCAAACTGCTTTTTTAGCAATCCTGTGAATCACTAAACTAGTATTTAGTTGTATAACCACAGTTTTTCATGATTTCTTCACATCTGCGAAGCATTAATTTTGTTGGTTTGGAACCAAGATTTTGCTCATTTACTGGTTTGCTTTGGGTCATTGTCTTGTTGAAACACCCATTTCAAGGGCATGTCCTCTTCAGCATAAGGCAACATGACCTCTTCAAGTATTTTGACATATCCAAACTGATCCATGATACCTGGTATGCAATATATAGGTCCAACACCATAATAGGAGAAACATGCCCATATCATGATGCTTGCACCACCATGCTTCACTGTGAACTGTGGCTTGAATTCAGAGTTTGGGGGTCATCTCACAAACTGTCTGTGGCCCTTGGACCCAAAAAGAACAATTTTACTCTCATCAGTCCACAAAATATTCCTCCATTTCTCTTTAGGCCAGTTGATGTGTTCTTTGGCAAATTGTAACCTCTTCTGCACATCTTATTTAACAGAGGGACTTTTCGGGGGATTCTTGCAAATAAATTACCTTCACACAGGCATCTTCTAACTGTCACAGCACTTACAGGTAACTCCAGACTGTCTTTGATCATCCTGGAGCTGATCAATGGATAAGCCTTTGCCATTCTGGTTATTCTTCTATCCATTTTGATGGTTGTTTTCCATTTTCTTCCACGCGTCTCTGTTTTTTTTTGTCCATTTTAAAGCATTAGAGATCATTGTAGATGAACAGCCTATAATTTTTTGCACCTGCGTATAAGTTTTCCCCTCTCCAATCAACTTTTTAATCAAATTACGCTGTTCTTCTGAACAATGTCTTGAACGTCCCATTTTCCTCAGGCTTTCAAAGAGAAAAGCATGTTCAACAGGTGCTGGCTTCATCCTTAAATAGGGGACACCTGATTCACACCTGTTTGTTCCACAAAATTGACAAACTCACTGACTGAATGCCACACTACTATTATTGTGAACACCCCTTTTTCTACTTTGTTTTTTTTTTTTTTTTTTTTTTTTTTTACTAATAGCCCAATTTCATAGCCTTAAGAGTGTGCATATGATGAATGCTTGGTCTTGTTGGATTTGTGAGAATCTACTGGTACCTTGTTTCCCATGTAACAGAAATATACTCAAAACCTGGATTAATCTTTTTAGTCACATAGCACTACTATTATTCTGAACACTACTGTAAGTCATACCCGATGTCATGGTCCTTCAGGATCTCGTTAAGCAGGTCTATGATTAAACAGAATAAAAGTGGCGAGATGCTGTCTCCCTGGAATATCCCTCTCTGAACTCGTATGTCTGGGATTGTTATTTGTCCCTCTGTGTGATTGAGGGTGATGGTGGTGTTCCACTTGTTCATTTGTGCTCTCAGGAAAGATTTTATTTCCTCATTGATGTTGTTCTAAGCACCTCATAATCCAGGAGTGTGGCATGCTGTCAAATGCCTTTTTGTAATCAATCCAAGCCATGCTGAGGTTTCTCCTTTTTTTTGCAGTCCTCCATGATAGCTTTGTTTATCAGTAACTGGTCTTTAATTGAATCTTTTTCTGGAACAACCTTTCTGTTCACTTTTGCCTTTTTTTTTTCATTTGCCTTGAATTTCCTTTTGTTTTTTATGTGTCTATTCAGGTGGCCCTTTTGTCCAAATTTTTGACCACACTCAGAACAGACAAATGCCTTTTGTCTTTTGGTTTTTGTCTTTTTAGTAGAATGCAATGGGCCCCAAACCTGAGGTCTAAAGTTGCACTCTAGGCTCTATAGTTATCCTAACCAGATCTGGCATTGTATCCGAGGGCTCTCTTCAAGATGGTGATCGTTCCCTTAATTGCAGACAACTGCACCTCATGTGCACTTGGGTGACCAGGGATTGCCTCAAGGTATTTCTTCAGGTTCTTCTTCATCAGGCCTGTTGCTCCCACCACAACTGGGATGATATCGATGTCTTTCAATGACCATGTTGTTCGTAGGTCATTTTTCAGGTCTTGGTATTTTGAGATCTTTCCCCTTTCAGCTCGATTCAGACCGTAGTCATTGGGGACTGCCACATCGATGATTTTGGCTGTTTTCTCTTGCTTGTTCCAGATGACAATATCAGGTTTGATTGCACCTCCTTCCATGTGTCTTCCTGCTGGGATCTCTTTGTCGTAGAAGATCGTAACTTTTCCGTTGGATGAGACTGAATGAATCATCATGTGTTTTCAGGTTGCCCTTTAGTCCAAATCTTTGACCACACTCAGAACAGACAAATGCTTTGTCTTTTTTTTTCATTTGCCTTGAATTTCCTTCTACTACAGTGCAGTGGGCCCCAGACACGGGGTCTAAAGCTGCACCCTTAACATTACTGGCTTTGCATCCGAGGGCTCTCTTCAAGATGGTGACCTTTCCTCTCCTCAAATACTGCCTTTGATCTCCTGCCCCACTTGTCAAGTTTGAGTAGGGGAAGCAGTGGGAGATTTTTTTCTTCTCCCCAATGGACCAATTTACAATGATGCAGTTTCACTGGATTCTTTTAGCTCATTGATGGTGTTGTTGCTGGGGTCCAGGATCAGAACTATCTGGTGGGATGACACAGCTGATCTGGTGGATGACCCAGCTGAGTGCTGCCTCCCCACAGCACTGGGAGAAGCTGCACCATTTTCTTCATACGCCCTGGTGCCTAGGCACTTTGTGGAGGTTTTAGCTGGGGTTTGTTTCTTTTGAAACATCCTCATACCAAGATCTCTCTTGGCAAACCCCTTCACAGTGGGACCGAGGACACTCGAGGCTTGTGTCCAGTAGGAACTCCAACTATCATGTGTGTGTTCAGGTGGCTCTTTTTTCCAAATCTATGACCACACTCAAAACAGACAAATGGTTTTCCTTCTGTCTGAATTCTAATGTGTTTGTTCGGAGTACCCTACTGTTTTTGTCTTTTACTCTGATCAGAACAGCTAAATGGTTTTCTGCTTGCTTGTCTCTCCTTTTGTTGCTTTGAGTTGTTCACATGACCAGATGCTTTTCCATATTTAGAGCCTTTAAATTGTTTTTCATCAGGGTTGCCTGAATGAACAATATTGGTATTTTTTAGACAGTTAAAATGTGACTGATGTTCTCTGGTCTGTTTCCAATCATCACTGTCATCAGTCTCAGTTCCAGAACTGTCTGAACTCCTACCACTGGTATCTGGTTGTGGTCCTCCATCATCCTCTCCTCTCAGTGTTCTGTGTACAGATGAGCTGCTGGCTACAGGCTCAGCCTCTGTGCTCTCATCCCTTTGGCTTTGATGAAGCTGTGATGACTCTGGTTTTTCATCATCATTTTCACTCTTTACAGGGACGGCAGTGAAACAACCTTGGTGAGATCTGCCTCCTCCAGCTGCTCTCCCTGCTGACTTATCCACAGCTTCTCTTCTTCTTTAATGTCCTCCTGGTCAACACTCAGATTCCATTCTTGGTGTTCAGGGAGACTTTCTTCTTTAATCACCAACAACGTCTGCACGTCTGCAAAGAAACAATACAATTAATTTAACAATAAGTATTAGAACAACACTCACTAAAATAAAGTATCAGTAGTGAGTCTGACCTGATGACAGTAAGTTATTTGCACTGGTGGAACTGATAAAGTGGAAATGTACATCAGCATTTGTTTTAAATTTCACAAATTGTAATTCACTGTCCTTGTTTTCCCACAATTGACTATTGCAGTGTTTTATTTTCTGGATTGCTATAACATAGTGTAGGGTGTCTACAGGTGGTACAGAATTACTAGTGCTTGAAGTTTGATGAAAACCAGAGGTGTGATCACAGACATTCTGGCTTCCCTTCACTGCATCGAGGACTAGATTGCAAGATTTTGTTAACATGTCAGGCTCTAAATGGTCATGAACTCAACTATCTTGCTGAACTTGTTCAGCCTTATGTCACCTCGTGCCATGTGGTCCTTGTATGCAGACTTTCTCTGTGTTTCAAGGGTTAAATAGAAGTCAGCAGGCTTCAGAGCCTTTTTTTTTGCCATGGTTGTATCTTGTGGAACAGGCTGACTGTTGGCATTTGAAATGTGAGACTATTTTTCAAACATATTTTCTGTCGACTGTAATTAGTTCTAAGGTTTTTCATCATCTTTTCATGATTTTTTTCTTTTTGTATTTAATTATTTTCTGTTTTGTTTTTATTTGGGATAGGGGGGGGTTCTTTGTTTCATGTACGTCTGCAGCTATGTTCAGCACTTTGTTGAGTTTTTTCCTTCATTTAAATTGCTTTAGAAATGTATTATTATTATTACTTAGTCAGCACGGTGCATTAAGTTGGTTTGCAAGGTTGCCTCACAGCAAGAAGGCATGGGATCGAGTCCCACCTGTGGCCTTTCTGTGTGGAGGTTGCATGTTCTCCCCGTGTTTGTGTGGGGTTCTCTCCGGGTGCTGCAGCTTCCTCCCACATCCAAAGACCTGCATGTTAGGTGAACTGAAAACTTTAAATTGACCCTTGGTGTGTGCGAGTGAATGTGTTTGTTTGTCTATATGTGGCCTTGCGACAGATCGTCATCCTGTCCAGGGTGTACCCCGCCTCATGCTCCATGACAGCTGGAATGGGCTCCAGCCCCTCGTGACCCTTAATTGGAGTAAGCGGGTATAGAAGATGGATGATTATTACTACTTACATGGCACTCCAACAGGATGTCAGAAGTCATCAAATATGATATGACACCATCTATAGTGATGTTACAACTCATTAAAAATATATAAGCCAAATATTTTAATTCGTTTGTAATGTGTCACAAAAACAAAACCTTAATGGACTGCATTTCTACAGCACTTTTTACCATCTGATACACATGTTCAAAGAGCTTATGGCTGCGTATTTCAACATCTAGACGCTGAATAAACTTTTTACTTCAGCCTTTTTTTCCCAACATATTTTTACTATAACTATTTTATTAAACACTTATTCAATGTTAAAATGCTCCTTTTTTAAAGCTCAATTAATGATCATAACTAACTTTTTTTTTTGTTGTTGAAATTAACAACACAAAGTAGTCTTGCTAGTTATGCTCCAACCAAAGCAGTTATGAGAACTAGAGCCCACACTCCCAATGCTGCCCACTAAACATGAACATCCTTTCATGGACAGTGACATGATGCCTCCTAACCGGACAAAATCTTGAAGTTCCCAGATGTTAATACACTTTCAATGGGGATTCGCAACTGAACACACTCAGAAAAACGCTCGCAATATACGTGTTAAAAATGCCATTCTGACCTGGATATCGAGCCAGTAAAATTAATTAACATTAAATCATGTCAGTAAAGTATTAAACTTACTCTGACACCCACACATTCCAAAATATTAGTGTTGAAAGTGACACGGATCTGATCTGTTCCAAGCTGCTGCTGTGTCAGGCACAGCATGGCTCCTAAAACCATTATATATATACACACACACACACACACACATTAAACACAATTATCCTTTATTGACCGAGTTTTATTCATGAAGTCAGTAGTGTGTGTGTGCACATTTCTGTGCGTGGGAGTGACTGTAATGGCACAGTTGTTATAATCAGGGGTGCACATAACTGGTACTCATTGTGCTTATGTGTGGTAAAAATCATTGATGCACAGCAGACAGCACAGAGAGGAACACGTTTCCTACAACCCCTGGCAAAATTATGGAATCACCGGCCTCGGAGGATGTTCAATTCAGGTTGTTTAATTAATAAAAAATAGCAGATCACAGACATGACACCAAAACTAAAGTAATTTCAAATGGGAACTTTCTGGCTTTAAGAAACACTATAAGAAATCAGGGAAAAAAATTGTGGCAGTCAGTAACGGTTACTTTTTCAGACCAAGCAGAGGGAAAAAAATATGGAATCACTCAATTCTGAGGAAAAAATTATGGAATCATGAAAAACAAAAGAACGCTCCAACACATCACTAGTATTCTGTTGCACCACCTCTGGCTTTTATAACAGCTTGCAGTCTCTGAGGCATGGACTTAATGAGTGACAAACAGTACTCTTCATCAATCTGGCTCCAACTTTCTCTGATTGCTGTTGCCAGATCAGCTTTGCAGTTGGAGCCTTGTCATCGACCATTTTCTTCAACTTCCACCAAAGATTTTCAATTGGATTAAGATCCGGACTATTTGCAGGCCATGACATTGACCCTATGTGTCTTTTTTGCAAGGAATGTTTCACAGTTTTTGCTCTAATGGCAAGATGCATTATCATCTTGAAAAATGATTTCATCATCCCCAAACATCCTTTCAATTGATGGGATAAGAAAAGTGTCCAAAATATCAACGTAAACTTGTGCATTTATTGATGATGTAATGACAAGCCATCTCCCAGTGCCTTACCTGACACGCAGCCCCATATCATCAATGACTGTGGAAATTTACAACATGTTCCTCTTCAGGCAGTCATCTTTCTAAATCTCATTGGAACGGCACCAAACAAAAGTTCCAGCATCATCACCTGCCCAATGCGAGATTCGAGATTCATCACTGAATATGACTTCATCCAGTCAAGCCACAGTCCACGATTGCTTTTCCTTAGCCCATTGTAACCTTGTTTTTCTTGCTGTTTAGGTGTTAATGATGGCTTTCGTTTAGCTTTTCTGTATGTAATCCCATTTCCTTTAGGCGGTTTCTTACAGTTTCGGTCACAGACGTTGACTGCAGTTTTCCTCCCATTCGGTCTTCTTTGTTGTTGTTGGTGCATTTTCGATTTGTGAGACATATTGCTTTAAGTTTTCTGTCTTGACGCTGTGATGTCTTCCTTGGTCTACCAGTATGTTGCCTTTAACAACCTTCCCATGTTGTTTGTATTTGGTCCAGAGTTTGACACAGCTGACTGTGAACAGCCAACATCTTTGCAACATTGCGTGATGATTTACCCTCTTTTAAGAGTTTGATAATCCTCTCCTTTGTTTCAACTGACATCTCTCGTGTTGGAGCCATGATTCATGTCAGTCCACTTGGTGCACAGCTCTCCAAGGTGTGATCACTCCTTTTAGATGCAGACTAATGAGCAGATCTGATTTGATGCAGGTGTTAGTTTTGGGATGAAAATTTACAGGGTGATTCCATAATTTTTTCCTCAGAATTGAGTGAGTCCATATTTTTTTCCCTCTGCTTGGTCTAAAAAAGTAACTGTTACTGACTGCCACAGTTTTTTTCCTCGATTTCTTATAGTGGTTCTTAAAGCCAGAAAGTTGCCATTTGAAAATGACTTAGTTTGTGTCATGTCTGTGATCTGCTTTTTTTCTACAAAATGAAAACAACTGAATGAACATCCTCCGGGGCCGGGGATTCCATAATTTTTTGCCAGGGTTGTACAATCTGTCATTGCTTTCCTCCTATGAAGTGCCTCCCTTGGGTTTCTGCTGTGCTTCATTTATTTTTAGCATGCACAAGCACCATGAGTACCAGTTATGGTGCATGCTGGGTTATATCTGAGCAGGCAGAGCGCAGGCGGCCGCTGCTGCCCTTCCCCCTGGTGCGCACCTCTGTCTCTGTTTACAAACAGGCAGCTAACGTTAGCTAGCTCTGCACCATGACTGAAGGAGGCGAAGCCTGCACTGAACTTTTCTCTCCGTTTAAAAGGACCGAGTTGGCTTTTCGTTTATTTCCAGGAATAGCCCTTCAAGCCAAAAACGGTGGCAACAAACGTACCGTAGCTATGGCCTGTGTCGACATGGAACGATTCAAGATACCCGCAAAGGATTACATAGAAGGAGTAAACTTTATCCGTCTTTGAAACCACTGAGAAGTACAAGCAGTGGACTCGAGTTGTCCCTTGTGGTCGACCAAATTTCTCCCATAAACATGTCAAGAAGGACAAATGCATCTATTCCAAGCACTTTGTTGGTGAAGCTGGGCCAAGTATTGAGCATCCGGAGTTCCGGACGGTTATTTCAGCCACGTTTCTCCCTAAGCAAGTAACTCATGTTTCCCACGGGGCAGATGCTACATGTCTAAAAGAGTACAGTAAACTATTATTTTGGTATTTTCTCTAAAGTTATCAGGGTATAGTACTCATAGCGGTAGACACCTGCGTCAATTAGAGCACCTGAATCACGTGTGCTTCATATACAAATAGCCATAATGTTGTTAAAGCACATTTTAAAGCTTACATAGTACCACAAAACCGTAAAACCGCTGTATTTTTGCCCATGGTTATCATACATCCAAATCTCATACCGGCCCATGCATACTAACAACAAGTATTTTAACTAGACATCGGTCTGGCAGGAGAAAATATCACACTAGAGAATAAGTTGAAGAGTTAATGGTCTGTGTCCATGGATAACACAGGCAGAGGCCAGAAACATATACCTGTTTATCAACCAAATGTCACGGCAAAATTGACAAGAAGAACCAAAACCACTCATGGAAGGAAATAGTGTCTCCCTTCTTCCTCCGTTGTGACTTTGCCAACATGTGCAGCTTCCGGCATATTCCACCTATTTCTTGACGAAACAAATTTAAATTCTATGAGCCGTGCTCAGTAAATTGCCCAGAATTAAAATGGTGACCACACCTCCTTGCCAGGACACAACTCAGTTTGAGTGCAGACTCTAGTTCTCATATATAACTCTTTGGCTCCAACAGTATGATTTGCCACAGTTTACTATTTGTATTGGGGAAAATGACACTATTGAAAATGCCAGTTAAAAACAGTCTAAACCCAAATGTTTATTGATCGTGTACAAACAGACTGAAAAAATCTTCACTTTTGAATGTCTTTCAATATAAAATACTAACTGGTGTAAATGGCCCAGCTCTTTGTTGAAACCATCCTATCAAAGGGCTCGAAGCAATGCTTTAAATACAGAAAAGGCCATTTATTTTAGTCCCATGCGAAGTCAGAAACGATCTCAACTCTTCGTGAACGTAGCTCACGTGGCAACTGTTCAGAAAAAGCCACAAACACACAGTGGCACACTGGAACCACAAAAACAGGACTCTGCGGTTGATTGTTTGGCCTGTTTTTCAGTATCCACCCTGTTGACTGACCGCAATGGCATCCTGTTGTGTCTCTTTTTCATGCAGATATGAGAAACGGAGACTGGCTGATAGTTTAGGCCCCCTGACACGATCATGACTTTGACTCACACACTAGCACAACCTGTGTTGTGCTGGAGAGAAACATGTCTTTAAACGGTGCAGACTGAACGTGAGAGGGGCGCCGTGTGCGTGCTATTGCGTACAGTGAATTTTAAAATGTTTAAAAAAAAAAAAAAAAACAAGATCTTTCACGCACCAATGTCACGCTACGTGGCACGATCTAATCGCCAACATGACGTGCAGCTCGTGAAGTCGAGTAAAGAAGGCGTGAACAGAGCGAGTGGTGACGTCAGCGGATCACATCAAATCAAATCAATTTTATTTATATAGCGCCAAATCACAACAAACAGTCGCCCCAAGGCGCTTTATATTGCAAGGCAAAAGCCATACAATAATTACAGAGAAACCCCAACGGTCAAAACAACCCCCTACGAGCAAGCACTTGGCGACAGTGGGAAGGAAAACTCCCTTTTAACAGGAAGAAACCTCCAGCAGAATCAGGCTCAGGGAGGGGCAGTCTTCTGCTGGGACTGGTTGAGGCTGAGGGGAGAGAATCAGGAAAAAGACATGCTGTGGAAGAGAGCAGAGATCAATCACCAATGATTAAAAGCAGAGTGGTGCATACAGAGCAAAAAGAGGTGAATAAAAGAAACACTGGGTGTATCATGGGAAACCCCCCAGCAGTCTAAGTCTATAGCAGCATAACTAAGGGATGGTTCAGGGTCACCTGATCCAGCCCTAACTATAAGCTTTTTCAAAAAGGAAAGTTTTAAGCTTAATCTTAAAAGTAGAGAGGGTGTCTAGTCTAGCCTAGAAGAAATAAATGCATGAATTAGCTTTTCAGCATCACCCTGAGACAAGACCTTTCTAATTTTAGAGATATTGCGCAAATGCAAAAAAGCAGTCCTACATATTTGCTTAATATGCGCAATGAAGGACATATCCTGATCAAAAAATGACTCCAAGATTTCTCACAGTATTACTGGAGGTCAGAGTAATGCCATCCAGAGTAAGGATCTGGTTAGACACCATGTTTCTAAGATTTGTGGGGCCAAGTACAGTAACTTCAGTTTTATCTGAATTTAAAAGCAGGAAATTAGGAGGTCATCCATGTCTTTCCTTTCATTCCTGCAGTTTAACTAATTGGTGTGTGTCCTCTGGCTTCATGGATAGATAAAGCTGGGTATCATATCGTACAATGAAAATTTAAGGCAATGCTTTCTAATAATACTGCCTAAGGGAAGCATGTATAAAAGTGAATAAAATCGTCCTAGCACAGAACCTTGTGGACTCCATAATTAACCTTAGTCCGTGAAGAAGACTCCCCATTTACATGAACAAATTGTAATCTATTAGATAATATGATTCAAACCACTGCAGCGCAGTGCCTTATTACCTATGGCATGCTCTAATCTCTGTAATAAAATTTTATGGTCAACAGTATCAAAAGCTGCACTGAGGTCTAACAGGACGAGCACAGAGATGAGTCCACTGTCTGAGGCCATAAGAAGATCATTTGTAACCTTCACTAATGCTGTTTCTGTACTATGATGAATTCTGAAATCTGACAAACTCTTCAAATAGACCATTCCTCTGCAGATGATCAGTTAGCTGTTTTACAACTACCCTTTCAAGAATTTTTGAGAGAAAAGGAAGGTTGGAGATTGGCCTATAATTAGCTAAGATAGCTGGGTCAAGTGATGGCTTTTTTAAGTAATGGTTTAATTACTGCCACCTTAAAAGCCTGTGGTACATAGCCAACTAATAAAGATAGATTGATCATATTTAAGATCGAAGCATTAATTAACGGTAGGGCTTCCTTGAGCATTCTGGTAGGAATGGGGTCTAATAGACATGTTGATGGTTTGGAGGAAGTAACTAATGAAAATAACTCAGACAGAACAATCGGAGAGAAAGAGTCTAACCAAATACCAGCAGTACTGAAAGCAGTCGAACATAAAGATATGTCTTTGGGATGGTTATGAATAATTTTTTTCTCATAATAGTTAAAATTTACATGCAAAGAAAGTCATGAAGTCAGTACTAGTTAAAGTTAAAGGAAGACTCGGCTCATAGAGCTCTGACTCTTTGTCAGCCAGTGCTGAAAGTAACCTGGGGTTCTTTATTTTCTTCAATTAGTGATGAATATGTAGTAAGATGTCCTAGCTTTACGGAGGGCTTTTTTAAATAGAGCAACAGACTCTTTTTCCAGGCTAAATGAAGATCTTCTAAATTAGGGAGACGCCATGTCCTCTCCAGTTTACGGGTTATCTGCTTTAAGCTGTGAGTTTGTGGGTTATACCACGAGTCAGGCACTTCTGATTTAAGGCTCTCTTTTTCAGAGGAGCTACAGCATCCAAAGTTGTGCTCATTGGAGGATGTAAAGCTATTGACAAGATAATCTATCTCACTCACAGAGTTTTAGGTAGCTACTCTGCACTGTGTTTGGTATATGGCATTGAAGAACATAAAGAAGGAATCATATCCTTAAACCTAGCTACAGCGCTTTCAGAAAGACCTTCTACTGTAATGCAAACTTATTCCCCACTGCTGGTTAGTCCATGAAAGTAAAATGTAATGTTATTAAGAAATGATCAGACAAAAAGGGGTTTTCAGGGAATACTGTTAAGAGTCTTCAATTCTATGCCGATAGTCAGAACAAGATCTAAAGTGTGGCTAAGGTGGTGGGTGGGCTCATTTACATTTTGAAGCGAAGCCAACTGAGTCGAATAGATTAAATGCAGTGTTGAGGCTGTCAGTTCTCAGCACTATGTGGATGTTAAAGTCACCCACTGTAATTAGCTTATCTGCTCTAAGCACTAAGTCAGACAAAAGGGTCCCAGAAAAATCACAAAGAAAACTCACAGTAACGACCAGGGTGGACGATAGATAATAACAATAAAACTGGTTTTTGGGACTTCCAATTGGATGGACAGACTAGAGTCAAGCTTTCAAATGAATTAAAGCTCTGTCTGGGTCTTTGATTATAATAAGCTGGAGTGGAAGATTGCTGCTACTCCTCCTCCTCCAGCCAGCAGTCAAGGAGAACAGTGCGGGTAAACATGCCACTCCCGGTCCGATTTGGGGAGGGGGCCAGAGAAAACTACAGAGTCCGACATTGTTTTTGCAAAGTTACACACCGATTCAATATTAATTTAGTGACCCCCGATTGGCGTAACCGGGTGGTCATTACTGCCGATGTGAATTACAATCTTACCAAATTTACGCTTAGCCGTAACCAGCAGTTTTCAAATTTCCGCAATGTCGCCTGCTCTGGCCCCCGGAAGACACTATGGTTGCTGGTGTCGCTAACTTCACATTTCTCAAAACAGAGGCGCCAATAACCAGAGTTTGATCCTCGGCGGGTGTGTCGCCGAGTGGGGAAAAACGGTTAGAGATGTGAACGGGTTGGTGGTGTACAGGGGGCTTTGGTTTAGAACTATGCTTCTTACTCACAGTCACCCAGATCGGCCTGCTTTCCCGGCTGCTCGGAATCTGCTGGTGGACAGCTAACGGTGGCTAAGCTACCTTGGTCCACACCAACTACAGGGGCTGGCTAGCTGTAGGATTTTCCAAGGTGCGGAGCCGAGTCTCCGTCGCCCAGCCTGGCCTCCAAGCTACGAACAAGCTACACTTATTACAAGTACCGTTACTGCTAAAGGGGCCGATGAATAACTAAACATTTCACACCCAGCAGAAAAGGCGGGAGAGGACAGGAGAAGCCGCCATGCTAAACCGGGTAGAGCTAATAGCTGCGCTAAGCTAGCGGATTACTAAAAACACACAAAGTGAAGAATGTGAAATAATTTTAGAGGTGATCAGCAGGAGGTGGCTTTAGTTAAGGCACGTGAAGATTACACTGTGAAATAAATCGTTATCTAGTTATCTAGATCAATCTAAACTATGCAGATTAAACAGCTACAGATACAGCAAAACACCGCTGTGCTCCGGAACAGGAAGTAATACATACCGCAGTGAGAGCCAACCACCATTAGAGTGCAGCTCGTCTGAACGATTATAACAAGAAGTTAAATTTTTATAAACATACTTTAACAGAAGAAGGAAAGTACATGCAACTGTTTTAATCAAGCCATGACAATGTAAACATGGCAAATAATTACCATTTTTTAGATGGCCTCCCTATTCTGTTTTTTTTTTTCTGCAGCCTCCTCTGTGATTCAGGAACCGATTAGAGCAGCTTTCAGCGGCCAATTTGCAGAAAAAAAAAAGATTAATTCCGCCACTAAATAATTATTTCCATATACGCAGCGTCCAGCGCAGAGCATGTGGCAGGCGGTGGAAGAAAGAACGGTGTCCAACTGGGAACAGAGGGTGGGGTAGTCACAATGACAGGCGTGCTAGTGCATGAGTCTAAAGTCATGCTTGTGTCAGGGGGCATTTACAAGAAATTGTGATAGCGGAGTACATACCGTTCCTGGGAAATGGAAACTTAATCTTATATAACCTTAGCAAGAGCACGGTGACACATTAACAACTCCTCCTTTTGACATTAGTAGGGGTCCCAAGTCGATACTCGGTATCGCAAATGGAAGCTGATAGGCTATTTTGCGACAATCGGTTACTATCGGATTTGGAAACGGTATCGGGCGGATTCACATTAGTTTTCAGAGTCGTCGCGTTTGAAAAGTGTGGGAGAGCAGTCATGTGTGTAAAGTGTGTACAGGAGTGGACTGTCCCAGACCACCACGCGATGTTGCCGAGGCATGTCAACCAAGATAGTCCCACAACATCCAGAGACTTAAGGTACTCAGGATGGATTTCACCCACCCCAGGAGGCTTGCCACAGAGGAGCTTTCTGACCACCTCGGTGACTTCGACCTGGGTGATGGATAGTCCACCTCTGATTCCCCATTCTCTGCTTCCTCTTCAGAAGATGTGACGGGATTGAGGAGATCCTCGAAGTATTCCTTCCACCACCCAACAAACATCAGTCAGGGTCACAGCTCCCCACCCGCACCGTAGACAGTGTTGGTGTAGAACTGCCTCCGCCTCCCGAGGCGTCAGACGGTTTGCCAGAATTTCTTTGAGGACGACCAATAGTCCTCCTCCATGGCGTCCCCAAACTCCTTCCAGACCTGAGTTTTGCCTCTGCGCCGCACAGGCTGCAGCACGCTTGGCCTGCCGGTACCTGTCAGCTGCCTACGGAGCCCACTTACCAAGAAAGACAAGCAGGACTCCTTCTTCAGCTTGACGGCATCCTTTACTTCCGGCATCCACCCCGGGTTTGGGGACTGCAACCGGACAGGCACCAGAGACCTTGCGACCACAGCTACGAGCGGCCGCATTGACAATGGAGGTGGAGAACATGGTCCACTCTGACTCCATGTCTCCAGCTCCCCCCGTTATCTGGGAGAAGCTCTCCGAAGGTGGGAGTTGAAGACCACTGACAGAGGGTTCCGCCAGCGTTCCCAGCAGACCCTCACAATACGTTTGGGCCTGCCAGGTCTGACCGGCTTCCTCCCTTCCCAGCGGATCCAACTCACCACAGGTGGTGATCGGTCGACAGCTCAGCCCCTCTTCACCTGAGTGTCCGAGACACGTGGCGAAGGTCAGATGTACGACTACAAAGTCGATCACGACCTTCGGCTCAGGGTGTCCTGGTGCAGCATGCACTAATGGACACCCTTGTGCTTGAACATGGTGTTCGTCATGGCAAACTGTGGCCAGCACAGAAGTCCAACAACTGAACACCACTTGGATTCAGATCGGGAGGCCGTGATTCCCGATCACCCTCCTCCAAGTCTCACTGTCGCTGCCCAGTGGGCGTTGAAGTCCCCAGGAGAACAATGGAGTCTCCAGTCGGAGCACCATCTAGTACCCCTCCCAGGGACTCCAAGAAGATCGGGTACTCTGCACTGCCGCTCGGCCATAGGCCGGAAAACAGTGAGACCTGTCCCTAACCCAAGGCGTAGGGACGCGACCCTCTTGTTCACCGGGTGAACTCCATCATATGGCGACTGAGCTGGAGAGCAATGAGCAATGCTACCCCAGCTTAAATCAATCAATCAATTTTTTTTATATAGCGCCAATCACAACAAACAGTTGCCCCAAGGCGCTTTATATTGTAAGGCAAGGCCATACAATAATTATGTAAAACCCCACGGTCAAAACGACCCCTGTGAGCAAGCACTTGGCTACAGTGGGAAGGAAAAAACTCCCTTTTAACAGGAGAAACCTCCAGCAGACCAGGCTCAGGGAGGGGCAGTCTTCTGCTGGACTGGTGGGGCTGAGGGAGAGAACCAGGAAAAAGACATGCTGTGGAGGGGAGCAGAGATCGATCACTAATGATTAAATGCAGAGTGGTGCATACAGAGCAAAAAGAGAAAGAAACAGTGCATCATGGGAACCCCCCAGCAGTCTAGTCTATAGCAGCATAACTAAGGGATGGTTCAGGGTCACCTGATCCAGCCCTAACTATAAGCTTAGTTTAAAACAAGCCTACATTTATTAAAATCTGCTAACAAATAGCGACAATAGAGCGAGAAAAGCAGCACAATTGTCACAATTTCCCCAAATTTCTGCATTTTACATAAGTTTTTTTCCACCCACACATGCATAGGTTCATTGGAAAGAGCTTTCAAAGGGCTTTAAAACAAGCCTACATTTATAATCCGTTAAGAAATAGCAACGCTAGTGCAAAAAAAGCTGTCAGTTTATTATTGATGATCGGCACATCTCCACCCTTAGTAATGGTGCCTTCCTGTCCTGAGCGACGCTAATAGATTGAGGAGCGCACGTCCATTCCAGGTCTATATTTCCATGCCAATATTATTGATGCTCTGTAGGCCTGGTTGATTTCGGTGAGACCCAGACCGCCTTCTTTGAGAGCGATATATTCTGTCCATGATGATTTCTGTACGTGACTTTGTGGAGGGTGAGCATCTTCCTGGTTTTTGTGTCCAACTTATTAAGCTCACACTGTGGCCAGTCGACTATGCCAAACTCATATCAACCACTGCATTGCAAACTGGTTTATGACTGTGATCTTGTCTTTGGTGTCAACTCTGTTTTGCAGCTCTTTTTTAAACAGTTTAGGTATTCTTGTGTTGTTTTCTTTGTCATTTTCTTGTGTTCGATTGGAGGATTTGTTCAATTCCCAATCATTTGTGTAGTGGAGTCTACAGCCAGATCTTCAATCTAGCTCCCTACATCCAACTGTATGTTTTTCTGTTTTTGTCTTTTACCTTTTATTGTGCATTTTGACCATTTATCCAGTCCAAATTCCATAACAATGTCTGTAGAACTTATGGACTGTTTCCATGAGCTGACTGAGTCCCTTTTTGTGTTGGCATTGATTTTCAAATTATCCATGAACAGCAGATGGTTCACAAGTTTTTGATTTTTCCTTCCTCTGCCTCTACTTACAGTAGTGTTCAGATAATAGTGCTATGTACTAAAACGATTAATCCAGTTTTGAGTATATTCTTATTGTTTCATGGGAAACAAGTACCAGTAGATTCAGTAGATTCTCACAAATCCCAAGACCAAGCATTCATGATATGCACACTCTTAAGGCTATGAAATTGGGCTATTAAAAAAAAAAAAAAAAAAATAGAAAAGGGGTGTTCACAATAATAGTAGCATCTGTTGTTGACACTACAAACTCAAAACTATTATGTTCAAACTGCTTTTTTAGCAATCCTGTGAATCACTAAACTAGTATTTAGTTGTATAACCACAGTTTTCATGATTTCTTCACATCTGCGAAGCATTAATTTTGTTGGTTTGGAACCAAGATTTTGCTCATTTACTGGTTTGCTTTGGGTCATTGTCTTGTTGAACACCCATTTCAAGGGCATGTCCTCTTCAGCATAAGGCAACATGACCTCTTCAAGTATTTGACATATCCAAACTGATCCATGATACCTGGTATGCAATATAGGTCCAACACCATAATAGGAGAAACATGCCCATATCATGATGCTTGCACCACCATGCTTCACTGTGAACTGTGGCTTGAATTCAGAGTTTGGGGGTCATCTCACAAACTGTCTGTGGCCCTTGGACCCAAAAGAACAATTTTACTCTCATCAGTCCACAAAATATTCCTCCATTTCTCTTTAGGCCAGTTGATGTGTTCTTTGGCAAATTGTAACCTCTTCTGCACATCTTATTTAACAGAGGGACTTTTCGGGGGATTCTTGCAAATAAATTACCTTCACACAGGCATCTTCTAACTGTCACAGCACTTACAGGTAACTCCAGACTGTCTTTGATCATCCTGGAGCTGATCAATGGATAAGCCTTTGCCATTCTGGTTATCTTCTATCCATTTTGATGGTTGTTTTCCATTTTCTTCCACGCGTCTCTGTTTTTTTTGTCCATTTTAAAGCATTAGAGATCATTGTAGATGAACAGCCTATAATTTTTTGCACCTGCGTATAAGTTTTCCCCTCTCCAATCAACTTTTTAATCAAATTACGCTGTTCTTCTGAACAATGTCTTGAACGTCCCATTTTCCTCAGGCTTTCAAAGAGAAAAGCATGTTCAACAGGTGCTGGCTTCATCCTTAAATAGGGGACACCTGATTCACACCTGTTTGTTCCACAAAATTGACAAACTCACTGACTGAATGCCACACTACTATTATTGTGAACACCCCTTTTCTACTTTGTTTTTTTTTTTTTTTTTTTTTTTTTTACTAATAGCCCAATTTCATAGCCTTAAGAGTGTGCATATGATGAATGCTTGGTCTTGTTGGATTTGTGAGAATCTACTGGTACCTTGTTTCCCATGTAACAGAAATATACTCAAAACCTGGATTAATCTTTTTAGTCACATAGCACTACTATTATTCTGAACACTAGTAAGTCATACCCGATGTCATGGTCCTTCAGGATCTCGTTAAGCAGGTCTATGATTAAACAGAATAAAAGTGGCGAGATGCTGTCTCCTGGAATATCCCTCTCTGAACTCGTATGTCTGGGATTGTTATTTGTCCCTCTGTGTGATTGAGGGTGATGGTGGTGTTCCACTTGTTCATTTGTGCTCTCAGGAAAGATTTTATTTCCTCATTGATGTTGTTCTAAGCACCTCATAATCCAGGAGTGTGGCATGCTGTCAAATGCCTTTTGTAATCAATCCAAGCCATGCTGAGGTTTCTCCTTTTTTTTGCAGTCCTCCATGATAGCTTTGTTTATCAGTAACTGGTCTTTAATTGAATCTTTTCTGGAACAACCTTTCTGTTCACTTTTGCCTTTTTTTTTTCATTTGCCTTGAATTTCCTTTTGTTTTTTATGTGTCTATTCAGGTGGCCCTTTTGTCCAAATTTTTGACCACACTCAGAACAGACAAATGCCTTTGTCTTTTGGTTTTTGTCTTTTTAGTAGAATGCAATGGGCCCCAAACCCTGATGTCTAAAGTTGCACTCTAGGCTCTATAGTTATCCTAACCAGATCTGGCATTGTATCCGAGGGCTCTCTTCAAGATGGTGATCGTTCCCTAATTGCAGACAACTGCACCTCATGTGCACTTGGGTGACCAGGGATTGCCTCAAGGTATTTCTTCAGGTTTCTTCTTCATCAGGCCTGTTGCTCCCACCACAACTGGGATGGATCTGATGTCTTTCAATGACCATGTTGTTCGTAGGTCATTTTTCAGGTCTTGTATTTTGAGATCTTTCCCCTTTCAGCTCGATTCAGACCGTAGTCAGTGGGGACTGCCACATCGATGATTTTGGCTGTTTTCTCTTGCTTGTTCCAGATGACAATATCAGGTTTGATTGCACCTCCTTCCATGTGTCTTCCTGCTGGGATCTCTTTGTCGTAGAAGATCGTAACTTTTCCGTTGGATGAGACTGAATGAATCATCATGTGTTTTCAGGTTGCCCTTTAGTCCAAATCTTTGACCACACTCAGAACAGACAATGCTTTGTCTTTTTTTTTCATTTGCCTTGAATTTCCTTCTACTACAGTGCAGTGGGCCCCAGACACGGGGTCTAAAGCTGCACCCTTAACATTACTGGCTTTGCATCCGAGGGCTTCTCTCAAGATGGTGACCTTTCCTCTCCTCAAATACTGCCTTTGATCTCCTGCCCCACTTGTCAAGTTTGAGTAGGGGAAGCAGTGGAGGATTTTTTTTCTTCTCCCCAATGGACCAATTTACAATGATGCAGTTTCACTGGATTCTTTTAGCTCATTGATGGGTGTTGTTGCTGGGGTCCAGGATCAGAACTATCTGGTGGGATGACACAGCTGATCTGGTGGATGACCCAGCTGAGTGCTGCCTCCCCACAGCACTGGGAGAAGCTGCACCATTTTCTTCATACGCCCTGGTGCCTAGGCACTTTGTGGAGGTTTTAGCTGGGGTTTGTTTCTTTTGAAACATCCTCATACCAAGATCTCTCTTGGCAAACCCCTTCACAGTGGGACCGAGGACACTCGAGGCTTGTGTCCAGTAGGAACTCCAACTATCATGTGTGTGTTCAGGTGGCTCTTTTTTCCAAATCTATGACCACACTCAAAACAGACAAATGGTTTTCCTTCTGTCTGAATTCTAATGTGTTTGTTCGGAGTACCCTACTGTTTTTGTCTTTACTCTGATCAGAACAGCTAAATGGTTTTCTGCTTGCTTGTCTCTCCTTTTGTTGCTTTGAGTTGTTCACATGACCAGATGCTTTTCCATATTTAGAGCCTTTAAATTGTTTTTCATCAGGGTTGCCTGAATGAACAATATTGGTATTTTTTTAGACAGTTAAAATGTGACTGATGTTCTCTGGTCTGTTTCCAATCATCACTGTCATCAGTCTCAGTTCCAGAACTGTCTGAACTCCTACCACTGGTATCTGGTTGTGGTCCTCCATCATCCTCTCCTCTCAGTGTTCTGTGTACAGATGAGCTGCTGGCTACAGGCTCAGCCTCTGTGCTCTCATCCCTTTGGCTTTGATGAAGCTGTGATGACTCTGGTTTTTCATCATCATTTTCACTCTTTACAGGGACGGCAGTGAAAACAACCTTGGTGAGATCTGCCTCCTCCAGCTGCTCTCCCTGCTGACTTATCCACAGCTTCTCTTCTTCTTTAATGTCCTCCTGGTCAACACTCAGATTCCATTCTTGGTGTTCAGGGAGACTTTCTTCTTTAATCACCAACAACGTCTGCACGTCTGCAAAGAAACAATACAATTAATTTAACAATAAGTATTAGAACAACACTCACTAAAATAAAGTATCAGTAGTGAGTCTGACCTGATGACAGTAAGTTATTGCACTGGTGGAACTGATAAAGTGGAAATGTACATCAGCATTTGTTTTAAATTTCACAAATTGTAATTCACGTCCTTGTTTTCCCACAATTGACTATTGCAGTGTTTTATTTTCTGGATTGCTATAACATAGTGTAGGGTGTCTACAGGTGGTACAGAATTACTATTGCTTGAATTTTGATGAAAACCAGGAGGTTTGATCACAGACATTCTGGCTTCCCTTCACTGACTCGAGGACTAGATTTCAAGATTTTGTTAGACATTTCAGGCTCTAAATGGTCATGAACTCAACTATCTTGCTGAACTTGTTCAGCCTTATGTCACCTCGTGCCCTGTGGTCCTTGGATGCAGACTTTCTCTGTGTTTCAAGGGTTAAATAGAAGTCAGCAGGCTTCAGAGCCTTTTTTTTTGCCATGGTTGTATCTTGTGGAACAGGCTGACTGTTGGCATTTGAAATGTGAGACTATTTTTCAAACATATTTTCTGTCGACTGTAATTAGTTCTAAGGTTTTTCATCATCTTTTCATGATTTTTTTCTTTTTGTATTTAATTATTTTCTGTTTTTGTTTTTATTTGGGATATGGGGGGGTCTTTGTTTCATGTACGTCTGCAGCTATGTTCAGCACTTTGTTGAGTTTTTTCCTTCATTTAAATTGCTTTAGAAATGTATTATTATTATTACTTAGGTCAGCACGGTGCATTAGTGGTTTGCAAGGTTGCCTCACAGCAAGAAGGTCATGGGATCGAGTCCCACCTGTGGCCTTTCTGTGTGGAGTTTGCATGTTCTCCCCGTGTTTGTGTGGGTTCTCTCCGGGTGCTGCAGCTTCCTCCCACATCCAAAGACCTGCATGTTAGGTGAACTGAAAACTTTAAATTGACCCTTGGTGTGTGCGAGTGAATGTGTTTGTTTGTCTATATGTGGCCTTGCGACAGATCGTCATCCTGTCCAGGGTGTACCCCGCCTCATGCTCCATGACAGCTGGAATGGGCTCCAGCCCCTCGTGACCCTTAATTGGAGTAAGCGGGTATAGAAGATGGATGATTATTACTACTTACATGGCACTCCAACAGGATGTCAGAAGTCATCAAATATGATATGAACACATCTATAGTGATGTTACAACTCATTAAAAATATATAAGCCAAATATTTTAATTCGTTTGTAATGTTGTTCACAAAAACAAAACCTTAATGGACTGCATTTCTACAGCACTTTTTACCATCTGATACACATGTTCAAAGAGCTTATGGCTGCTTATTCAACATCTAGACGCTGAATAAACTTTTACTTTCAAGCCTTTTTTTCCCAACATATTTTTACTATAACTATTTTATTAAACACTTATTCAATGTTAAAATGCTCCTTTTTTAAAGCTCAATTAATGATCATAACTAACTTTTTTTTTTGTTGTTGAAATTAACAACACAAAGTAGTCTTGCTAGTTATGCTCCAACCAAAGCAGTTATGAGAACTAGAGCCCACACTCCCAATGCTGCCCACTAAACATGAACATCCTTTCATGGACAGTGACATGATGCCTCCTAACCGGACAAAATCTTGAAGTTCCCAGATGTTAATACACTTTCAATGGGGATTCGCAACTGAACACACTCAGAAAAACGCTCGCAATATACGTGTTAAAATGCCATTCTGACCTGGATATCGAGCCAGTAAAATTAATTAACATTAAATCATGTCAGTAAAGTATTAAACTTACTCTGACACCCACACATTCCAAAATATTAGTGTTGAAAGTGACACGGATCTGATCTGTTCCAAGCTGCTGCTGTGTCAGGCACAGCATGGCTCCTAAAACCATTATATATATACACACACACACACACACACATTAAACACAATTATCCTTTATTGACCGAGTTTTATTCATGAAGTCAGTAGTGTGTGTGTGCACATTTCTGTGCGTGGGAGTGACTGTAAATGGCACAGTTGTTATAATCAGGGGTGCACATAACTGGTACTCATTGTGCTTATGTGTGGTAAAAATCATTGATGCACAGCAGACAGCACAGAGAGGAACACGTTTCCTACAACCCCTGGCAAAAATTATGGAATCACCGGCCTCGGAGGATGTTCATTCAGTTGTTTAATTTAATAAAAAATAGCAGATCACAGACATGACACAAAACTAAAGTAATTTCAAATGGGAACTTTCTGGCTTTAAGAAACACTATAAGAAATCAGGGAAAAAAATTGTGGCAGTCAGTAACGGTTACTTTTTCAGACCAAGCAGAGGGAAAAAAATATGGAATCACTCAATTCTGAGGAAAAAAATTATGGAATCATGAAAAACAAAAGAACGCTCCAACACATCACTAGTATTCTGTTGCACCACCTCTGGCTTTTATAACAGCTTGCAGTCTCTGAGGCATGGACTTAATGAGTGACAAACAGTACTCTTCATCAATCTGGCTCCAACTTTCTCTGATTGCTGTTGCCAGATCAGCTTTGCAGGTTGGAGCCTTGTCATCGACCATTTTCTTCAACTTCCACCAAAGATTTTCAATTGGATTAAGATCCGGACTATTTGCAGGCCATGACATTGACCCTATGTGTCTTTTTGCAAGGAATGTTTTCACAGTTTTTGCTCTATGGCAAGATGCATTATCATCTGAAAAATGATTTCATCATCCCCAAACATCCTTTCAATTGATGGGATAAGAAAAGTGTCCAAATATCAACGTAAACTTGTGCATTTATTGATGATGTAATGACAGCCATCTCCCCAGTGCCTTTACCTGACACGCAGCCCCATATCATCAATGACTGTGGAAATTTACATGTTCTCTTCAGGCAGTCATCTTTCTAAATCTCATTGGAACGGCACCAAACAAAAGTTCCAGCATCATCACCTTGCCCAATGCAGATTCGAGATTCATCACTGAATATGACTTTCATCCAGTCATCCACAGTCCACGATTGCTTTTCCTTAGCCCATTGTAACCTTGTTTTTCTTCTGTTTAGGTGTTAATGATGGCTTTCGTTTAGCTTTTCTGTATGTAAATCCCATTTCCTTTAGGCGGTTTCTTACAGTTCGGTCACAGACGTTGACTGCAGTTTCCTCCCATTCGTTCTTCATTTGTTTTGTTGTGCATTTTCGATTTTTGAGACATATTGCTTTAAGTTTTCTGTCTTGACGCTTTGATGTCTTCCTTGGTCTACCAGTATGTTTGCCTTTAACAACCTTCCCATGTTGTTTGTATTTGGTCCAGAGTTTAGACACAGCTGACTGTGAACAGCCAACATCTTTTGCAACATTGCGTGATGATTTACCCTCTTTTAAGAGTTTGATAATCCTCTCCTTTGTTTCAACTGACATCTCTCGTGTTGGAGCCATGATTCATGTCAGTCCACTTGGTGCAACAGCTCTCCAAGGTGTGATCACTCCTTTTTAGATGCAGACTAATGAGCAGATCTGATTTGATGCAGGTGTTAGTTTTGGGGATGAAAATTTACAGGGTGATTCCATAATTTATTCCTCAGAATTGAGTGAGTCCATATTTTTTTCCCTCTGCTTGGTCTAAAAAAGTAACTGTTACTGACTGCCACAGTTTTTTTCCTCGATTTCTTATAGTGGTTCTTAAAGCCAGAAAGTTGCCATTTGAAATGACTTTAGTTTTGTGTCATGTCTGTGATCTGCTTTTTTTCTACAAAATTAAACAACTGAATGAACATCCTCCGGGGCCGGGGATTCCATAATTTTTGCCAGGGGTTGTACAATCTGTCATTGCTTTCCTCCTATGAAGTGCCTCCCTTGTGTTTTCTGCTGTGCTTCATTTATTTTTAGCATGCACAAGCACCATGAGTACCAGTTATGTGCATGCTGGGTTATATCTGAGCAGGCAGAGCGCAGGCGGCCGCTGCTGCCCTTCCCCCTGGTGCGCACCTCTGTCTCTGTTTACAAACAGGCAGCTAACGTTAGCTAGCTCTGCACCATGACTGAAGGAGGCGAAGCCTGCACTGAACTTTTCTCTCCGTTTAAAAGGACCGAGTTGGCTTTTCGTTTTATTTCCACGGAATAGCCCTTCAAGCCAAAAACGGTGGCAACAAAGTACCGTAGCTATGGCCTGTGTCGGACATGGAACGATTCAAGATACCCGCAAAGGATTACATAGAAGGAGTAAACTTTATCCCGTCTTTGAAACCACTGAGAAGTACAAGCAGTGGACTCGAGTTGTCCTTGTGGTCGACCAAATTTCTCCCATAAACATGTCAAGAAGGACAAATGCATCTATTCCAAGCACTTTGTTGGTGAAGCTGGGCCAAGTATTGAGCATCCGGAGTTCCGGACGTTATTTCAGCCACGTTTCTCCCTAAGCAAGTAACTCATGTTTCCCACGGGGCAGATGCTACATGTCTAAAAGAGTACAGTAACTATTATTTTGGTATTTTCTCTAAAGTTATCAGGGTATAGTACTCATAGCGGTAGACACTGCGTCAATTAGAGCACCTGAATCACGTGTGCTTCATATACAAATAGCCATAATGTTGTTAAAGCACATTTTAAAGCTATACATAGTACCACAAAACCGTAAAACCGCTGTATTTTTGCCCATGGTTATCATACCATCCAAATCTCATACCGGCCCATGCATACTAACAACAAGTATTTTAACTAGACATCGGTCTGGCAGGAGAAAATATCAACTAGAGATAAGTGAAGAGTTAATGGTCTGTGTCCATGGATAACACAGGCAGAGGCCAGAAACATATACCTGTTTATCAACCAAATGTCACGGCAAAATTGACAAGAAGAACCAAAACCACTCATGGAAGGAAATATTGTCTCCCTTCTTCCTCCGTTTGTGACTTTGCCAACATGTGCAGCTTTCCGGCATATTCCACCTATTTCTTGACGAAACAAATTTAAATTCTATGAGCCGTGCTCAGTAAATTGCCCAGAATTAAAATGGTGACCACACCTCCTTGCCAGGACACAACTCAGTTTGAGTGCAGACTCTAGTTCTCATATATAACCTCTTTGGCTCCAACAGTATGATTTGCCACAGTTTACTATTTGTATTGGGGGAAAATGACACTATTGAAAATGCCAGTTAAAAACAGTCTAAACCCAAATGTTTATTGATCGTGTACAAACAGACTGAAAAAATCTTTCACTTTTGAATGTCTTTTCAATATAAAAATACTAACTGGTGTAAATGGCCCAGCTCTTTGTTGAAACCATCCTATCAAAGGGCTCAGAAGCAATGCTTTAAATACAGAAAAGGCCATTTATTTTAGTCCCATGCGAAGTCAGAACAGATCTCAACTCTTCGTGAACGTAGCTCACGTGGCAACTGTTCAGAAAAAGCCACAAACACACAGTGGCACACTGGAACACACAAAAACAGGACTCTGCGGTTGATTGTTTGGCCTGTTTTTCAGTATCCACCCTGTTGACTGACCGCAATGGCATCCTGTTGTGTCTCTTTTTCATGCAGATATGAGAAACGGAGACTGGCTGATAGTTTAGGCCCCCTGACACGATCATGACTTTGACTCACACACTAGCACAACCTGTGTTGTGCTGGAGAGGAAACATGTCTTTAACGGGTGCAGACTGAACGTGAGAGGGGCGCCGGTGCGTGCTATTGCGTACAGTGAATTTTAAAATGTTTAAAAAAAAAAAAAAAACAAGATCTTTCACGCACCAATGTCACGCTACGTGGCACGATCTAATCGCCAACATGACGTGCAGCTCGTGAAGTCGAGTAAAGAAGGCGTGAACAGAGCGAGTGGTGACGTCAGCGGATCACATCAAATCAAATCAATTTTATTTATATAGCGCCAAATCACAACAAACAGTCGCCCCAAGGCGCTTTATATTGCAAGGCAAAAGCCATACAATAATTACAGAGAAACCCCAACGGTCAAAACAACCCCCTACGAGCAAGCACTTGGCGACAGTGGGAAGGAAAACTCCCTTTTAACAGGAAGAAACCTCCAGCAGAATCAGGCTCAGGGAGGGGCAGTCTTCTGCTGGGACTGGTTGAGGCTGAGGGGAGAGAATCAGGAAAAAGACATGCTGTGGAAGAGAGCAGAGATCAATCACCAATGATTAAAAGCAGAGTGGTGCATACAGAGCAAAAAGAGGTGAATAAAAAGAAACACTGGGTGTATCATGGGAAACCCCCCAGCAGTCTAAGTCTATAGCAGCATAACTAAGGGATGGTTCAGGGTCACCTGATCCAGCCCTAACTATAAGCTTTTTCAAAAAGGAAAGTTTTAAGCTTAATCTTAAAAGTAGAGAGGGTGTCTAGTCTAGCCTAGAAGAAATAAATGCATGAATTAGCTTTTCAGCATCACCCTGAGACAAGACCTTTCTAATTTTAGAGATATTGCGCAAATGCAAAAAAGCAGTCCTACATATTTGCTTAATATGCGCAATGAAGGACATATCCTGATCAAAAATGACTCCAAGATTTCTCACAGTATTACTGGAGGTCAGAGTAATGCCATCCAGAGTAAGGATCTGGTTAGACACCATGTTTCTAAGATTTGTGGGGCCAAGTACAGTAACTTCAGTTTTATCTGAATTTAAAAGCAGGAAATTAGAGGTCATCCATGTCTTTCCTTTCATTCCTGCAGTTTAACTAATTGGTGTGTGTCCTCTGGCTTCATGGATAGATAAAGCTGGGTATCATATGCGTAACAATGAAAATTTAAGCAATGCTTTCTAATAATACTGCCTAAGGGAAGCATGTATAAAGTGAATAAAATCGGTCCTAGCACAGAACCTTGTGGAACTCCATAATTAACCTTAGTCCATGAAGAAGACTCCCCATTTACATGAACAAATTGTAATCTATTAGATAAATATGATTCAAACCACTGCAGCGCAGTGCCTTTATTACCTATGGCATGCTCTAATCTCTGTAATAAAATTTTATGGTCAACAGTATCAAAAGCTGCACTGAGGTCTAACAGGACGAGCACAGAGATGAGTCCACTGTCTGAGGCCATAAGAAGATCATTTGTAACCTTCACTAATGCTGTTTCTGTACTATGATGAATTCTGAAATCTGACAAACTCTTCAAATAGACCATTCCTCTGCAGATGATCAGTTAGCTGTTTTACAACTACCCTTTCAAGAATTTTTGAGAGAAAAGGAAGGTTGGAGATTGGCCTATAATTAGCTAAGATAGCTGGGTCAAGTGATGGCTTTTTAAGTAATGGTTTAATTACTGCCACCTTAAAAGCCTGTGGTACATAGCCAACTAATAAAGATAGATTGATCATATTTAAGATCGAAGCATTAATTAACGGTAGGGCTTCCTTGAGCATTCTGGTAGGAATGGGGTCTAATAGACATGTTGATGGTTTGGAGGAAGTAACTAATGAAAATAACTCAGACAGAACAATCGGAGAGAAAGAGTCTAACCAAATACCAGCATTACTGAAAGCAGTCGAACATAAAGATATGTCTTTGGGATGGTTATGAATAATTTTTTTCTCTAATAGTTAAAATTTTACATGCAAAGAAAGTCATGAAGTCATTACTAGTTAAAGTTAAAGGAATACTCGGCTCAATAGAGCTCTGACTCTTTGTCAGCCAGTGCTGAAAAGTAACCTGGGGTTCTTATTTTCTTCAATTAGTGATGAATATGTAGTAAGATGTCCTAGCTTTACGGAGGGCTTTTTTAAATAGAGCAACAGACTCTTTTTCCAGGCTAAATGAAGATCTTCTAAATTAGGGAGACGCCATTTCCTCTCCAGTTTACGGGTTATCTGCTTTAAGCTGTGAGTTTGTGGGTTATACCACGGAGTCAGGCACTTCTGATTTAAGGCTCTCTTTTTCAGAGGAGCTACAGCATCCAAAGTTGTGCTCATTGAGGATGTAAAGCTATTGACAAGATAATCTATCTCACTCACAGAGTTTAGGTAGCTACTCTGCACTGTGTTGGTATATGGCATTGAAGAACATAAAGAAGGAATCATATCCTTAAACCTAGCTACAGCGCTTTCAGAAAGACTTCTACTGTAATGAAACTTATTCCCCACTGCTGGGTAGTCCATTAAAGTAAATGTAAATGTTATTAAGAAATGATCAGACAAAAAGGGGTTTTCAGGGAATACTGTTAAGTCTTCAATTTCTATGCCATATGTCAGAACAAGATCTAAAGTGTGGCTAAGGTGGTGGGTGGGCTCATTTACATTTTGAGCGAAGCCAACTGAGTCTAATAGATTAAATGCAGTGTTGAGCTGTCATTCTCAGCATCTATGTGGATGTTAAAGTCACCCACTGTAATTATCTTATCTGCGCTAAGCACTAAGTCAGACAAAAGGTCAGAAAAATCACAAAGAAACTCACAGTAACGACCAGGTGGACGATAGATAATAACAAATAAAACTGGTTTTTGGGACTTCCAATTTGGATGGACAAGACTAAGAGTCAAGCTTTCAAATGAATTAAAGCTCTGTCTGGGTCTTTGATTAATTAATAAGCTGGAGTGGAAGATTGCTGCTACTCCTCCTCCTCCAGCCAGCAATTCAAGGAGAACATGCGGGTAAACATGCCACTCCCGGTCCGATTGGGGAGGGGCCCAGAGAAAACTACAGAGTCCGACATTGTTTTTGCAAAGTTACACACCGATTCAATATTAATTTTAGTGACCCCCGATTGGCGTAACCGGGTGTCATTACTGCCGATGTGAATTACAATCTTACCAAATTTACGCTTAGCCTTAACCAGCAGTTTCAAATTTCCTTCAATGTCGCCTGCTCTGGCCCCCGGAAGACACTATGGTTGCTGGTGTCGCTAACTTCACATTTCTCAAAACAGAGTCGCCAATAACCAGAGTTTGATCCTCGGCGGGTGTGTCGCCGAGTGGGGAAAAACGGTTAGAGATGTGAACGGGTTGGTGGTGTACAGGGGGCTTTGGTTTAGAACTATGCTTCTTCCTCACAGTCACCCAGTCGGCCTGCTTTCCCGGCTGCTCGGAATCTGCTGGGGGACAGCTAACGGTGGCTAAGCTACCTTGGTCCACACCAACTACAGGGGCCTGGCTAGCTGTAGGATTTTCCAAGGTGCGGAGCCGAGTCTCCAATTCGCCCAGCCTGGCCTCCAAAGCTACGAACAAGCTACACTTATTACAAGTACCGTTACTGCTAAAGGAGGCCGATGAATAACTAAACATTTCACACCCAGCAGAAAAGTGCGGGAGAGACAGGAGAAGCCGCCATGCTAAACCGGGTAAGAGCTAATAGCTGCGCTAAGCTAGCGGATTACTAAAAACACACAAAGTGAAGAATGTGAAAATAATTTAGAGGTGATTCAGCAGAGAGGGTGCTTTAGTTAAGGCACGTGAAGATTACACTGTGAAATAAATCGTTATCTAGTTATCTAGATCAATCTAACTATGCAGATTAAACAGCTAACAGATACAGCAAAACACCGCTGTGCTCCGGAACAGGAAGTAATACAATACCGCAGTGAGAGCCAACCACCAGTAGAGTGCAGCTCGTCTGAACGATTATAACAAGAAGTTAAATTTGTTATAAACATACTTTAACAGAAGAAGGAAAGTACATGCAACTGTTTTATCAAGCCATGACAATGTAAACATGGCAAATAATTACCTTTTTAGATGGCTCCCATTCTTTTTTTTTTTTTCTGCAGCCTCCTCTGTGATTCAGGAACCGATTAGAGCAGCTTTCAGCGGCCAATTTGCAGAAAAAAAAAGATTAATCCGCCACTAAATAATTATTTCATATACGCAGCGTCCAGCGCAGAGCATGTGGCAGGCGGTGGAAGAAAGAACGGTGTCCAACTGGGAACACAGAGGGTGGGGTAGTCACAATGACAGGCGTGCTAGTGCATGAGTCTAAAGTCATGCTTGTGTCAGGGGGCATTTACAAGAAATTGTGATAGCGGAGTACATACCGTTCCTGGGAAATGGAAACTTAATCTTATATAACCTTAGCAAGAGCACGGTGACACATTAACAACTCCTCCTTTTGACATTATTAGTAGGGATGTCCCAAGTCGATACTCGGTATCGCAAATGGAAGCTGATATGGCTATTTTGCGACAATCGGTTACTATCGGATTTGGAAACGGTATCGGGCGGATTCACATTAGTTTTCAGAGTCGTCGCGTTTGAAAAGTGTGGGAGAGCAGTCATGTGTGTAAAGTGTGTACAGGAGTGGACTGTCCCAGACCACCACGCGATGTTGCCGAGGCATGTCAACCAAGATAGTCCCACAACATCCAGAGACTTAAGGTACTCAGGATGGATTTCACCCACCCCAGGAGGCTTGCCACAGAGGAGCTTTCTGACCACCTCGGTGACTTCGACCTGGGTGATGGATGAGTCCACCTCTGATTCCCCATTCTCTGCTTCCTCTTCAGAAGATGTGACAATGGGATTGAGGAGATCCTCGAAGTATTCCTTCCACCACCCAACAACATCCCCAGTCAGGGTCAACAGCTCCCCACCCGCACCGTAGACAGTGTTGGTGTAGAACTGCCTCCGCCTCCCGAGGCGTCAGACGGTTTGCCAGAATTTCTTTGAGGACGACCAATAGTCCTCCTCCATGGCGTCCCCAAACTCCTTCCAGACCTGAGTTTTGCCTCTGCGACCGCACAGGCTGCAGCACGCTTGGCCTGCCGGTACCTGTCAGCTGCCTACGGAGTCCCACTTACCAAGAAAGACAAGCAGGACTCCTTCTTCAGCTTGACGGCATCCTTTACTTCCGGCATCCACCACCGGGTTTGGGGACTGCAACCGCGACAGGCACCAGAGACCTTGCGACCACAGCTACGAGCGGCCGCATTGACAATGGAGGTGGAGAACATGGTCCACTCTGACTCCATGTCTCCAGCCTCCCCCCGTTATCTGGGAGAAGCTCTCCCGAAGGTGGGAGTTGAAGACCTCACTGACAGAGGGTTCCGCCAGTCGTTCCCAGCAGACCCTCACAATACGTTTGGGCCTGCCAGGTCTGACCGGCTTCCTCCCTTCCCAGCGGATCCAACTCACCACCAGGTGGTGATCGGTCGACAGCTCAGCCCCTCTCTTCACCTGAGTGTCCGAGACACGTGGCCGAAGGTCAGATGATACGACTACAAAGTCGATCATCGACCTTCGGCTCAGGGTGTCCTGGTGCAGCATGCACTAATGGACACCCTTGTGCTTGAACATGGTGTTCGTCATGGACAAACTGTGGCCAGCACAGAAGTCCAACAACTGAACACCACTTGGATTCAGATCGGGGAGGCCGTGCTTCCCGATCACCCTCCTCCAAGTCTCACTGTCGCTGCCCACGTGGGCGTTGAAGTCCCCCAGGAGAACAATGGAGTCTCCAGTCGGAGCACCATCTAGTACCCCTCCCAGGGACTCCAAGAAGATCGGGTACTCTGCACTGCCGCTCGGCCCATAGGCCGAGACAACAGTGAGAGACCTGTCCCTAACCCAAAGGCGTAGGGACGCGACCCTCTTGTTCACCGGGGTGAACTCCATCATATGGCGACTGAGCTGGAGAGCAATGAGCAATGCTACCCCAGCTTAAATCAATCAATCAATTTTTTTATATAGCGCCAAATCACAACAAACAGTTGCCCCAAGGCGCTTTATATTGTAAGGCAAGGCCATACAATAATTATGTAAAACCCCAACGGTCAAAACGACCCCCTGTGAGCAAGCACTTGGCTACAGTGGGAAGGAAAAACTCCCTTTTAACAGGAAGAAACCTCCAGCAGAACCAGGCTCAGGGAGGGGCAGTCTTCTGCTGGGACTGGTTGGGGCTGAGGGGAGAGAACCAGGAAAAAGACATGCTGTGGAGGGGAGCAGAAATCGATCACTAATGATTAAATGCAGAGTGGTGCATACAGAGCAAAAAGAGAAAGAAACAGTGCATCATGGGAACCCCCCAGCAGTCTACGTCTATAGCAGCATAACTAAGGGATGGTTCAGGGTCACCTGATCCAGCCCTAACTATAAGCTTTAGCAAAAAGGAAAGTTTTAAGCCTAATCTTAAAAGTAGAGAGGGTGTCTGTCTCCCTGATCTGAATTGGGAGCTGGTTCCACAGGAGAGGAGCCTGAAAGCTGAAGGCTCTGCCTCCCATTCTACTCTTACAAACCCTAGGAACTACAAGTAAGCCTGCAGTCTGAGAGCGAAGCGCTCTATTGGGGTGATATGGTACTACAAGGTCCCTAAGATAAGATGGGACCTGATTATTCAAAACCTTATAAGTAAGAAGAAGAATTTTAAATTCTATTCTAGAATTAACAGGAAGCCAATGAAGAGAAGCCAATATGGGTGAGATATGCTCTCTCCTTCTAGTCCCCGTCAGTACTCTAGCTGCAGCATTTTGAATTAACTGAAGGCTTTTTAGGGAACTTTTAGGACAACCTGATAATAATGAATTACAATAGTCCAGCCTAGAGGAAATAAATGCATGAATTAGTTTTTCAGCATCACTCTGAGACAAGACCTTTCTGATTTTAGAGATATTGCGTAAATGCAAAAAAAGCAGTCCTACATATTTGTTTAATATGCGTTTGAATGACATATCCTGATCAAAATGACTCCAAGATTTCTCACAGTATTACTAGAGGTCAGGGTAATGCCATCCAGAGTAAGGATCTGGTTAGACACCATGTTTCTAAGATTTGTGGGGCCAAGTACAATAACTTCAGTTTTATCTGAGTTTAAAAGCAGGAAATTAGAGGTCATCCATGTCTTTATGTCTGTAAGACAATCCTGCAGTTTAGCTAATTGGTGTGTGTCCTCTGGCTTCATGGATAGATAAAGCTGGGTATCATCTGCGTAACAATGAAAATTTAAGCAATACCGTCTAATAATACTGCCTAAGGGAAGCATGTATAAAGTGAATAAAATTGGTCCTAGCACAGAACCTTGTGGAACTCCATAATTAACTTTAGTCTGTGAAGAAGATTCCCCATTTACATGAACAAATTGTAATCTATTAGACAAATATGATTCAAACCACCGCAGCGCAGTGCCTTTAATACCTATGGCATGCTCTAATCTCTGTAATAAAATTTTATGGTCAACAGTATCAAAAGCAGCACTGAGGTCTAACAGAACAAGCACAGAGATGAGTCCACTGTCCGAGGCCATAAGAAGATCATTTGTAACCTTCACTAATGCTGTTTCTGTACTATGATGAATTCTAAAACCTGACTGAAAACTCTTCAAATAGACCATTCCTCTGCAGATGATCAGTTAGCTGTTTTACAACTACCCTTTCAAGAATTTTTGAGAGAAAAGGAAGGTTGGAGATTGGCCTATAATTAGCTAAGACAGCTGGGTCAAGTGATGGCTTTTTAAGTAATGGTTTAATTACTGCCACCTTAAAAGCCTGTGGTACATAGCCAACTAACAAAGATAGATTGATCATATTCTCAACAAAAATATAAACGCAACACTTTTGGTTTTGCTCCCATTTTGTATGAGATGAACTCAAAGATCTAAAACTTTTTCCACATATACAATATTACCATTTCTCTCAAATATTGTTCACAAACCAGTCTGAATCTGTGATAGTGAGCACTTCTCCTTTGTTGAGATAATCCATCCCACCTCACAGGTGTGCCATATCAAGATGCTGATTAGACACCATGATTAGTGCACAGGTGTGCCTTAGACTGCCCACAATAAAAGGCCACTCTGAAAGGTGCAGTTTTATCACACAGCACAAGGCCACAGATGTCGCAAGATTTGAGGGAGCGTGCAATTGGCATGCTGACAGCAGGAATGTCAACCAGAGCTGTTGCTCGTGTATTGAATGTTCATTTCTCTACCATAAGCCGTCTCCAAAGGCGTTTCAGAGAATTTGGCAGTACATCCAACCAGCCTCACAACCGCAGACCACGTGTAACCACACCAGCCCAGGACCTCCACATCCAGCATGTTCACCTCCAAGATCATCTGAGACCATCCACTCGGACAGCTGCTGGAACAATCGGTTTGCATAACCAAAGAATTTCTGCACAAACTGTCAGAAACTGTCTCAGGGAAGCTCATCTGCATGCTCGTCGTCCTCATCGGGGTCTCGACCTGACTCCAGTTCGTCGTTGTAACCGATTTGAGTGGGCAAATGCTCACATTTGCTGCCGTTTGGCACGTTGGAGAGGTGTTCTCTTCACGGATGATGCGAAGGAGATGTGTTGCACTGCATGAGGCAAATGGTGGTCACACCAGATACTGACTGGTATCCCCCCCCAATAAAACAAAACTGCACCTTTCAGAGTGGCCTTTTATTGTGGGCAGTCTAAGGCACACCTGTGCACTAATCATGGTGTCTAATCAGCATCTTGATATGGCACACCTGTGAGGTGGGATGGATTATCTCAGCAAAGGAGAAGTGCTCAATATCACAGATTTAGACTGGTTTGTGCACAGTATTTAAGGGAAATGGTGATATTGTGTATGTGGAAAAAGTTTTAGATCGTTGAGTTAATCTCATACAAAATGGGAGCAAAACCAAAAGTGTTGCGTTTATATTTTTGTTGAATATATTTAAGATCGAAGCATTAAATAATGGTAGGGCTTCCTTGAGCAGCCTGGTAGGAATGGGGTCTAATAAACATGTTGATGGTTTGGATGAAGTAACTAATGAAAATAATTCAGACAGAACAATCGGAGAGAAAGAGTCTAACCAAATACCGGCATCACTGAAAGCAGCCAAAGATAACGATACGTCTTTGGGATGGTTATGAGTAATTTTTTCTCTAATAGTTAAAATTTTGTTAGCAAAGAAAGTCATGAAGTCATTACTAGTTAAAGTTAATGGAATACTCAGCTCAATAGAGCTCTGACTCTTTGTCAACCTGGCTACAGTGCTGAAAAGAAACCTGGGGTTGTTCTTATTTTCTTCAATTAGTGATGAGTAGAAAGATGTCCTAGCTTTACTGAGGGCTTTTTTATAGAGCAACAGACTCTTTTTCCAGGCTAAGTGAAGATCTTCTAAATTAGTGAGACGCCATTTCCTCTCCAACTTACGGGTTATCTGCTTTAAGCTACGAGTTTGTGAGTTATACCACGGAGTCAGGCACTTCTGATTTAAAGCTCTCTTTTTTAGAGGAGCTACAGCATCCAAAGCTGTCTTCAATGAGGATGTAAAACTATTGACGAGATACTCTATCTCACTTACAGAGTTTAGGTAGCTACTCTGCACTGTGTGTTGCATTAGAGAACATAAAGAAGGAATCGTATCCTTAAACCTAGTTACAGCGCTTTCTGAAAGACTTCTAGTGTAATGAAACTTATTCCCCACTGCTGGGTAGTCCATCAGAGTAAATGTAAATGTTATTAAGAAATGATCAGACAGAAGGGGGTTTTCAGGGAATACTGTTAAGTCTTCAGTTTCCATACCATAAGTCAGAACAAGATCTAAGGTATGATTAAAGTGGTGGGTGGACTCATTTACTTTTTGAGCAAAGCCAATAGAGTCTAATAATAGATTAAATGCAGTGTTGAGGCTGTCATTCTCAGCATCTGTGTGGATGTTAAAATCGCCCACTATAATTATCTTATCTGAGCTAAGCACTAAGTCAGACAAAAGGTCTGAAAATTCACAGAGAAACTCACAGTAACGACCAGGTGGACGATAGATACTAACAAATAAAACTGGTTTTATTTGCTTGCTGCCTCTCCCTGTGGGCAATGCCAGAAAAGTGGAGCATCCAGCCCCTCTCCAGGAGTTGGGTACCAGAGCCCAAGCTGTGCATGGAGGTGAGCCCGATTATCTGTAGTTGGTACCTCTCAACCTCTCGCACAAGCTCAGGCTCCTTCCCCCCCCCAGCGAGGTGACATTCCACATCCCGAGGCTGTGAGCGTGGACCAGGCCGTCGGGCCACCCGCCCTCGACTGCCACCCAGTCCTCTCTGCACCCGACCCCCATAGCCCCCTCTGCGGGTGGTGAACCTACAGGAGGGCGGGCCCACGTCGCTCTTTCGGGCTGGGCTGAGCCAAGCCAGGACCCGTGGGCTAAGGCCTGACCACTGTGCGCTCACGCGCGAGCCCCAACCCCAGGCTTGGCTCCAGGGTGGGGCCCCAGCTCCGCCATACCGGGCGACATCTCAGTCCTTGATTTCGTACTGGTCATGGGAGCTTCTGAACTGCCCTTGGCCCCTCAGGAGCTGGGGGTCTAGGGTGTTGTGGGGCCCCAGAAACCAAATAAAATTTTTATCTAATGATACATTTTCAGCATCCCCTGGAAGAACAAATCTCAAAAGAAGTGCATATTTAAATGATCCAAGATTCAACCTTTCATTTGAACTGTCAGTGATCATGTTGAAATAACAGAATATGATGTGGAAGTAGGACCTGGAATGATTTTCCTTTTAATTGTAAACCAAATTATGCATTAACTCAGATCAGTTAAACTACATGAAATTCATGAAGACTGAAAAGATTATTAAAGCATTTCAAAATCCACAGCTAAAGCTTGTAGAATATTTTAAAAAGCATGGTAAAATATCAATAACACACCTTATAGTAAAAAAGCCACACATTCTTGTGTAAATTCCTGTAAATTCACTCAAAGCCAGAGTGTCTTTTTTTCCCATGAAAACATCTACATTAATAAAACTAATTTACAGTGTTGCGTAAATTAATTTAGCCTAAATTCATTCAAAGCCAGTCTTTTTTTTTCCAATGAAAGAAGTCTAGATTAATGAAAGAAAAGAAGTCACATAATCTTGTCTAAAATCCTGTTAGAACAGCACAATGTTTATTTTCCAGACAGAGAAAAATTCTTATCTTGTTTCCTGATGGCACAGTTCACTTTTCCCGTTTCTTTTATCTTTCAGGTGTGTTTATGAAGCCAGCGACAATTCCACGGTTTCCTATCCTTATCAGACCTTTCCAAACAGTCTTTCTTGCCATCTTTCTCTCTGTGCGATGTTGGTCCGTGACACAGACATGATGCAAAATTCTTCATTTAAAAACTTGAAAGCTCTAAAAGTTTGCAATGTCCACATGCTACCTTTAGCTTAAGCTTCGCACAGGAGATACACAGTGTCATCGCAGCAACAGTTTATGATGCTTTATGACAGTTCCATTGTAAAAGTCACGCTTTGAGTGGCATTTATTCTCCTCGAAACTCTGCGGATCCGAGGAAACTGATTTGTATCTGTAACACACAGATCAGTGTCCATGGACTTATAAAACTTGTGTGATGTCGTAAAAAAAAAGAACGCTTTGCGATAAGCATTTTAAAAACTCAGTAATGATCATGATTAAAGAGTACAACACTAACACCCCTCCACCCCATGATGAAATCTGCGGAATACCACGGCGTTTTCACAGCCCTGGCTGTAACTTCTGCTAAACTTTTTTGGGGTTTATCGGCTTAGCTTTAAAAAAGTTAACTTTTCAGTTAGCGGATTAACAGTTATTGCCCCAACATGTCCTGTGAGGCTTCATCACGGCGTCGCTTTGCGCCATGCGGCTCCGTCGCGACGCGCGGGATTCCTCCGCACGTCTGTCTCAATGTGCCGAAAAAGTGCTGATGTCCACGTCTTCCGCAATTCCTGTGCTAATCAGACGACATACCGGATCAAGACAGCGTCCAGTTTAGAAATGAACGGCACATTCCACTGTCCAGCTCATGCTCAATTTCTCGGATATTCACACGACTGAAAAGCAACCGGAAGCCGTCTGAAAGCCACCTGAAAGCCGTCCTGAGAGACCAACATGGAGGTGGTTTTGTCCCGCGCCATGAGCGGCACGGTGGCGCATTCATCCGCTTCTTTTTCCATGAAAAAAAAAAAAAACTCCTGTAACAGTGGAATGTGCTGAAAAAGTGCTGATGTCCACACCTTCTGCCTTTTTGTGAAAGTCAGACGACGTCCCGGATCAACAAAGCCTTCACGTTGGAAATGATCTGGTTGTTTCAGCGGGGTGTCAGCCTGTCGATCGGCGCCGTGCTCTCAGACGCTGTGGGCAGTCTTTAAACCGGCTGGAGCACTCCTTAATCTGTGTAATCCCCATAAAATTGTCCCTGAAAGCCATATTAATTTTCTGAATGGTGTCCACATGGAGGTCTCTCACAGTTTCAAGAAAAAATTGATGCAGCAAAGCTCCAAATCATTCCGCCATTTCCTTAACGACGAGAGGGGTGGACCAGTGCTCACTCAAAGCCTGCTCACAGGCGAATGACACAACCGACAGGCGTGAAAAAACTCACGCATGCGCACGAAGGTTCAAGCTTTGCTGATGCAATCACACGTGATTCAAATCCATATGGTTTTTGAAAAAAAATAAAAAGGTCCGATACTTTTCTAACAGACTTCGTAAAAACAAAAGGAAGATATCAGATAAAACACTAAAAAGATTAAAAAAAAACACACACACACAATAAAAACAGACAGAAGACCACACAACTCTCATGCAGTATTAAAAGCCATGGAATAAAAATAAGTTTTTAAACGAGATTTAAAAGTATCCAGGGTGGGTGCCATTTTGATATGAGTGGGCAGCTCATTCCATAACTTAGGAGCCACGAGTCTTTTGTCTGCTTTTTGGCACCACAAGACGGAGCTGATCCACGGCTCTCAATGATGTCATGGGGGCATAGATATGTATAAGATCAGCAATATACTGAGGTGCCAGGCCATTTCGTGACTTAAAAACAAACATTAAAATCTCAAAATTTATTCTAAAATGGACAGGAAGCCAGTGGAGAGAGGCGAGAATGGGAGTAATGTGATCATGCTTACGAGTACCTGTTAAAAGAGGAGCAGCCACATTTTGGACTAACTGTAAGCGGGCAAGGGAGGACTGGTTAATGCCAGTATACAGTGCATTACAGTAGTCCAAACGGGTTGAGATAAAAGCATGAATCAAACACTCAAAATCATTAAAAGATATGACAGATTTGATTTTAGATAAAAGCCTCAGATGATTAAAAAGTGGTTCGCTGTGCTCATCACTGTGTACCCACAACGAACACAAGGAGTGGAAATGCTGATTTTAGAAAATGAAGCTACAGTTGATGGGGGTACATTGAAGCTGGATAGTGGGAAAAATGTGAGAGGCAGCTTTACACATATGATGCATTCACGTTGCCGTCTTGCACCGCAGCTGTTGAAATGTACATATATTTGTGGTAAACAGGTCTGGATTACCGCAGTCATATGGACAAATCAGTCTGAGTGCATTCAGAGCACCTGCAACATCTGGACACATTTTTTTTTGTTTGTTTGTTACAAACAAACAAAGCGGACTAACTACTCTGATTTGATCAACAAAAACAAGCATAACTCAAAGTTCTTGTTCAACACGGTGGCAACACTTATGCATGGACAACCACCTGTAGTTCGCTCTCCTTTAATAGCACAAGATTTCCTGGATTACTTTGGGAAGAAAATAGAAGACATCAGGTTAAACATATCCCGGCATGCCTTAACCCAGCCACTACACCCTGCTATGGAGGTGGGCGCCACGACTGAGGTATTACCTAGATTTACAGAATTTGACAGTATCTCACTAGGCATGCTGACAAAACTCATAATGTCAACAAAAAGCACAACCTGTTTATTTGATCCTATACCAAAAAAACTGTTTAAGGACCTGTGGCCCACTCTTGGGACGACTGTGCTGGAAATTATTAATCTTTCTTTAACTTCTGGATCTGTTCCTAAATGTTTCAAATCTGCAGTGATTAAACCATTATTTAAGAAACCTAATCTTGACCCTAGTGTATTGAAAAACTATCAGCCGATATCAAATCTATCATTTTTCTCTAAAATTCTGGAAAAAGTGGTGTCACAGTAGCTCGTAGACTATTTTACTGAAAATAATCTCTTTGAGCCATTGCAGTCTGCTTTTAGAAAATATCATTCCAGAGACGGCTCTCACTAAAGTGGTGAATGATCTTCTGCTTACAATGGATTCGGACACCACTACGGTTCTGTTGCTGTTAGATCTCAGTGTTGCATTTGATACAGTGGATCATCATATTCTACTTGATAGGCTGGAAAATCATTTTGGGATTACTGGGAGTGCCCTTGCATGGCTGACGTCATACTTGACCATTCATTCTCACTGTGTTTTGTACAGTAACACTACCTCTAACCTTAGTGACATGAAATTTGGGGTTCCACAGGGGTCTGTTTTAGGCCCCCTGCTTTTCTCCCTTTATATAGCACCCCTTGGGCACATATTGTGGCGTTTTGGGATTACCTTTCACTGCTATGCAGATGATACTCAGTTATACATACCTATAACTGCTGGTAATCTCGTTCACATAAAATCCTTAGAAGATTGCCTTGCAGCAGTGAGAAGTTGGATGTCTAGAAACTTCCTACTTTTAAACTCTGATAAGACTGAAATGATGGTTCTTGGTCCAGTGAGACATAGGCATCAATTTGACCAGTTAACACTCAGCCTCGGCTCGTGTGTCATACATCACACTGACAAAGTGAGGAAACTTGGGGTAATTTTTGATCCTTCGTTGTCCTTTGGCCTCCACATTAGAAATATTACTAGGACTGCTTTCTTCCACCTGCGAAATATAGTGAAGATTCATCCCATCCTGTCTATGGCTGAGACCCTGATCCATGCATTTATCTCTTCTAGATTGGACTACTGCAATGTTCTATTTTCTGGTTTACCGCAGTCTAGCATTAGGGGTCTCCAATTGGTTCAAAATGCTGCAGCCAGACCTTTGATACGAAGCAGAAAGTACAACCACATTACACCCATTTTGGCATCCCTTCACTGGCTTCCTGTCCCAGTGAGATCAGATTTTAAGGTTCTGCTACTAACCTATAAAATTATTCATGGACTGGCACCTCCCTACCTAGCTGACCTAATTAAACCTTGCGTACCGGCCTGGGCTTTACCTTCTCAGGGTGCAGGACTACTCTGTGTCCCTAAGGTGAATAAGAAGTCTGCGGGTCACAGAGCTTTCTCTTATCGTGCCCCTGTTCTGTGGAATGATCTCCCTGCATCAATAAAACAGTCAGATTCTGTGGAGATTTTCAAGTCCAGACTTAAGATGCACTTATTTTCCCTTTCATATGGCTAGCATACTGGTACAGTTTTGTTTTACGCTTTTTACTCTTTTAATTCATTTATTAGTAGTTGTCCAGTTAGTAGTTGGAGCAGGCTGCGGCCTCAACTTTACCTAAATTGTGGGTCTTTTAGTGAAGTTTAGGGCTAGTGGCCGGTGATCACCTTAGTATTTCTCTGTTTTTCTTGTTGTTTAAAGCTGGCAAATTATATAGTATTTTTTTGTCTTTCTGATGCCTGATTCAGTTTTTTCTCTCTGAGGTGCAGCTACATCCAGAGATGGGAGTTGTATTCATGTTGGCGATCCTCCTGTCCTGTGCGCCAATAGCATTTCTTGTATATTCGTTCGTGAATTGTTCTGTAATTTATGTTTGTAGCATGGCCCAAGCAGAGGGTCACCCCTTTGAGTCTGGTCTGCTTGAGGTTTCTTTCTCAGAGGGAGTTCTTCCTTACCACTGTTGCTCTGGGGGTTGTTAAGGTTAGACCTTACCCGTGTGAAGCAATTTGAGGCAACTCTGTTGTGATTTGGCGCTATATAAATGAAAATAAATTGAAATTGAATAACCCACTGCTGTAATCACCAAACAAAATGTTTTTTCTACTCTATTCTCTACAAGCACCTCAATTTCTGTTTCAGAAAATTTTTACTTGCACTTCATCTCAGTTGTCAAGGCCATTAAATGTTTATCTGTTTGAAACATTTGAGGTGTTTAGCATTGACTATTTATGGCTGAATTTGGTCGTTTAGAGGGTGGAATATGTGGCTGATCCAGGTGTGCACAATTCTAGAGTGTGATTTATAAAGAGCATTGTTTGCAGGTGTGTGTCTGCATGTTTTTTTTATAAAACTGATTTTTTTTGTACACTTTCAGCTTTTATACGCATGAGTCCTCGGCTGTTTTATAAAGGAGACTCTTGTCCTTCAGTGTGTTCTAACGGCAAATCAGAGCTTTTACATAATGAAATTTTTACAATTGTTTAAATTTTTTCATAATATCATTCTCATCCTACTGCACAAGTATTTGCAAAATTACCGGTTAAATACCTGATTAGGAAAATATTTGACAGTCATAACAGCTTGTTATGGGCTAAAAGTAGATATTATCGGCCGATATAAGCCCTTTTCAAAGTACTTACTATCGGCCGAAATTTTGCCGATAATTTCTCATAAACAGAACAGTTACTGAAATAATGTTTGTGTCGGCAATGTAAAATGTGCTTGCACCGTTTGTCCAGTAGATGGATCTCTGACTCCATCCAACTGAGAGCTGCTTACACCCCTGCTTAATTGTGTTCATCACCGGCCTCCGTAGTTCGCCGTCACACTGCACTGATCGGCTGACAAAAGCATACAAGTAAGTTTATAAGGATCTATATCCTTATCCTGAACCTATATCTAAGTTGCAACAACAAGAGGTACAAGATCAGATGTATTTCACAACTCTTTTTAAGGATATGTATTTGCTAATTTCATAAAGGTTTAAGTCTTTATTGCATTTTTTGAACTTGAAAATTCTTCTCTTTTATAAAGTTAATCAATATGAGAACAAAGCTTCAGCTTTTAGCTCATACCTCTTTTGTTAAGGGTCCAAAAAAGAACATTTTATTCATAAAAAAAATAATAATAATATCGGCTGATTTATCGGCTATCGGCAAATCAGCTGATTTATTGATTATCGGTATTTTTTTCATCCAAATATCGGTATCGGCCTCAAAAAAAATCCATATCGGTCAGGCTCTAGCTAAAAGTAATACGTTTAGTGAACAAACCTGCTTTGTACAAGCGAACTCGAGGATTAAAAGCAGCTTCCAGAACTTTCCGTCCTTTGTTCTCTTCTTTTAAACGATGAATTTCTTCTTCATGGTTTGCTATCAACCCTGCTAACAATTCAAATATTTCTTCATCAGCAGCTGTTGGCAGTTGTTTCAGCCTGTCCCTCAGCTGTTAGGCTTTAGACATGTTTGTAAAAAACCTTTAAAAAGACACAAAAACAGTTACTGACCAAGTGAATTGATGAATCATTGAATTATCAGAGGGAGAAAAAGTGAATAGATTGAGTGACAATTGTAATTCTTCCTGATTCTTTATGTAATATATTGCCCCTTACAAAAAACAAATCAATATATTCTTCAGTTTGAATTTATTGAAAGTCACACTGAAACCCAAAAACAGAGCCCACAGACGGCTCTATTTTGTGAAAAGACCACGAACATGGCTGACACAGTATCTTTACACAAGACAATGTGGGCGTTACAGTGGGTGGGTTTTAGTCTCACAAACCTAATCTTACTGGTTCCCCACAGACTGAGAGGAAGCTCCACCCCCTGTCTTCAACCAAGTTGTTTGATACACGATGGAACCTAAATTGGCAGTAAGTCGACCCAATGTCTTAGCATCGTTATAGATGATAAACGTGGATGGTGTGAACATATTGATCAGTGTCAAAAGAAAATTAGAAGTGGCATATATGCGCTTAACGTGAGTAAGAATTCTCTATTTTAAACAGGAAAATGTTATAGTTTAATTAATTCACATCTGCTCTATGGCAGTGTGCTTTGGGGAATGGTGCATAAAAAATACTTAAAGACTGTACTTTAAGAACATGACTGTGTTCTTGATTTCGGGGTTGATAAGGTTAGACCTTACTTGTGTGAAGCGCCTTGAGGAAACTTTGTTGTGATTTGGCGCTATATAAATGAAAATATATTGAAATTGAAGAACATGCTCCAGTGTGCCATCGTGGTGCAGCTTAGCTAAAATTTCAATAACAATTGTTCAGTTTGTGATAAAAGCATAAAATTTGGCACACATATTCAAATTAACTTAAGTTGATTTTCAGATATGGAGACACAGCACTGAGTGGAGCGGGTCAGATGACCGGTTCAAGATGGCGGCCCCACGGCTCATCAGTGGCAGCAGCAGTCGATGCAGCGTCTACTCTTTATGTCTATGGTCAACTCATACTACTGATAGATCACACCTGTGTTAAAGGAATTGTCACTTATAATGCACCAGACATAAAAATCAATACGGTGTTACCAGGGATATTCCATGGAACATCCCTGCATCACCTGCCATAAACCAGGCCACAATCATCACCTGTGACAGTGCTGTGTTTTAATAAATAATGAATGATTCTTCATATTTCTACGAATGGTCCTTGTCTATGAATAGTCTTTTTTTGTCCGCGAATGTTCTTTTTTGTGTCTATGAATGGTGTTTTTTTAAACTGATGGCTGCTTTATGATCTTACACAGGAAATCAATGGAGGTAAGAAAAATCACTCCGCATGGACGAAAAACAATTCAAACAATTTAAGCAAAATTATCTGAGAAAACAGAGTGAACACCCCGGCAATACTAAAATACGAAATGAACGAAAGGGAGCCTAATAATCACAAAATGGGGGTAAAAAGTAACGAAAAGGAGCAGACTGACCCAGACTGACTCCAAATATGATTAAATTAATTACTTTTATCTTATTATTTTAAGCGACTGATAACGAAACGGAGGTTAAACGTAGCGAAATGGAGCAGACTGACCCATTGACTGACGTTTCATCTCTTGAACGCCAGATGGCGCACCTGCCCCACTACATGAACTGAGCTCATCTCACAAAAACAAAAGATCAAGAATTAAATAAAAGGGATTATTTGGAGTCAGTCTGGTTCAATCTGCCCCATTTCGTTATATTTTAACCTCATTTCGTGATTATCGGTACCCAAACACCCTAAACTTGAAAATGATGCCGCTGAGAACAACCTGGTGCAGCGCGTTTCCATTGTTTAAACAGAGACCTGAATACAAAAGTTTAGTGGACAAACCTGCTCTGGATCAGCGAACTTCAGGCTTGAAAACAACATCCGGCACGTTGACTAGTTTCTTCTCTTCTTTAAATCCACTCGTTTCTTCTTGCTGCTCTGCGATCTGTTTGTTTCTACCAACTCAAATGTTTCAGCATTAGCAGCAGTTAGCCGCTGTTTCAACAACCTTCTCAGCTGTTCCACCTTTTCGCGCTGTTCACCTTTTCTTTTTCTTCTTCCGGTTTACTGTCGACCTTTGTGCTTCTGGAGCTCTTCAAAAAACATATTCGAGGATCACAGAGTGAAGTTTGATCTGTTCAGAGAAACGTTTCCAGCGTCTCCAGCTAACTAGCTTTAGCCTCGCCCGCCAAAAGGAAAGTTCTTCTTCTATCGAGTTATTTTTTGTTTTGGCGGTTTTGAAACCGACATATGGTGCATTACTGCCACCAACTGTTGGGGTGTGGAGCATTAATGAAGATATATGTTATATTCATGAGGAAATGTGGTTGATAAGAGAGGAGGAGAAAAAAGGTGGAGGAAATTACACTGTACTATATTCTGTTGAATAACTCTGTTCCCTTTAAATCCAAGCTGGTGGTACAGGTGTAGAAAAAGAAAGTAACCCCTTAAGTGTTACTGTTCCGTCCTGGTATTCTGTCATTGTCTAATAGAATTCTTCTTTGTTATATTCTTGTCACTCCAGTAACGTGCTCAGCCGTCTCTTCTGCTGCATTTCAAACACTGACCGGTTTCATGTTTTCTAATGAGAGTTTGATATAAACCTGTGTGACCTATACATAGTTGTGTGATTACTTCTTCTTCCCTGTGACTCCATCTCTCCTGTCTCCTTGATCCAACCTGTCCCTGAATTTTATGTAAAAATGTCCCGTTGCGTTTGTCACGCTTTGTTCGTTTCTGTATTGATGGTCCAGGAACCTTCAGCACTGAAATCAAGTGCACTAAACACTTGGGCACCACCCCTGATATCTATCTGTATCTTATACACGTAGATTAATAAGCATGGTGGATTTGTTTTTAGCACAGTTGCCTCATCGCAAGAAGGTCATGGGATCGATTCCCACCTGTGGCCTTTCTGTGTGGAGTTTCCTCATGTTTGTGTGGGTTTCCTCCCACATGTAAAGACATGCAAGTGAGGTGAATTGGAAAATTTATAATTGCCCTGGTTGCCCTTGCAAAAGAGATCTTGATCTCAATGGGACTAACCTGGTTAAATAAAGGTTAAATTAAAATTACACACTGCCATCAGATATTTTATATACCTTAGCTCATACCCAATTCCTACAGTAGAGTTGAGGAAGTTTTGCCTTTATTTAGTAAACTTGCATAGGGGATACATTTTCTGGAGAGAACAGAGAAGTTTCAGAAGAAGTCGGTTTTCAGCATTTTATCCGGATATTCCACTGTTAAAGTTTTTTTTTTAATGAAAGACGTGCGGACGGGTCCGCTCCGCCACAGGAAAAACACCTCTGTTGGAAGCCTTAAGGACAAGTTGGAACATGTCCAGCTGTTAAACAATTTCTCATATACTCACTCCACTGAAAGCCATCAAAAGCCGCCTGGATTTTACAAATGGTTATCAACACGGAGGTGTTTTTCCTGTGCCGCCGCTCCGCGCCGGCTGCGTCCCGACGCGCGGACCCGTCCGCACGTCTTTCATTAAAAAAATAGTGGAATATCCGGATAAAATGCTGAAACCGACTTCTTCTGAAACTTCTCTGTTCTCTCACGATGTCCTGGATCAATAGAACCTGAAATGTGGAGGTTTTCAGCTTGAAACAGGCTGATGACGCCGCCTGAGAGCGCAGCGCGACGTCTCGCACCGTGGGAAGTCCTTAAAGCGACAGTGTCACCTCAAAATCTCTCATCAGCCGTTAAAATTTTCACTGAAAACCAGCTTAATTTTTCGAACCGTGTCCACTTCGATGTGTCTCACAGGTTTAGAAAAAATTTTAATCAAACAAAGCACCAGTCTCTCAGCAACTTCTCAGACAAAGGAATTCCGACGAGGGGCTGGACGGCTCCTCCCACAAGGAGTGCTCACAGGCGAATGACGTCACCGACAGGCGTGGAAAAACTCACGCATGCGCACGAGGGTTCATGCATGTCTGACGTAAAAACTTATGAATGAAATCCATATAGTTTTTGAAAAAAATAAAAAGGACCTATACTTTATGATGTGTACAGTATGATGTGCCTGTGTGTGCTGTGCTGGTGAAGTGCATTAAAAGGGTGTGACATGTGAGGCCCAACCCCAAGCGGGCGGCAGAAGGAGAGGCAGGGTGAAGGGAGCGGGCCACACACACCGGCCCCACTGGGCACCGCGGCCCAACTCCAGAGCCACAGAGGCACCAGAGAGACCACGAGACAGAGGGGAGGTGGGCAGCCCCGGAGGGGCACCAGAAACGCTGGGAAAGAACAAACCAACAGGGGGGAAAGGGGGCCAGGCAGCCGCAGATGGGTGAGCCACCTCGCCCGGCGGCCCCAAGCCAGGGAGGCACGAGATGAGACCCAAGAGAGACAGGGGCAGCCAAGGAGCCAGAGGGAGACAGGTGGGCCCCACAAACCCGGGGGGGGGGAGCAGGGGGACGGGGAGCGGCGCCCCCCTCCAGGCACCAGACCTGGCCCACCAATGGACAGGCCCAACGTGGATAGGAACGATGGCCATCCAGTTATCCCCCGCCCACCGCCCCCCCCACCCCCCAATTAGATCAGAAGCCTGGCGGCGCAGCGCCAGGGCCCCCCACGGGCGGACCGGCCGCTGCCCAGCACCCCCCCCAGGCCAGGGGCACACCCACGCCCCGAAAGGGAGGAGCCAGAAGGGAGCACGGGCCAGCACCCGACCCCCCCGAAGCCAGGAGAGCCACCGGGCAGCACCAGAATGCAACCCCCCAGGCCCCTGATGTCCCACCCCCAACCACAATCCCCAGGCAGCTTTGTGCTGGATTTGTGGTTTTGTGCTGCGAATGTCTCAATATTGCATAACTGAGCAAAGTGATGAATGCGTGTGTTCGGTGATCTACAAATGCTGAATCACACTTCGCAAACAGAATTTTCAGTTTTGTAAATAAACATTTCTTTGTAAAAACCCACACGTTACAAATCAGAAATTTGTGTTTGTGGATCACAAAGCACGTGTAAATCACCTTCTGCGAATTTGCAAGTACTAATGAGACAAATTTAACTCCATACGAGTCTTGTTTTTGTCCCGTTCATGTCCACTTAAACTTTTTTTTTTTTTTTTTTTTTAAACACCATGATGTCTTTAACGCGGCCTTCATCTTCTCTCTCTGTAATTTTGGCCACAAACCAAACTTTGCAGAAACTCAAAATGTCCACATCTGGGTATTTTCAGTGACTAGATATTACAGAGACTTTGATTGGATGAAAGTTGAACGTTGTAAAAAAGTAACCAATGACATTGAGCGTTTTAGCTTGGAGTTTCAGCAGCGCTATCATGGTTCACATGCATATGAGGAAAGATTAAACTGGCACGGATGACCCGTGCTGCACCAACACCCAAACGTTTTCTCTACGGATTTACACTGATCTCAGAAATGGCGCAGAAACCTCAAAAAAACTCTGAAATCTGCGGATCTGTGGAAAATTCTCATCCCTGATCCAGTCAGGTTTTAGGATCAGTGGAATTTATCTGCTGAATCCAGATGTTTTTCTGGAGTCTAGAAGTTTCTTTCCAGCTGCTGTCAGACTGAATTTGTCAAACTGTGTGACTGAGTGAACACAAAGTGTTTGATTTTGGAGTTCAGTAACACTCATTTGGCTCTGATTCAAACCGGATCAGATTTTCACGAGTCTGAGATGAGGACTGAAGGTCACTCGAGTAGAGTCTCTGGGCTTTTTAAGCCCACAATTTGATCTCATCCCTGATTTTGCTGCCGACAAACAACTTGACCTCATGATGACTCAGTTGTTTTACCGGCGACGACACAGCGGTCACTCTATTTTTCAGACAGTGTTTCCTTTAATTCAGTTTCTCTGCAGGAAAATCTACAAAATCTTCTTGAAACAATCACTTTGGACATGACCTTCAGTCCATCCCCTGCTCACTTCTCTCAGCTGTGACATCTTCTCACAGCACTTTATCCTGGTTGACCTCCAGCCTTGATAAGCTCCACCCTCTTACCGCCACAGAGGCTCATGACACCTCCAACATCCAGCTGACTGAAGCTGTCAGAAACCTGGATCAGAGCATCTGAACGGCAGTGTTGTAAATCTGGGCACCTTGTTGTTCTCAGTTCATGTCCATCTCTTCTGTCATGTTGATTTTCCAGCATTTCTGCTGCCAAACTGTCTTCATGACAGAATCAGAAACATAGCTGATTCAGGAAAAATGTTGTTCACCTTTAAGACACTCCACCTCCAGCATCAACCTCTGACCTTACAGGTACAGCAGCAGACATCATGAACCGGTTCGAGTTAATAATAACCAGAGCTCACCCGGGTTTATTGTCCTAATTATTTCCCCGCACTATGCAGGCGAGGAAAATGATGACATACCCAAAATAAAATTGTTTACCAATGGTTGTAAATTTCATAAGTCATTTTAGTGTTTACACAATTGTGTAAATAGACTTTTGAATGAAAACTGAAGTACCAGCTGAAATGTTGACAGCAGTGTGTCAACTATATCAGGGGACAGAAATTTGCTGGAAGTTGAGATTCTCCAAAAATTCAATGACTGTTTAAAATTCCTTGAATGCCATCTTGTGGTCATTTTTTTCCCTCTGTCTCATGCAATTTGAGAACTTGTACAATTGTGGGAGAATTTCATGGTTGTTCATGACCAAAAGTTAGCATTCAAAATTCAAGAGGGAAGAACAGAACTTCAAACAAAACAATCAGAATTAAAATTTATCAGAAACTGGAGGGAAAGAAGCAGTTTGGTGAATTTTATTGTTTTCCAAACACACAGTATTTCTTTTGAATTGTGAACAGTGTTTAAATTAATCATCCTAATATGAATCCAAATGAAAACTTTTGCATTAATTTCACCTTGAATGAAATCCATATTTTTACTAAAAATTATTTCATATATCCACAAGGATGAATTATGAACAATGTTTGGAAGAATCAAACAAAACCGACAGAAATAAAATCTATCAGAAACTGAAAGAAAAAGTGTTTTGGTGAATTTCTCTATTTTCACCATAAAAAATATCTACAATTTCCAAAACAATTCAAAAGTTCAATATTGTGTGAGGAAGGATTGTAAATCAGTGTTTAGATGAAACAAACAAAAACAATAATCAAAATCCATTAATAACTGAAGAAAGAAAACATTTGGGTGAATTTCAGTTTCGCCCTAAAAAGTCCATATTTTCCTAAAAACTTACAGTTACAACATTGAGACATTACTACACTTAGAGAAATGAATATGACATCAGATGGGTGCCAAAACCACTCTCATGTTAAAGACAAAAAAAAAAAAAAAAAAAAAAAATATATATATATATATATATACATATATACACACACACACACACACACACATACATACATACACACCCACACACAGTAGTGTTCAGAATAATAGTATTGGTATGTGACTAAAAAGATTAATCCAGGTTTTGAGTATATTTCTTATTGTTACATGGGAAACAAGGTACCAGTAGATTCAGTAGATTCTCACAAATCCAACAGGACCTGTCCATAAGTTCTCCAAAGACTTTGGTATGGAATTTGGACTGGATAAATACTCAAAATGCACAATCAAAAAAAGGTAAAAAGAAAAAAACAGAAAACATACAGTTGGATGAAGGGAGCTACACTGAGGATACTTTCTGTTTTTGGCATGACATCTTTGCGTGCACAGTTAATATCTAAGTGTGTGAAATCATATAATACGCCTGAATGCATATATATATATTCATATATATATATATATTCATATATATATATATATATATATTCATATATATATGAATGAGCAAGTGAGAGAAGCACTGGTTGGAGGGGAAGCAATTTTGGACAACTGGAAAAGTACTGCAGATGTGGTGAGGGAGACAGCTAGGACAGTACTGGGTATGACATCTGGACAGTGGAAGGAAGACAAGGAGACTTGGTGGTGGAATGAAGGTCCAGGAAAAGCATAAGGAGAAAGAGGTTGGCGAAAAAGTTTTGGGAGAGTCGGAGAGATGAAGAAAGTAGACAGGAGTACAAGGAGATGTGGCGTAAGGCGAAAAGAGAAGTGGCAAAAGCAAAGGAAAAGGCATATTGCGAGCTGTACAAGAAGTTGAATAGTAAGGAAGGAGAAAAGGACTTGTACCGATTGGCCAGACAAAGGGACAGAGCTGGAAAGGATGTGCAGCAGGTTAGGGTGGTAAAAGATGCACATGGTAATGTGCTGACAAGTGAAGAGTGTGTGCTGAGAAGGTGGAGGGAATATTTTGAAGAGTTGATGAATAAAGAAAATGAGCGAGAGAAAAGGCTGGATGATGTGGTGAGAGTAAATCAGGAAGTACAAGAGATTAGCAAGGAAGAAGTGAGGGCTGCTATGAATAGGATGAAGAGTGGAAAGGCAGTCGGTCCAGATGACATTCCAGTGGAGGCATGGAAATGTCTAGGAGAGATGGCAGTAGAGTTTCTAACCAGATTGTTTAATAAAATCTTGGAAAGTGAGAGCATGCCTGAGGAGTGGAGACGAAGTGTACTGGTTCCTATTTTCAAGAACAAGGGTGAAGTGCAGAGCTGCAGTAACTACAGAGGCATAAAGCTGATCAGCCACAGCATGAAGTTATGAGTAGTAGAAGCTAGGCTTAGAAAACAGGTGAAGATCTGTGAGCAGCAATATGGTTTCATGCCGAGAAGGAGCACTACAGATGCAATGTTTGCTCTGAGAATACTGTTGGAAAAGTACAGAAAGAGTTACATTGTGTGTTTGTGGACTTAGAAAAAGCTTATGATAGGGTGCCAAGAGAAGAGTTGTGGTATTGTATGAGGAAGTCTGGAGTGGCAGAGAAGTATGTTAGGGTAGTGCAGGACATGTACAAGAATAGTGCGACAGTGGTGAGATGCGCAGTCGGAATGACAGACTCATTCAAGGTAGAGGTGGGATTACACCAAGGATCAGCTCTGAGTCCTTTCCTGTTTGCAGTGGTGATGGACAGATTGACGGATGAGATCAGACAGGAGTCCCCATGGACTATGATGTTTGCAGATGACATTATGATCTGTAGTGAGAGTAGAGATCAAGTTGAGTCTAGTCTGGAGAAGTGGAGATATGCTTTGGAGAGAAGGGGAATGAAAGTCAGTAGAAGCAAGACTGAGTACATGTGTGTGAATGAGAGGGAGCCCAGTGGAATAGTGCAGTTACAAGGAGTAGAAGTGGTGAAAGTAGATGAGTTTAAATATTTGGGGTCAACTGTTCAAAGTAATGGAGAGTGTGGTAGAGAGGTGAAGAAGAGAGTGCAGGCAGGGTGGAGTGGGTGGAGAAAGGTGGCAGGAGTGATTTGTGACCGAAGAATATCAGCAAGAGTGAAGGGGAAAGTTTACAAAACAGTAGTGAGACCAGCTATGTTGTATGGTTTAGAGACAGTGGCACTAACAAAAAGACAGGAGGCAGAGCTGGAGGTGGCAGAGCTGAAGATGTTGAGATTCTCTTTGGGAGTGACAAGAATGGACAAGATTAGGAATGAACATATCAGAGGGACAGCTCAGGTGGGACGGTTTGGAGACAAAGTCAGAGAGGCGAGATTGAGATGGTTTGGACATGTGCAGAGGAGGGACCCAGGGTATATAGGGAGAAGGATGCTGAGGATGGAGCCACCAGGCAGGAGGAGAAGAGGGAGACCAAAGAGGAGGTTCACGGATGTGCTGAGAGAGGACATGCAGGTGGTTGGTGTGACAGAGGAAGATACAGAGGACAGGGTGAGATGGAAACGATTGATCTGCTCTGGCGACCCCTCACGGGAACAGCCGAAAGACAAAGAAGAAGAAGATATATATATATTATTATTATTATTATTATTATTGGGCTATTAGTAAAAAAAAAAAGTAAAAAAGGGGGTGTTCACAATAATAGTAGCATCTGCTGTTGACGCTACAAACTCAAAACTATCATGTTCAAACTGCTTTTTTAGCAATCCTGTGAATCACTAAACTATTATTTAGTTGTATAACCACAGTTTTTCATGATTTCTTCACATCTGCGAGGCATTAATTTTGTTGGTTTGGAACCAAGATTTTGCTCGTTTACTAGTGTGCTTGGGGCCATTGTCTTGTTGAAACACCCATTTCAAGGGCATGTCCTCTTCAGCATAAGGCAACATGACCTCTTCAAGTATTTTGACATATCCAAACTGATCCATGATACCTGGTATGCAATATATAGGCCCAATACCATAGTATGAGAAACATGCCCATATCATGTTGCTTGCACCACCATGCTTCACTGTCTTCACTGTGAACTGTGGCTTGAATTCAGAGTTTGGGGGTCATCTCACAAACTGTCTGTGGCCCTTGGACCCAAAAAAGAACAATTTTGCTCTCATCAGTCCACAAAATATTTCTCCATTTCTCTTCAGGCCAGTTGATGTGTTCTTTGGCAAATTGTAACCTCTTCTGCACATGTCTTATTTAACAGAGGGACTTTGCGGGGGATTCTTGCAAATAAATTAGCTTCACACAGCCGTGTTCTAACTGTCACAGCACTGACAGGTAACACCAGACAGTCTTTGATCATCCTGGAGCTGATCAATGGGTGAGCCTTTGCCATTCTGGTTATTCTTCTATCCATTTTGATGGTTGTTTTCCGTTTTCTTCCACGCGTCTGTTTTTTCTGTCCATTTTAAAGCATTGGAGATCATTGTGGATGAACAGCCTATAATTTTTTGCACCCGCATATATACTCAACAAAAATATAAACGCAACACTTTTGGTTTGGCTCCCATTTTGTATGAGATGAACTCAAAGATCTAAAACTTTTTCCACATACACAATATCACCATTTCCCTCAAATATTGTTCACAAACCAGTCTAAATCTGTGATAGTGAGCACTTCTCCTTTGCTGAGATAATCCATCCCACCTCACAGGTGTGCCATACCAAGATGCTGATTAGACACCATGATTAGTGCACAGGTGTGCCTTAGACTGCCCACAATAAAAGGCCACTCTGAAAGGTGCAGTTTTATCACACAGCACAATGCCACAGATGTCGCAAGATTTGAGGGAGCGTGCAATTGGCATGCTGACAGCAGGAATGTCAACCAGAGCTGTTGCTCGTGTATTGAATGTTCATTTCTCTACCATAAGCCATCTCCAAAGGCGTTTCAGAGAATTTGGCAGTACATCCAACCAGCCTCACAACCGCAGACCACGTGTAACCACACCAGCCCAGGACCTCCACATCCAGCATGTTCACCTCCAAGATCGTCTGAGACCAGCCACTCGGACAGCTGCTGGAACAGTCAGTTTGCATAACCAAAGAATTTCTGCACAAACTGTCAGAAACCGTCTCAGGGAAGCTCATCTGCATGCTCGTCGTCCTCATTGGGGTCTCGACCTGACTCCAGTTCGTCGTCGTAACCGACTTGAGTGGGCAAATGCTCACATTTGCTGGTGTTTGGCACGTTGGAGAGTTGTTCTCTTCACGGATGATGCGAAGGAGATGTGTTGCACTGCATGAGGCAAATGGTGGTCACACCAGATACTGACTGGTATCCCCCCCCCAATAAAACAAAACTGCACCTTTCAGAGTGGCCTTTTATTGTGGGCAGTCTAAGGCACACCTGTGCACTAATCATGGTGTCTAATCAGCATCTTGGTATGGCACACCTGTGAGGTGGGATGGATTATCTCAGCAAAGGATAAGTGCTCACTATCACAGATTTCGACTGGTTTGTGAACAATATTTGAGGGAAATGGTGATATTGTGTATGTGGAAAAAGTTTTAGATCTTTGAGTTCATCTCATACAAAATGGGAGCAAAACCAAAAGTGTTGCGTTTATATTTTTGTTGAGTATAGGTTTTCCCCTCTCCAATCAACTTTTTAATCAAACTACGCTGTTCTTCTGAACAATGTCTTGAACGTCCCATTTTCCTCAGGCTTTCAAAGAGAAAAGCATGTTCAACAGGTGCTGGCTTCATCCTTAAATAGGGAACACCTGATTCACACCTGTTTGTTCCAAAAAACTGACAAACTCACTGACTGAATGCCACACTACTATTATTGTGAACACCCCCTTTTCTACTTTTTTTTTCCCCTAATAGCCCAATTTCATAGCCTCAAGAGTGTGCATATCATGAATGCTTGGTCTTGTTGGATTTGTGAGAATCTACTGAATCTACTGGTACCTTGTTTCCCATGTAACAATAAGAAATACTCGTATACTTAAAACCTGGATTAATCTTTAGTCACATAGCACTACTATTATTCTGAACACTACTGTGTGTGTATATATATATATATATATATATATATATATATATATATATATATGCATTCAGGTGTATTATATGATTTCACACACTTAGATATTAACTGTGCGCGCAAAGATGTCATGCCAAAAACAGAAAGTATTCTCAATGTAGCTCCCTTCATCCAACTGTATGTTTTCTGTTTTTGTCTTTTTACCTTTTTTGATTGTGCATTTTGAGTATTTATCCAGTCCAAATTTTATACTAAAGTCTTTGGAGAACTTATGGACAGTTTCTACGAGCTGACCGAGTCCCTGTTTTGTGTCGGCATAGATTTTCAAATCATCCATGAACAGCAGATGGTTCACAAGTTTTTGATTTTTCCTTCCTCTGCCACTACTTGAGTCATACCCAATATCATGCTCCTTCAGGATCTTGCTGAGCGGGTCTATGGCTAAGCAGAATAAAAGTGGCGAGAGGCTGTCTCCCTGGAATATCCCTCTCTGAACTCGTATGTCTGGGATCGTTATTTGTCCCTCAGTGTGATTGAGGGTGATGGTGGTGTTCCACTTGTTCATTTGTGCCCTGCTGAGCTTTCTCCTCCTTTTTTGCAGTCCTCCAGGATAACTTTGTCTATCAGTAACTGGTCTTTATCTCCCAATCTTTTTTCTGGAACAACATTTCTGTTCATTTTCCAGGTAGCCACCAGTGTCAAGATGTTCGTAAAAGGCATCAGCTGATTCCTGTCAGCCATTTATGTTGTTGTCAGGCAGCAGATGGGGCTGTACTTGTTGAGTAGCTCTGTTTCATTGGTCTTTGGAAGTAGGCTTATGTTCCCAGTCATTAGCCAGTCTGGTGTGTCCTCTACTCCGTTCAATATTTTTGTGAAAGCCATGGCATAGTGGTGGTGCAATGCTTTCAGTCTTTTCAGCCAAAAATGTGGGATTTTTTTCAATGCTAGGTGCCTTGAAGTTACTGTATTCACTCATTTTCTTTCTGATCTCCTCTTCAGTGATTACAATTGCTGGCATTTCCTGTTTTTCTTTGTTTGTCTCTTATTATTTCAATCCACTCAGCCTCTTGGTGCTGTTTTGGATGTTCAAAGAGTGGTCTCCACAATGTTTCAATTTCTTCTCTCTCTGGTGGCTGTTGTACTTCTATTGTGTCCTTTGCCAACTTCCTGTACACTAGTCTGGGTTTTTTTTTTTTTTTTGCAAATTGCTTGTTTATTTATATGTTTTGCTTGTATTTTCTTGTCTTTGTTCCTAATCTGTGCAGCAAAAGCTTTCACTAAAGTTTGATGTTCAGCCAGCCTCCCACCCAGTTCTTTATCTTCAACATTGTATTTTCTTTTAATGCTACTGACTTTTTTGAAGAGGTCCCTTTATGGTTTTGGCCTCCCAAAAATGTCATCATTAGGGAGATCTCTGCTCTTAGATGGCTGATTTTCTGTTGTTAATCCCCCCCCCATCGTGGCACAGTATTCTTTTTCTCATTTGTGGGTCCTTTGCTCTCCAAATCATGTGGCACTAATTTACTTTGTATGTACCATGCCACTCCATAATTTACACAGTTCAATTATGTCCATGTGGTTCCTTCTGGGACCAGTCTAGCCAATCCTAGGTTAACTTTCTGTAGGATAGTTTTGAGCTTTTTATTCTCCTTTAATTTAGTCAGTTTTGGACACTCTTTCATGTCCATTCTCCTTGTTTCCTCAATTTTATTTGCCAATTCCTCTTCTAATTCCCTCTGTTCTGAGTCTGGGTTATATTGTTTTGTGGTTGATGTGGTGAATGACTCCTAATTTGTCAGGGTGGTGGATGACTCCTTTTCTGCTGTTATAGCGTGTCCTGTATGAATTCTCATGTGTGTGTTCAGGTGGCTCTTTCGTCCAAATCTTCGACCGCATTCAGAACAGACAAATGCTTTTTGCCCTGTGTGAATTATCATGTGTCTGTTCAGAGTGCCCTTTATTCTAAATCTCTGGCCACACACAAAACAGACAAATGCTTTTTGTCCTGTATGAATGATCACGTGTCTGTTCAGACTGTTCTTGCGTGTAAATCTTTTACCACATTCAGAACAGACAAACGGTTTTTCTCCTGTATGACTTATCATGTGTGTGTTCAGGTGGCTCTTTCGTTTAAATCTTTGACTACATTCAGAACAGACAAATGGTTTTTGTCCTGTATGAATTATCATGTGTGTATTCAAGCAGCTCTTTCGTTTAAATCTTCGACCACATTCAGAACAGACAAATGGTTTTTGTCCTGTATGAATTATCATGTGTTCATTCAGGTGGCCCTTATATCCAAATGTTTTACCACACTGAGAACAGCCAAACTGTTTTTGTGTTCTCTGAATTATCATGTGTTTGTTCAGAGTGCCCTTCTCTTTCTGTCTTTTACTCAGATCAGAACAGCTAAATGGTTTCCCGCTTGCTTGCCTCTCCTTTTGTTGCTCTGGATTGTTCATGGGTCTAGATGCTTTAGAGCAATTAAATTGTTTCTCAGCAATGTTGCAATTGCTTGAATTAACAATACTGATATTTATTTGACAGTTAAAACTTGACTGAAGTTCTCTGGTCTGTTTGGAGTCATAACTGTCATCACTCTCAGTTCCAGAACTGTCTGAACTCCTGCCACTGGTACCTGGTTGTAAATGACTGTTTGGATCTGAGTTGCTGGCTGGTTGTAGTCCTCTGTCATCCTCTCCATCAGCTTCTGCTGTCAGTGTTCTGTGTACAGATGAGCTGCTGGCTACAGGCTCAGCCTCTGTGCTCTCATCACTTCGGCTTTGATGAAGCTGTGATGACTCTGGTTTTTCATCATCATTTTCACTCTTCACAGGGACGGCAGTGAAACCAAACTTGGTGAGATCTGCCTTCTCCAGCTGCTGAAGCTGCTCTCCCTGCTGACTTATCCATAGCTTCTCTTCTTCTTTCATGTCCTCCTGGTTAACACTCAGATTCCATTCCTGGTGTTCAGGGAGAGTTTCTTCTTTAATCACCAACAACGGCTGCATGTCTGCAAAGAAACAAAATGTACATCAAGATTTGTTTTAAATTTCACAAATTTTAATTTACATCTTTGTCTTCCACAATTGTCATCATGCTTTATTTCTGGATTGCCGCAAAATAGAATCAGATGTCTACAAATGGTATAGAATACTGCTGATCAAGTTTTGATCACAGCCATTCTGGCTTCCCTTCACTGGCTCCATGTGACTGGAAGAGCAGAGATTTCAAGGTTTTGTTGCTGACATATAAGGCTCTAAAGGGTCATGAACTCAACTATCTTGCTTTATGTGCCTCTTCGTGCCCTGTGATCCTTGGATGCAGAATTGCTCTGTGTCTCAAGGGTTAAAAAGAAGTCAGCAGGCTTCAGAGCCTTTTCTTGTCATGCTTGTATCTTGTGAAACAGGCTGAATGTTGGTATTTGAAATATTTACACACAAAACTGAGTTTGCAGCTAACAACCAGACTATGATGTCATGGGACAGCTCAACTCTGATTGGTTGTCACCCCCGCTACTCAAAAACGAAACTGAATGCTAACATCTGCTAAATGTCTTTTAAATCACTTCAGAGGTATTAGGTTCTAAAACCAATGTTTTTAGTTTTAGAAGTGTATTTCTTGCTCGCTTTTACACAATATATGACAAACAGGATATATTTACACACAAGCAGAAACAGAGTTTTGCTAAAAACCTGTGTTGTCACCACACTAAAGTCCGCAAAATGCTTTTTAAATCCTTCCAGAGGTGTTGTCAGGTCACAAACACAGCATATACAATTTTAGAAGTGTTTACTTATCACTAGCTTTTACATAATATATGAGAAACGTGTAGGGCTGTGAAATGAAAATTGTGAAATCTGAGGAAAATTTGCAGGGGTCGGGGGGGGGGGGGGGTACAGCTCCCCAGGAGCCGGGGTCTAGGGCCCTGTGGGGCCCCAGAATTCAATTTTTATCCAATGATACTTTTTTCAGCATCTCCTGGAAGAACAAATCTCAAAATTAGTGGATATTTAAATGAGCCTATATTCAACCTTTTATTTGACCTGTCAATGATGATGTTGAAATAACAAAATATGACGTGGAAGTAGGACCTGGAATGATTTTCCTTTTAACTGTAAACCAAATTATGCATTAACTCAGAACAATTAAACTACATGAAATTTATGAAGACTGAAAAGACTGTTACAGCATTTCAAAAACCACAGCTAAAGCTTGTAGAATATTTGGAAAATCATGGTAAAATATCATTAACAAAGCTTACAGTAAAAAGTCACTTATATTCTTGTGTAAATTCATGCAGCCTAAATCCATTCAAAGCCACGTCTTTTTTACAATGAAAGAAAGTCTAGATTAGTGAAAAAAGTCACATGATCTTGTCTAAAATCCTGTTTGAACAGCAGAATGTTTATTTTCCAGGGAGAGAAAAGTTCTTACCGTGTTTACTGAGAACACAGTTCACTTTTCCCGTTTATCTTTCAGGTGTGTTGATGAAGCCAGCGACATTTCCACGGATTCTTGTCCTTATAAGACTTTTCAAACCGTCTTTCTCGCCATCTTCTCTCTGTGTGATGTCGGTCCGTGACACAGACATGCACAAATCTTTTAAAAACTTGAAAGCTCTAAACGTTTGGGATGTCCACATGCTAAGATTAGCTTCAGCGTCTTGCAGGAGCCACACAGCGTCGCCGCAGCAACCAACCAGTCCTGCTTTATGTCAACTGTCGTAACAGCTACCGTCGTTCGGCATAAGCAGACTACGCAGCCTGCGTGGGGCACCAACCATGTTGCACTAGTTTGCAGGGCCTCCAATTGACTGAAAAATGTGTTGAAATTATTACATTATTACATTTCAAAATCAATATGAATTATTTATGAATAGGTCCATCGTTTGTCTTTAAACATTGTGTAGGCCCCTACCCCATTACTTAATTGGGGCAAATTAACAGTTTTTTTTTTGCCTAATATAAAGCCCCCATCCACCCCCGCCCCGATTCCCTGAAATGGTACAGCCCTGTTTGCGTCTTTCTCTGTTCGCTGTGCCGCTTAACCAGGATTGCCAGATGTGACGATTTCCAGTCCAATAAATGAGAGAGTAGAGTGCACTGTAGAGTGCTCCATTCCCCCTTAGGGTAAGGAAAGGGTGACACCTGCTGGTAAACTTTAGCATTTGTTGTGGTTGTGTATGGTTTCACAATGCCACCACAGTTTTGCTTGATGTGTAGTATTGACCATTTTAATATTTAGGTATTTTTCTATGTGTCCATAATTTAATATAATATAATGGTTTCATGTAGTTTTCCTATCATTATGGAATACACCGGATAATAGATAACATAATATAATGAAGTGTTTTACAGTTAAACAGAAAACCTAAACTGATACATATTTTATGCATTTGTTATCCTATTATGAACAATGGTACAACATGGTATTTTGTTAAAAAAATTGTCAAAAAATCTTAATGTTTTCGTATTTTGTTTAGCATAACTAATGTTATATATTTTTTTTATTTATAACATTAAATAGTAATGGTTTGAGTAGAACTTATGTGTGTATGTGTGTGTGTGTGTGGGGGGGGGGGGGGGGGGGGCGGCTCCCTGACCAGTTATGCTTAGGGCCTCCAAAACCTTAGCAGCGGCCCTGCAGCTACGCTTTGAGTGGCATTTTTCCTCTGCAAAACTCAGCGGAAACTGATTTGTATCTGTAACACACAGATCAGTGTCCATGGACTTATAAAACTTGTGTGATGTCGTAAAAAAAAAAAGAACGCTTTGCGATAAGCATTTTAAAAACTCAGTGATGTTCATGATTAAAGAGTACATCACTAACACCCCCCCCAATGATGAAATCTGCGGAATCCCGCGGATCCGTGGAGTTTTCACAGCCCTGAAGGTGTTATTTCTAGCCAAAAAATGAAGGGAAGTTAGCACCTAAATCAAATCAAATCAATTTTATTTATATAGCGCCAAATCACAACAAACAGTTGCCCCAAGGCGCTTTATATTGTAAGGCAAAAGCCGTACAGTAAATACAGAAAACCCCAACGGTCAAAACGACCCCCTATGAGCAAGCACTTGGCGACAGTGGGAAGGAAAAACTCCCTTTTAACAGGAAGAAACCTCCAGCAGAACCAGGTTCAGGGAAAGGCAGTCTTCTGCTGGGACTGGTTGGGGCTGAGGGGAGAGAATCAGGAAAAAGACATGCTGTGGAAGAGAGCAGAGATCAATCACCAATGATTAAAAGCAGAGTGGTGCATACAGAGCAAAAAGAGGTGAATAAAAAGAAACACTGGGTGCATCATGAGAAACCCCCCAGCAGTCTAAGTCTATAGCAGCATAACTAAGGGATGGTTCAGGGTCACCTGACCCAGCCCTAACTATAAGCTTTTTCAAAAAGGAAAGTTTTAAGCTTAATCTTAAAAGTAGAGAGGGTGTCTGTCTCCCTAATCCAAATTGGGAGCTGGTTCCACAGGAGAGGAGCCTGAAAGCTGAAGGCTCTGCCTCCCATTCTACTCTTACAAACCCTAGGAACTACAAGTAAGCCTGCAGTCTGAGAGCGAAGCGCTCTATTGGGGTGATATGGTACTAAGAGGTCCCTAAGATGAGACGGGACCTGATTATTCAAAACCTTATAAGTAAGAAGAAGAATTTTAAATTCTATTCTAGAATTAACAGGAAGCCAATGAAGAGAGGCCAATATGGGTGAGATATGCTCTCTCCTTCTAGTCCCTGTCAGCACTCTAGCTGCAGCATTTTGAATTAACTGAAGGCTTTTTCAGGGAACTTTTAGGACAACCTGATAATAATGAATTACAGTAGTCCAGCCTAGAAGAAATAAATGCATGAATTAGCTTTTCATGCATCACTCTGAGACAAGACCTTTCTAATTTTAGAGATATTGCGCAAATGCAAAAAAGCAGTCCTACATATTTGCTTAATATGCACATTGAAGGACATATCCTGATCAAAAATGATTCCAAGATTTCTCACAGTATTACTGGAGGTCAGGGTAATGCCATCCAGAGTAAGGATCTGGTTAGACACCATGTTTCTAAGATTTGTGGGGCCAAGTACAATAACTTCAGTTTTATCTGAATTTAAAAGCAGGAAATTAGAGGTCATCCATGTCTTTATGTCTGAAAGACATTCCTGCAGTTTAACTAATTGGTGTGTGTCCTCTGGCTTCCTGGATAGATAAAGCTGGGTATCATCTGCGTAACAATGAAAATTTAAGCAATGCTTTCTAATAATACTGCCTAAGGGAAGCATGTATAAAGTGAATAAAATGGGTCCTAGCACAGAACCTTGTGGAACTCCATAATTAACCTTAGTCTGTGAAGAAGACTCCCCATTTACATGAACAAATTGTAATCTATTAGATAAATACACTCAACAAAAATATAAACGCAACACTTTTGGTTTTGCTCCCATTTTGTATGAGATGAACTCAAAGATCTAAAACTTTTTCCACATACACAATATCACCATTTCCCTCAAATATTGTTCACAAACCAGTCTAAATCTGTGATAGTGAGCACTTCTCCTTTGCTGAGATAATCCATCCCACCTCACAGGTGTGCCATAAAAAGATGCTGATTAGACACCATGATTAGTGCACAGGTGTGCCTTAGACTGTCCACAATAAAAGGCCACTCTGAAAGGTGCAGTTTTGTTTTATTGAGGGGGATACCAGTCAGTATCTGGTGTGACCACCATTTGCCTCATGCAGTGCAACACATCTCCTTCGCATAGAGTTGATCAGGTTGTCAATTGTGGCCTGTGGAATGTTGGTCCACTCCTCTTCAATGGCTGTGTGAAGTTGCTGGATATTGGCAGGAACTGGTACACGCTGTCGTGTACGCCGGTCCAGAGCATCCCAAACATGCTCAATGGGTGACATGTCCGGTGAGTATGCCGGCCATGCAAGAACTGGGACATTTTCAGCTTCCAAGAATTGTGTACAGATCCTTGCAACATGGGGCCGTGCATTATCCTGCTGCAACATGAGGTGATGTTCTTGGATGTATGGCACAACAATGGGCCTCGTCACGGTATCTCTGTGCATTCAAAATGCCATCAATAAAATGCACCTGTGTTCTTCGTCCATAACAGATGCCTGCCCATACCATAACCCCACCGCCACCATGGGCCACTCGATCCACAACACTGACATTAGAAAACCGCTCACCCACACGACGCCACACATGCTGTCTGCCATCTGCCCTGAACAGTGTGAACCAGGATTCATCCGTGAAGAGAACACCTCTCCAACGTGCCAAACGCCAGCGAATGTGAGCATTTGCCCACTCAAGTCGGTTACGACGACGAACTGGAGTCAGGTCAAGACCCCGATGAGGACGACGAGCATGCAGATGAGCTTCCCTGAGACGGTTTCTAACAGTTTGTGCAGAAAGTCTTTGGTTATGCAAACCGATTGTTTCAGCAGCTGTCCGAGTGGCTGGTCTCAGATGATCTTGGAGGTGAACATGCTGGATGTGGAGGTCCTGGGCTGGTGTGGTTACACGTGGTCTGCGGTTGTGAGGCTGGTTGGATGTACTGCCAAATTCTCTGAAACGCCTTTGGAGACAGCTTATGGTACAGAAATGAACATTCAATACACGAGCAACAGCTCTGGTTGACATTCCTGCTGTCAGCATGCCAATTGCACATCCCCTCAAATCTTGCGACATCTGTGGCATTGTGCTGTGTGATAAAACTGCACCTTTCAGAGTGGCCTTCTATTGTGGGCAGTCTAAGGCACACCTGTGCACTAATCATGGTGTCTAATCAGCATCTTGATATGGTACACCTGTGAGGTGGGATGGATTATCTCAGCAAAGGAGAAGTGCTCACTATCACAGATTTAGACTGGTTTGTGAACAATATTTGAGGGAAATGGTGATATTGTGTATGTGGAAAAAGTTTTAGATCTTTGAGTTCATCTCATACAAAATGGGAGCAAAACCAAAAGTGTTGCGTTTATATTTTTGTTGAGTGTATGATTCAAACCACCGCAGCGCAGTGCCTTTAATACCTATGGCATGTTCTAATCTCTGTAATAAAATTTTATGGTCAACAGTATCAAAAGCTGCACTGAGGTCTAACAGGACAAGCACAGAGATGAGACCTGACTGAAACTCTTCAAATAGACCATTCCTCTGCAGATGATCAGTTAGCTGTTTTACAACTACCCTTTCAAGAATTTTTGAGATAAAAGGAAGGCTGGAGATTGGCCTATAATTAGCTAAGATAGCTGGGTCAAGTGATGGCTTTTTAAGTAATGGTTTAATTACTGCCACCTTAAAAGCCTGTGGTACATAACCAACTAATAAAGATAGATTGATCATATTTAAGATCGAAGCATTAACTAATGGTAGGGCTTCCTTGAGCAGCCTGGTAGGAATGGGGTCTAATAGACATGTTGATGGTTTGGAGGAAGTAACTAATGAAAATAACTCAGACAGAACAATCGGAGAGAAAGAGTCTAGCCAAATACCAGCATTACTGAAGGCAGCCGAACATAAAGATATGTCTTTGGGATGGTTATGAATAATTTTTTCTCTAATAGTTATAATTTTATTTGCAAACAAAGTCATGAAGTTATTACTAGTTAAAGTTAAAGGAATACTCGGCTCAATAGAGCTCTGACTCTTTGTCAGCCTGGCTACAGTGCTGAAAAGAAACCTGGGGTTGTTCTTATTTTCTTCAATTAGTGATGAATAGTAAGATGTCCAAGCTTTACAGAGGGCTTTTTTATAGAGCAACAGACTCTTTTTCCAGGCTAAATGAAGATCTTCTAAATTAGTGAGACGCCATTTCCTCTCCAGCTTACAGGTTATCTGCTTTAAGCTGCGAGTTTGTGGGTTATACCACAGAGTCAAGCATTTCTGATTTAAGGCTCTCTTTTTCAGAGGACCTACAGCCTCCAAAGTTGTGCTCAATGAGGATGTAAAGCTATTGACGAGATAATCTATCTCACAGAGTTTAGGTAGCTACTCTGCACTGTGTTGGTATATGGCATTGAAGAACATAAAGAAGGAATCATATCCTTAAACCTAGCTGCAGAAAAGACTTCTACTGTAATGAAACTTATTCCCCACTGCTGGGTAGTCCATTAAAGTAAATGTAAATGTTATTAAGAAATGATCAGACAACAGGGGGTTTTCAGGGAATACTGTTAAGAATTCAATTTCTATGCCATATGTCAGAACAAGATCTAAAGTGCGTTTAAAATGGTGGGTGGGCTCATTTACATTTTGAGCGAAGCCAGCTGAATCTAATAATAGAGTAAATGCAGTGTTGAGGCTGTCATTCTCAGGATCTATGTGGATGTTAAAATCACCCACTATAATGATCTTATCTGACCTAAGCACTAAGTCAGACAAATGGGCTGAAAATTCACAGAGAAACTCACAGTAACGACCAGGTGGACGATAGATAATAACATAAAACTGGTTTTTGAGACTTCCAATTTGGATGGACAAGACTAAGAGTCAAGCTTTCAAATGAATTAAAGCTCTGTCTGGGTCTTTGATTAATTAATAAGCTGGAGTGGAAAATTGCTGCTAATCCTCCTCCTGGACCCGTGCTTCGAGCATTCTGACAGTTAGTGTGACTCGGGGGTGTTGACTCATTTAAACTAACATAATCATCCTGCTGTAACCAGGTTTCTGTAAGGCAGAATAAATTAATCTGTTGATCAATTATTATATCATTTACTAACAGGGACTTAGAAGAGAGAGACCTAATGTTTAATAGACCACATTTAACTGTTTTAGTCTGTGGTGCAGTTGAAGGTGCTATATTATTTTTTCTTTTTGAATTTTTATGCTTAAATAGATTTTTACTGGTTATTGGTGGTCTAGAAGCAGGCACCGTCTCTACGGGGATGGGTATTGGGGGGATGGCAGGGGGAGAGAAGCTGCAGAGAGGTGTGTAAGACTACAACTCTGCTTCCTGGTCCCAACCCTGGATAGTCATGATTTGGAGGGTTTAATAAAATTGGCCAGATTTCTAGAGATGAGAGCTGCTCCATCCATAGTGGGATGGATGCCGTCTCTCCTAACAAGACCAGGTTTTCCCCAGAAACTTTGCCAATTATCTATGAAGCCCACCTCATTTTTTGGACACCACTCAGACAGCCAGCAATTCAAGGAGAACATGTGGCTAAACACGTCACTCCTGGTCTGATTGGGGAGGGGCCCAGAGAAAACTACAGAGTCCGACATTGTTTTTGCAAAGTTACACACCGATTCAATATTAATTTTAGTGACCTCCGATTGGCGTAACCGGGTGTCATTACTGCCAACGTGAATTACAATCTTACCAAATTTACGCTTAGCCTTAGCCAGCAGTTTCAAATTTCCTTCAATGTCACCTGCTCTGGCCCCCGGAAGACATTTGACTATGGTTGCTGGTGTCGCTAACTTCACATTTCTCAAAACAGAGTCGCCAATAACCAGAGTTTGATCCTCGGTGAGTGTGTCGCCGAGTGGGGAAAAACGGTTAGAGATGTGAACGGGTTGGTGGTGTACAGGGGGCTTCTGTTTAGAACTATGCTTCTTCCTCACAGTCACCCAGCCGGCCTGCTTTCCCGGCTGCTCGGGATCTGCTGGGGGACAGCTAACGGCGGCTAAGCTACCTTGGTTCGCACCAACTACAGCGGCCTGGCTAGCTGTAGGATTTTCCAAGGTGCGGAGCCGAGTCTCCAATTCGCCCAGCCTGGCCTCCAAAGCTACGAACAACCTACACTTATTACAAGTACCGTTACTGCTAAAGGAGGCCAAGGAGTAACTAAACATTTCACACCCAGCGCAGAAAAGTGGGGGAGAGACAGGAGAAGCCGCCATGCTAAACCGGCTAAGAGCTAATAGCTGCGCTAAGCTAGTGGATTCCTAAAAACACACAAAGTGAATAATGTGTGAATAATTTAGAGGTGATTCAGCAGAGAGAGTGCTCTAATTAAGGCACGTGAAGATTACACTGTGAAATAAATCGTTATCTAGTTATCTAGCTCAATCTAACTACACAGATTAAACAGCTAACAGATACAGCAAAACACCGCTGTGCTCCGGAACAGGAAGTGATACAATACCGCAGTGAGAGCCAACCACCAGTAGCGGCCAGTGGAGTAACAACAGGAAGCAACGTCACCACGCTCGCATGCTCACGTCTGCGAGAGCATGCCAAAAATAAAATTAGGTACAGAATGTGACATTTTAGCATCTTAAAATACCTTTTAAAATAGATCAAGGTTAGCCATCTTCGAACTTGTCCATGGTCTGTGTCCCAAGAATGTTCCCTGTGAATTTGATGACTGTGGCAGTAAAAGAAATGGACTTGTACTGTACACGGACAGACAGACAGATGGATGCCAGGTCTTCGCAATACCCGATGGCCATATGTTGGCCTTGGGTAATAATAAAACACAAGAACCTTTGCAGCAAGCAGGCAATCTAACAATATCTCTGGGGCTGAAACGATTACTTGAATAATTCGATTACAAAAAATGATCAAGGCAAATTCTGTGCCTCGAAGCTTCGTTTAATGTTGTAGTACATTGCCAGGCCTGTGTGTGGTGCTGTAACCTCCCCAGAAAAAAAAACAGAAGAAGACTAGAGCATGCGCTCAGGCCGTGTAACAGCTAATAATTTAGCCATTAAAGCTACTGCTTTCCAATACCACACAGAGTAAAATAAAGCATTTTAAAAGAAAGAGGGTCCATACTGACTTACTGCGCATTTAAAGTGAAGCAGTGTGTTTGTCTATTTTTAAAAAACACACGGTCTGCTCCACGTGGTGAGTGACTGTTACTGACCCGACGGCTGAGTACCCATAGTTGAAGCCGGCTGCTGCCTGTTTTGTTCAGACTCGCACTGAGTATTTCGCTTTTTAGGGCAACACACAATGCTTCACAAACACAGTAGCTTTAAAAAAAATTAAAAATTACAAGTTGGGTGGAAAAAAACAAAAAACAAAAAAAACAGAACAGAAGGCCACATTCCATCGCCATTTCAGCAAAATGTCAAGACTCTGGCACGGTGATATTGTGCCATTACTTAGGGATAGCCCTGGACTATTGATGTTTAAAAAGGGAAAAGTACTTTTTATGTGATTACTCGCTTAATCACCAGAATAATCAATAGAATACTCGATGACTGTTGATCTGAAATGTAAAATGAAAGCTAAATGTAAGGAACTAAAAAAATTTAACTGCAAAATCAAGAAGGAATTCAGTCATGACTTTGAAACACGCTTAAAACTCAGCAAACCCAAAGAATATTGGAATCTACTGAAAAATGCACAGAGAAGCAAGGAAACCACAGGTAAACTATCAATTGAAACTTTCAAGGAACACTTTGAAAAATTACGGCGGAAACGGGCTGGGAATAGTCCCCCAGAATTCAATCCAAGAAAAATATGTCAGTAAATGAAGATCTAAATCGACTGTTCACAATCAATGATGAAGTCAGACGCCAGATCAAGAAACTCAAGAACAACAAAGCTTATGGAATAGACCACGTTTTAAATGAGTTCATTAAAAATAGTCCTGACAGTATGGAAAAACTACTTGTTGACTTTTTTAACCTTGTGCTAGATACTGGCTATATTCCATTGATTGGACGATAGGCTTTATTAAACCCTTGTATAAAAACAAGGGATCCCCTGATACTCCAGACAACTAAAGAGGTATAACCTTACTTAGTTGTATTGGTAAATGCTTCACAGCAGTAGTTAACGCTAGGTTAACCAGTTACCTAGATGCTATTGGGATTATTGGTGAGGAGCAAGCAGGCGTCTGGGAAGGATACTCTACAATAGGGATGGGTATTGATAAGATTTTATTGATATCAATGCCATTATCGATTCCCTTATCGATACCTCATGAATTTTGTACTAAAAGTAGGCTTTACAGGTTTTCTATGTATTTCATTGAGTCTTAAAGTAAATAAATATGAAATTAGTCACTGTATCCTTGATCTCTGGACATAAATAAAAAACAAAATGGTGTTTCGCTTTGAAGTTATTAATTCAGACTGGATTCTATCGTTCTAACTTGACTCGGCAGAGAGCCGCGCAACGTTTGGAGCTGTGTGAACAGAACGGAGGACAATTCTCGTTTCTTTCTCGCAACGAGACAGGAGTCCCAGTTATTAACTTTAATCCCCACAAAAGTGAATCACAACTCATATTCAGGGATGAAAGTGGTGAAAAACAAAAAAAGCTGAAACCCAAAATTACCCCCTAACACCACCTGCACGAAAATGTTTGAATTCTAGAAGCTCTGAAATACAATCTGGGACTATTCCAGACGATAAACTGGAGTGAGTGCAGCATCCATTTAGTGAGAAAAACAAAAACAACTTTCCTTATTAAAATTCATTCCAGTAGTATTCTGCTATTACTAGGATGCAGCAGTTTTGTAGTTTGGCAGATAGTCCTGGAGGAAATCACTGAAGAAATTAACACACTGAAAATATGGTTTGACAGAAACAAACTGTCATTAAACTTAAATAAGACAGGGATGAAATGGAGGTGTAAGAGTCACTAGGTGTTCACAGGAAACACTTATTTCTGTATGTATTTATTTATGTACAGTCACTTGCCCAGTTCCGGATCATTGCCAGTTCCGGCTCACTGCTGTAGTTTTTGTGTCGCCGTTTCTCGTAATCAGCACGAATAAGCTAATACTTGGTACCAATGGAAAGATTGATGTTTTGTCTACAAACGACCACAAGCTCGACCGGATCCAGCCGTCCTTGTGATCAGCAGAGGAATCAAAACATTCCGGTGTCTGCGGTGTGCGTGCCTTTTCTGACTCACTCATTCCTGCAAATTTTAAAGTAACGATCTCTAAAACGTAGCAAAGGTGAGTTAGCCGTTCTGTGTTTTTGGTTCTAGAGTGGGAAAATACTTACTTACTTGGGTAGAAAATGTCAGTGTGTTATGTCTTGCTGTTTAATTGCTGCGCACATTTATCTCCGATGCGAAAATTTTCCAGTTGCGGATCACTGAAGCAGCAGCCTCGTGTCTGTAGTTGTGAGCCTTGTGGACTTTGGGGGTCATCTCGACATCAGGAATGGACATGAATGTGGGGGCTTTTACTTTTTAATTCGGGAGAAATCTCACCTCCACACTTCATTTTTTGCTCGTAAAAACGTATAACGGCTTTTCGAAACGAAGTAAATTCTCATTTAATAAGAATTATTTTTATCATTTTGTGTTCAAAACACATTCTCGGGCACAGTGTATCATTCTGCATTAGAAGGGCTCCAGCCAGATGCCAGGAATGCCCCCAAAGTGACGCAGAGCGTCGTGATCCGGAACTGGATCAACAAAAGTGATCCGTTTCTGGCAAATGTTTGCGCCACACATAATGTGGCTTCACAGTTTAAGTAGAAGCGCTACTCCACCCACACTTTTTCAGCTAAACAACATCCAAATACCCAATACAATAATACACAATAAAGGACATTCAGTTGCATTATGGCTCCGTATAGCGGGACTTTAAAAAAGGTGATCCGGAACTGGGCAACCGTCTGTATTTATTTATGTTCATTGTTAGTTGCTATTATATATTTTCTGTTGTGTTTCTATTCGGGTTCTTTTTGTCTCTTTCTCTAAAATTGTATATAATAATCATTAGTTTATTAATATATAAACAAAAATAAATTTAAGAAATATTACAATTCGAAAACAAATGCACCCGAACGTGATGACAGCTGCAACTGCTAAATGCTAACTTTTAACATTGAAAATGCCATAGACATGCTAACGCGTTAGCATCGCTCCCGTTTTAAAGTTATAAAATACATCTATCAACTGTTTCAGAAGACCATAACAGGTCGGTTTAACATAGAAAAGGTAAATAATACTCACAGACGTATGCTCTTTGGGGTTTTAGCAGGGAAAATTTAAACGAAAGAAAGAAAGAATAAATGAAGCAATCGATCGAAGCATTGCTTCAATCGGTTCAAGGTTCAAAGCAAAGCCGCGCTGCAGAAAAGTTGATTAAGGACCCGCTGCAGGGTCTATAATCAATGTAGAGAAATTATCATTTTCCTGACAAACACCCCCCAAACAACCGCCACTCTGAAGGACCGATAACAGAATCGTTAAGCACAAAGCTTATTGATGTCGGTGGATCGAATCATTTCTTAATGATACCCGAAAGGAACCGGTTCTCGATACCCATCCCTACTCTACAATGGACCATATTTTTTGTTTTACACACTATTATTAGTCTGTACCAGCAGAAAAAAAAACAGGTGTATTGTGCTTTTATTGATTATAAAAAGGCGTTTGATTTAGTTGATAGGTCATCTCTATGGTCTAAGTTAATTGCACACAATATAAATGGGAAACTTGTCACTGTAATTTACAACATGTATGAAAATGCCAAGTCATGTAACATTGATGTAAAGCAGGGTGAGAACCTACCTCCGTTATTGTTTGCTTTGTTTATTTCAATTATTTTGACTATTTTATTAGTAGGAGATATAGTGGTCTAAAGGAGCTCGCAGGTGACTTTAGGACTCACCTTAGTGACGATGACATCGAAACGTACCTGAAAATATTCTTGTTATTGTATGCTGATGATACCATTGTTATGGCTGAAAGTGCCAATGAACTGCAAAATGCTTTAAATGCAGTCCATACGTACTGTAATGAGTGGCACCTCACTATGAATACAAATAAAACCAAAATAGTAATTTTCTCAAGAGGTAAAACAAGACAAAAGCTATACTGAATGTTATTTGTAGTTCTCTCATACCCCACTAGGGGTGCCTTTTGGAGAATAAATTAAACTAAAAAAATAACTAACCAGGATTTTTTAACAGCACAGGGGGGAACTTAGCGGGGCATAGTTGTGCGACGAGCAATGCAGGTGCGAGTATTGTAGAAGGGTCCTGGGACATCCCCTGAGAAAATCTTTAAATTTATAACCCTTTGAAACACTGTTTCTTGCATTTTGAGGGCTAATTTGTGTTGCTAACTAGAATGCTAAATAACGTGCAAAATGCCCTTTAAAAAACAAAATAAACACACATGACAATAAAGACTATTCTATATGTAATATTATACTACTGCACAAGTAAAAAGTCAATCAAGCATAAATACTGATCCAAAATGAAATTAATATTCAAAGTCATGTGACTAAAAGACCATCATTAAGACTTTTGAATTTCAGATTATAATCATTGTGATAAAGACTACATAAAAGTATCTTTTCAATGAGAAAAATGTTCATAGTTTATTTGAATGTTAGATTTAGATCATTTTGATGCACAGCTGAAGCACATGAGATAAATTGTAAAGCCTTGGTCCCATCGAATAATACACCATGAATAATGAGCCATGCATGGGTGTGTCAGCGATTATTTGAAGAATGATCCACGTTTTAATCTATTACGTATGCGTTATGAAGAAGCCTCTCTGTACCTCACATGTGCCAGGTATCAGCCTCTAGTGAGCCATGACCGACCTGTCATCTGAGTTCTTACTCACCAGACATGAGACTAAGTTTTCCCGCTGCTCAATCATAAAATCTATTCCTTAAAGGTGTCCACAAAAATCAGAGTTGAAGTCCCACAAACAACATCAAGTACAACTCCAGACATCTCCACATTTACTCACGGACGGTTCGTTCACGCGAGCACGCAGCTCGTGGTCAAAGGAAGAAAGATAAACTATAACAGAACTCAGAGCGCAGACCTGCAGCTCAGCACAAGAACAAATATAAACTAGAAGAGAAATCAGAGTGCACAGTCTGCAGCCAAACTGTGCACTCTGACTTCTCTGTGCAGAGATCCTGCAGGCTGAGTCCTCACCTCCTCTCTGCCCCCCGCTGCACACCTGACGCAGACATTCCTGCGTCGTCATGACGCCACAGGAAGCAAGTCGAAGCAGGTCCGATGTGAAAGAGGCTTGACCACCTGTTCAATCTCAACAAAAGTACACAATATAATCCTTTCCTGGCAATTCATATAAGTTCTTCATTAGCACATCTTTCTTTGACAAAAGATTACACAACAGTGTCACTGCATATGAGCCACGTCAAGCCACATATGATCCATGTAGTGCCATGTTAACACGGCTGTGGTGCACATTTAGGCATGGGTTTGGTCCAAACCTCCAGCCCTCCCACACCTGGTCCCTTTAAAACAGTGATCCTCACTATTTTTTCCCCACAAGAGCCACATTGGCAGGGAAAAATCAAGGGGAGAGCCACTTTTACGACAATGTACCAGTCACCTTTGCAAATGTGCATTTCTACATATACGAGGTCTGTCAAAGTATAGGTCTTTTTTATTTTTTTCAAAAACTATATGGATTTCGTTCATATGTTTTTACGTCAGACATGCTTGAACCCTCGTGCGCATGCGTGAGCTTTTCCACGCCTGTCGGTGACGTCATTCGCCTGTGAGCACTCCTTGTGGGAGGAGTCGTCCAGCCCCTTGTCGGAATTCCTTTGTCTGAGAAGATGCTGAGAGACTGGCGCTTTGTTTGATCAAAACTTTTTCTAAACCTGTGAGACACATTGAAGTGGACACGGTTCGAAAAATTAAGCTGGTTTTCGGTGCGGCGGCACAGGAAAAACACCTCCGTGTTGATAACCATTTGTAAAATCCAGGCGGCTTTTGATGGCTTTCAGTGGAGTGAGTATATGAGAAATTGTTTAACAGCTGGACATGTTCCAACTTGTCCTTAAGGCTTCCAACAGAGGTGTTTTTCCTGTGGCGGAGCGTCGCGGCGGCTGCGAGCCGACGCTGCAATCCGCCCGCACGTCTTTCATTAAAAAAATCTCCTTTAACAGTGGAATATCCGGATAAAATGCTGAAACCGACTTCTTCTGAAACTTCTCTGTTCTCTCACGACGTCCTGGATCAATAGAGCCTGAAATGTGGAGGTTTTCAGCTTGAAACAGGCTGACGACGGCACCTGGGGCCGTTGTGCGACGTCCCGTTCCGTGGGAAGTCCTTAAAGCGACAGTATCACCTCAAAATCTCTCATCAGCCGTTAAAATTTTCACCGAAAACCAGCTTAATTTTTCGAACCGTGTCCACTTCGATGTGTCTCACAGGTTTAGAAAAAATTTTGATCAAACAAAGCGCCAGTCTCTCAGCAACTTCTCAGACAAAGGAATTCAGACGAGGGGCTGGACGACTCCTCCCACAAGGAGTGCTCACAGGCGAATGACGTCACCGACAGGCATGGAAAAACTCACACATGCGCACGAGGGTTCAAGCATGTCTGACGTAAAAACATGAATGAAATCCATATAGTTTTTGAAAAAAATAAAAAAGACCTATACTTATTGACAGACCTCGTAAATTGGACATTCCACAAAAAAAGAACCAACACAGCCAATACATTTTTAATTAAGTCCATATTATCTTAATACTGGGATGAGCGGAAACTGGCATGCATGTCCTTGACTTTCTCCATGCTGTATTTGTAGTTTGTTGTTGCAATCATAGTGAGGCATTCAAGATGTGCACGGGTCAGTCGGTTTCTCTGTTTCCTCTTGACAGTGTTGACTCACAGGTGCATGTGCTCATGAAAAAAGACATCACTTTCTGTGCGAGCGGTTCCAAAGTGGGAAAGTCTGCTTCAGAAACCAAACTCCAGAAGTGGCCAACACCTACTCTGAGTTCAACTTGGAAAATGGTATTTGTTTGCAGCTCAGTTATTTCACTCTGCAGAGTGGCACGATTACCAGAGCAGAGCGTCATGATGGTTGGAGTGAGAGGACATATCCACATGGAAGGGGTTTTCAATAAAATTGAAAATCTCCTTACGTTCAGTCACATCACTGAATCTGGATTCAAATTCAGCCATCAGCTCCTCCAAAACTTCAACAAATCCTGTGTAGCTGAAGTGCTGCTATAGAGATGGGTCACTTGTGGTTGTTGCGCTGAGTTTTAGGAAGTGGATGAGTTCTCTGTCAGGTATCCACAGAGCAGTTATTTTGGTTTGGAATGCTCTGACTGCCTTCATCATGTCACTCGGAAGCTTGTCTCTCCCTTGGAGCTGCGAGTTGAGAGCGTTCAGGTGACAGGTGATGTCAGCGGGGAGGGCCAGCTGTGTGATCCAGTCTGGGTCTTTCAACTCTGGCTGGTGTTTCCTCTTGCTGTCCAAGAAAGCGTTGATTTCAGGAAGGAGGCTCAGGAACCGCTCCAGCACCTTTCCGCAGGACAACCATCTTACTTCACTGTGTAGCACTAAATCACTGTACTCTGTGTCATAGTCTTGAATTAACTGTCTGAACTGTCTGTGATTTAGTGATCTTGAAACAGTGTAATTGACCACATGCACAACATTTTGCATCACATTTTGGAAGTCATTGTTTTTGAGCTTTGATACCAGTGCCTCCTGATGGATGATGCAGTGGAAGCTGATGAAACTGGGCATTTCATCTCTTGTTTTCACGAGTCCAACAAAACCCTTCTCTTTTGCCGTGCATGCTCGGGGCACCATCAGTACACACATTTGCAAGTTTGGACCAGCTGAGATGACTTTCCTCAAAAATACCAAAAGTGCATTCAGAATATCCTCACCTTTTGTTTGGCCATAGAGTGGAAGTACGCAGAAGTTTTCCTCTCGAAAACAATTTTCTTTTGGGAATCTTACCCAAATGCACAGCTGAGCAACATCGGTGACGTCTGTGCTTTCACCACTGCGATGCTGAAACAAGTGAGGCGCAGAGATCCGCCAACAGCTGGTCACGTACAGTAGTGTTCAGAATAATAGTAGTGCTATGTGAATAAAAAGATTAATCCAGGTTTTGAGTATATTTCTTATTGTTACATGGGAAACAAGGTACCAGTAGATTCAGTAGATTCTCACAAATCCAACAAGACCAAGCATTCATGATATGCACACTCTTATGGCTATGAAATTGGGCTATTAGTAAAAAAAAAGTAGAAAAGGGGGTGTTCACAATAATAGTGTGGCATTCAGTCAGTGAGTTCGTCAATTTTGTGGAACCAACAGTTGTGACTCAGGTGTCCCCTATTTAAGGATGAAGCCAGCACCTGTTGAACATGCTTTTCTCTTTGAAAGCCTGAGGAAAATGGGACGTTGAAGACATTGTTCAGAAGAACAGCGTAGTTTGATTAAAAAGTTGGTTGGAGAGAGGAAAACTGAAAACAACCATCAAAATGGATAGAAGAATAACCAGAATGGCGAAGGTTCACCCACTGATCAGCTCCAGGATGATCAAAGACAGTCTGGAGTTACCTGTAAGTGCTGTGACAGTTAAAAGATGCCTGTGTGAAGCTAATTTATTTGCAAGAATCCCCCGAAAAGTCCCTCTGTTAAATAAAAGACGTGTAGAAGAGGTTACAATTAGCCAAAGAACACATCAACTGGCCTAAAGAGAAATGGAGGAATATTTTGTGGACTGATGAGAGTAAAATTGTTCTTTTTGGGTCCAAGGGCCGCAGACAGTTTGTGAGACGACCCCCAAACTCTGAATTCAAGCCACAGTTCACAGTGAAGACAGTGAAGCATGCCCATGATATGGGCATGTTTCTCCTACTATGGTGTTGGGCCTATATATCGCATACCAGGTATCATGGATCAGTTTGGATATGTCAAAATACTTGAAGAGGTCATGCTGCCTTATGCTGAAGAGGACATGCCCTTGAAATGGGTGTTTCAACAAGACAATGACCCCAAGCACACTAGTAAATGAGCAAAATCTTGGTTCCAAACCAACAAAATGAATGCCTCGCAGATGTGAAGAAATCATGAAAAACTGTGGTTATACAACTAAATACTAGTTTAGTGATTCACAGGATTGCTAAAAAAGCAGTTTGAACATAATAGTTTTGAGTTTGTAGCGTCAACAGCAGATGCTACTATTATTATGCACACCCCCTTTTCTACTTTTGTTTTTACTAATAGCCCAATTTCATAGCCTTAAGAGTGTGCATATCATGAATGCTTGGTCTTGTTGGATTTGTGAGAATCTACTGAATCTACTGGTACCTTGTTTCCCATGTAACAATAAGAAATATACTCAAAACCTGGATTAATCTTTTTAATCTCATATCACTACTATTATTCTGAACACTACTGTGCGTCCTTTCCGATGACCTCCATCCACCTCATTATTGTTGAATCAGACAACTGTAATCCTTTTATTTAAGGATCATGTCGTTGTTGTCAGAGTCTGAGAACAGTATTTCTGCTGAAGCCAAAAAGCAGTCTTTTACTATTTCAGAGTCTGAGAACATTTTTTTGGCACGCGCCAAAATCCATGCTGTCAAAAGATGCCTGTGTTAAACGCTCTGCAGTGGATCTTGTCCTGTGGATAAGATTTTGTTACTCACAAAGTGAAGCAGTGAGCTGTGCTATTTTCCTCTTTCTTAGTTCACTGCCAGGCGGATAACTTTATTGAATTTTGGATGTGCAGTTTTGAAATGGCGCTCCAAGCTGCTCCATTTGAAACAGGCGCGGGTTTGTTTTCACATTAAGCACAGAGGGTTCATGCCATGAAGAACAAATAAGAATTCGTCTGTCCACTTCTCTTGAAATTTCCTGTGCTCATCTTGTATGCTTCGTACCTTTCCGTTTTCTACTGGGAACACCAAACTTTTGCCTGCTCGTCCCCTCTCCGGCGTCTTCACGTTGATTTTTGTTTGCTGCTTCCTCAGACTCATTGTCCTCACTATTCGTTACAACACTGTGTGTCTGTCCATCTGGTTTATGTCCCTTTTTAAAAATTAGAAGTCTATCCATTTTGTGCCTGCACCTCACGCTGGCTAGCGGAACTAACTAACCTGTCTGCAAGCGTGCAGTGAGGCCAAGTGCCGTAAGCAGGCTGCGTTGCCAAGTTTGACAGTCCCTCCTTTAGGGATCACCAGTAATTAAGCCTTAATACTTCTCCCTTCACCTTAAATATCAAAATGAAAGGAGAAGTATAATGCAGATGTTTGTTTTTTTGTAGTGGAGTGTAGTTCAATGTATGTTTATGTACATGTTTGAAAAATGTATTGGCTGTGTTACCATATTGTTATAAGCTACTATGCGAGCCATCAATTAAAGCTTAACGAGCCACGCAATGAGTAGGGAGGGGTGTTATTTCAAAGAATTTGGAAATCTATAAATGTTTGCATGGAATATGGAAATATACACAGAATAAACCATAGCAGGATCAATTTTGGGTCATTTGCTTACAAAAACCCATATGGACGGAGCCAGTGAGATATCATGTTCAAAAATCACCAAAAATAGACGAAAATGTCATCTTGAGAACCGCTGCACCACCTATCTGGTGTTTTTTTTTTAAGAGTAATTGACAAAAAAAACTAATTTCAGTACATATGTTATGATCAATTGTAACAAACATAATCTATGGAGTTTTTATTTCAGGAACATCAGTTGAGTATAATCATCACATGTAAAGAATGACATGGCCACAATTAACTAATTATAAGCAACAGAGTGGTTTTCTACGTCAACAGCACATATACGACACACGCATTACTTGAAATTTTCAAACGCTCCGTCCATATGGGTTTTTGGAACCAAATGACCCAAAAATTATACTGTTATGGTTTATTCCATGTATATTTCCATATACCATGCAAAAATTTATAGATTTCGAAGATTTTTGAAATAATGCCCCTCCCTACAATGAGTTATCGCTGCTTTAAAGTATGGGTTTTCAATTCACAGCATCCATTCAAGACGTCACATTTTTTTAAACGCAGTCCAAAAATGGACACTCCAGTACAGTCCAGCAGGTGTGCGCTGTGCGCCAGGATGCAGTTCACCTGTGTTCCAGAGTCATTAAATGCACCAGACCAGCTACAACCGATCCACAGGCTCCTGGACAGTCGCCTCTGCGCTCCTTCTCACTGGCTTTGTTTCTTCCATGGCTGACACCGTGATCCAACTTTTAACTTTGTGTTCATCCGCTATTGACTGCAAAATCACTCTTTTGCGAGCTGCCGTTTTGTGTAAATGCTATTCTTGAGCGCGACTCATTGCGTCAGTGCGCCTCATCTGATCCATTAACAAGATGTTAAATCTATCATAAACATACTTTAACAGCATCTTATAAAGAAGGAATTAACATGCAACCATTTTACCAAGATATTACACGAAAAAATAGTTACATTTTAAGCTGTTCCAAAATACGTTTTCCACTTCATGGACCAGGAGAGAAAGGGGACAAAAAGGGGACAGATGAAAGGGTCCTCTGTGATTCCAGCGATTAGAGGTGTTTTCAACATCCAACATCCTCTGACAGAAACTGATTAATCCGCTACAAAATAATCCTCATAGCTGCCAGGCGCTTGGTTAATGGGCTTTTAACAGCCTTGTCCTCACCACACACGCCTCGAAAATCCTTGTTAGTCCTTGTCATAACACACAAACTGCCCCACACTGTTGTTGCTAAATGCTGAACTTCTTGAAATTAGTGCCACGCTCAGAGATGAGCCTCATTAACCAAATATTCTGCCTCTAAGAGCCACTATTCTCTCACGATTGTTGAATACCTCCTCTCGTACTAAAAAAAAAAAAAAAAAAAAAAAATGCTGCATGGCTTATTATTCACTGTTCATTACACTGTGTAACACAATTTTTGTTCCTGGCTTCTAAGTGTTATATTTCAACTGCTTATATCTAAAGTCTATGGAAAAATGACTACATTCAGCACAAACTTGGATTTTATTTTCTTTAACGTTCTAGAAAGTTCTAAAAGTTTCTTGAAATTTCTAGAAAATTCGGGACAGTTCTAGCAGTTAAAGAATATTCTAGAAGACTACTCAGTAGTAGTGAAGGTGAATCGAGAATATTCTTGAAAACAGACAAATTTCAAAATATCATTGTCCTGATCACAGAAGCAAAGTTTCTGTGGAATAACAGCCATTTTCTATTTATTTAAGGCATAACAGGTTAGGAAAACACACTGTGTACCCAGGAACAAAACAAAAATAAAAATTTGTTACATAGTGATTATTTAGTGGGACCAGGTCTTAAATGCTGCATTTTATTTCTTTGTAAAAACATTTTTTATTACTCATTTTGTAATTTCAATATGAAATAAGTTGAAATGCAATGTACTACTTATAAATCACTCTTTGATTTGAATATTTTTTTTCTGCTTGTAAATGTAGATGTATATTATATTTGGGTAGGGCTGAAACGATTAGTCGAGTAACTCGAATAATTCGATTACAAAAAAATGTTCGAGGCAAATTCTGTGCCTCGAAGCTTCGTTTAACGTTGTAGTACATATGCCAGGCCTGTGTGTGGCGCTGCAACGTCCACAGGAGAAAAAAAACTGAAGAAGACTGGAGCATAACAGCTAATAAAATTAGCAATGATAGCTACCGCTTTCCAGCGTGACACAGAGTAAAATAAAGCCTTTTAAGAGATAGATGGTCCACGCCGATCATCTGAAATAGACTTACTGTGCATTTAAAGCGAAGCAGGTGTTTGTCTCGTTTTAAAAAACACACGGTCTGCTCTACGTGGGGAGGGACGGTGGCCGGCTGCTCTCTGCACGGTGTGAGGGGCTCAGACCGGGCGAGTCACAGCTCTGGCCCCGACTACATTGACAAACAGCAGAAGTGCACTCTTTCTTCTGTGTTTCCCTCAGACTCACACTGTTTGACTTTTTAATTTTTGCTTTTATGGACAACACACAACACTTCACAAACACGGCGACTTAAATAAAATAACAATAAAAAAAAACTGACTGCGAGGCTGCATGTTCAACCTCCAGCTGAAACGCATCTGCTGAATTGCAGAGAAAGGGAGAAAAAAAAAATATCACACAGGGACCCAGTGCATCAACGTTAAATAAAAACTTAAAAATGGTTACATTTTACAAGTTGGAGAAAACAAAACAAAGCCACATCCCATCGCCATTTCAGCAAAATGCCAACACTATGGCGCAGTGACATTGTGCCATTACTTAAGGAGAGCCCTGGACTATCGATGTTGTTTAAAAACGCAAAAGTACTTTTTATCCGATTACTCAATTAATCGCCAGAATAATCAATAGAATACTCGATTACTAAAATAATCAATAGCTGCAGCCCTATATTTGTGAAAAACAAACACTTGTGAGATTGAAGCAGAGACATGATAAAAAAGATTAAAAAATTTGAGCCACAAAATAAGCGGTGCAAAAGGCCCTCTTAAGGTGATGATGATGATGATGATATCTGTTTTAGGGAGCGGTAACTAATGATTGAGCGTGGGCATAGGGGGGGCATGTAGCCAGAGGAATCTGCCAAAATCGTCAAATTGAAATGCGACCCCCCCCCCCCCAACAAAAATCCTATGAATTGAAATCCAAGCGCCCCCCAAAATCACACAAATCAATCAGTCTCCCCACCCTGGGACTCAATGTTACCCTATGTTACATCTTGGGATGGATATCGGGAACCGGTTCTTTTCGGGTATCGTTAAGAAATTATTCAATCCACCAACATCAATAACCTTTTTGCTTAACGATTCCCTTATCGGTCCTTCAGAGTGGCCATTGTTTTTGGGGATGTTTGTTGGGAAAATGATCATTTCTCCACATTGATTACAGACCCTGCAGTGGGTCTGTAATCAACCGTTTCTGCAGCGCAGCTTTGCTTTGAACGTTGAACCAATGAAGCAATGCTTTGATCTGTTGCTTCGTTGGTTCTTTGTTTTATTTCGCTTTATGTTAATTTTTCCCTGTTAAAACCCTAAAGAAGATATGTCTGAGTAATATTTACCTTTTTTGTATGTTAAACCGACCTGTTATGGTCTTTTGAAACAGTTAATAGTTGTATTTTATAACTTAAAAATGGGACTGATGCTAACGCATTAGCATGTCTATGCCATTTTCAATGATAAAGTTAGCGTTAAGGTGTTCGCATCTCAGCACGTTTGTGTGCATTTGTTTTCTGTATAATAATTAATGGCTCAGCATTTGTTGTCGTAAAAGAGTCAAATGTATTAAAAATTGTAATTTTTTAAAATTTATTTTTATTTATATATTAACAATAATAGCAACAACAACAGCAATAATAGTAATAATAATAATAATAATGCTACAGTACAATTTTAGAGAAAGAGACAAAAAGAACCTGATAAAACAAAACACAACAGAAAAGATAAAACCAACTAACAATGAACATAAATAAATAAATAACTGAACACCTAGTGACTCTTACACCTCCACTTCATCCCTGTTTTATTTAAGTTGAATGACAAATTGTTTTGGCCAAACCATATTTTCAATTTGTTAATTTCTTAAGTGATTTCCTCCAGAACTATCTGCCAAGCTACAAAACTGCTGCATCCTAGTAAGGGTAGAATACTAGTGGAATGAATTTGAAACAGGAAAGTTGGGGTTTTTTCTCACCAAAATGGATGATGCACTCACTGCAGTTTATTGTCTGGAATAGCCCCAGATTGCATTTCAGAGCTTCTGGAATTCAAAAATTTTTGTGCGGGTGGTGTTGGGGGGTAATTTTGGGTTTCAACTTTTTTTTGTTTTTCCACCACTTTCATCCCTGAATATGTCAATCGTGAGTCACTTTTGTGCGGATTAAAGTCACTCGGACTCCTGTCTTGTTGCGAGAAAGAAATGAGAATCGTCCTCCGTTCTGTTCACACAGCTCCAAACGCTGTGCAGCTCTCTGCCGAGTCAAGTTAGAACGATAGAGTCCAGTCGGAATTAATAAATTCAAAGCAAAACGCCGTTTAAATCAACTGACACCTCTTTCCAAACATTGTACGTCCTGCAATGATGTGCAGCAGCCAGCTGAGCTCAGGTGTACAGAGTGACATTCATGCCAAAATGTCTGAAAAGAAATGCTTTTGACAAAAACTACAGATTTTATTTATGTCCAGAGATCAAGGATACAGCGACCAATTTAAAATGTTGTTGACATAGAAAACCTATAAAGCGTACTTTTAGTACATAGAAAATTCACAAGAGATATCGATAAAGGAATTGATTTAAGGAATCGGATCGATATCAATAAAATCTTATCAATACCCATCCCTACTTACATCTGCCCAAAAATTGATGTTTGAGACAATATACTCAAATAAAAAAAATTGTTGGACTTTGAAAGCTTGTATCTGGTGAATTTTGGAGAGGTTTCAACTAAAATTTCTCCAAATATGAAATCCCCCTCCTAAATTCTGTGACTTGAAATTCACCCCTTCCATATGTAATTATTTTAAATCAGGCCCCCGAAACCCACTCCTCTCCCCACCAATGAATAATGACCGCTCCCTTAGTGCCTTAACCAGTGAAGAGACGATTATGTGTAGAGGCATAGGACCTTAAAGTCTGACGTTAATAACTTATCAAAAGCTTTTAGAACTTCAGTATAGATCTATAACTTTTTATGCGCTTCGATGTCATGTTTATCAGTCATCGCAGTATATATACTGTTTTATTTGAAAATCAGGTAGAGTTTGTATGCTAACGACACCAAAAGCTTTTTTTCAGTACACGAACAACTATTGATTCTAGGCCTCAAATGGGCTCCTGTCGATGTTTAGTCGCACAGATGGAGTTGGTCTAAAATAAAGTTTAGTGGACAAACCTGCTCTGGATCAGCAAACGTCAGGCTTGAAAACAGCATCCAGCACGTTGACTAGTTTCTTCTCTTCTTTAAATCCACTCGTTTCTTCTTGCTCCTCTGTGATGTGTTTGTTTCTACCAACTCAAATATCTCGGCATTAGCAGCAGTTGGCCGCTGTTTCAAAAACCTTCTCAGCTGTTCCACCTTTTCGCGCTAACTTCACCTTTTCTTCGCAGTCTCCTTTCTTTACTGTCGACCTTTGTGCTTCTGGAGCTCTTCTAAAAACATATTCGAGGATCACAAAGTGAAGTTTGATCTGTTCAAAGAAGAGTTTCCAGCGTCTCCAGCTAACTAGCTTTAGCCTCGGACGACAACAGGAAAGAGTTCTTCTTCTTTTTCTTGGTTGTCGGCAGGCTAGACACGTTCAGTGCATTGCTGCCCCCTCAGCTCATAAGACACAGAACACCTATTAAACGTCAACGGGATAGAGACAGCAGTCATATTTTCCAATATTCTTTTTCTTCTTCTTCCAAATTCAATGGCGGAGGCACTTTAGGTGCATCTACTGCCACCTACCGGGTTGGTAAGTGATCGCTGAGATTTACAAAACCTTAGCTCCTGGCAGCCATAGACATTTGTTTAGATGCGATGAAGTAATTCAGTGTCCTTTAGATATTTAAAGTAGACCTGCATTGAAATAAATGTGGTCAGATCTCAGAAAGAAATAGTTGATATGTATTTATAAGACCCTTATGAATGCAGTAAAGTAAATCTGTAAGCCCGAATTTGTAATTCAGCGGAGAAATCTTCGTTTAAAAATGACAAATTTGCAGCTAAAATTTAGCCCTCCGTGAAAACAGTTTGTACATCCGGGTCATTTCCATGACGTCGGGGAGAATACGACGCGCTTGCGCCTTCAGTCCGATCAAAAAAAAAAAAAGCCTTCAGTCCGATCCTGCATTGAAATTGATTTTATCTGTTAGTAATGTACTGTTATACACATCCGGATTTCAACATCCAAAAGTAAGCTGCAATGAATGCGAGATACAGCTCTGCATGCTCAGATCAGTGGCGACATCGACAGCAGGCGACATTCTTCTCTGTTCTTCTCTGTTTTGATGCGGAGCGGCCAGTAACACCTGTTGCCTGCAAGGACAGACTTCTTGCGGCAAAATCCGCAGCGCCGCACGGTCTTGGTAATCAGAGCCGCAGAGCTCCGTGGCTGCTGAGAGAGGTTTGCGAGGTCTGTTAGAAAAATATCTGACCTTTTTATTTTTTTCAAAAACCATATGGATTTGAATCACGTGTGATTGCATCAGCCAAGCTTGAAACTTCGTGCACATGCATGAGTTTTTTCATGCCTGTCGGTTGCATCATTCGCCTGTGAGCAGGGTTAGAGTGAGGTGTGGTCCACCCCTCTCGTCTATTTTTTATTGTGAATAAATGTCTGAACGATTTGGAGCTTTGCTGCATCAATTTTTTTCCAGAAACTGAGAGACCTCCAGGTGGACACCGTTCGGAAAATTAATATGGCTTTCAGGGACGATTTTATGGGGATTACACAGATTAAGGAGTGATCCAGATGGTTTAAAGACCACCCACAACTGCTGAGAGCGCGGTGCGCTCCCAGCCCCCATCGACAGGCTGACACCCCGCTGGAACAACCAGATCATTTCCAATGTGAAGGCTTTGTTGATCCTGGACCTCGTCTGACTTTCACAAAAAGGCTGAAGATGTGGACATCAGCACTTTTTCGGTACATTCCACCGTTACAGGAGTTTTTTTCATGGAAAGAAAAGCGGAGGGACGCGCCATGGAGCCGTTCATTACGCGGGACAAAACCACCTCGGTGCTGGTCTCACAGGACGGCTTAAAGGTGGATTTCAGATGGATTCCGGTTGCTTTTCAGTCGTGTGATTATCCGATTGCATGAGCTGGACCTGCTCCAACATGTCATGGAAGGCTTCATCACGGCGTTGCTTTGCGCCATGCAGCTCCACGGTGATGTGCGGTGGAGCCGCTCCTCTTTCAATGACAAAAACTCCTGTAACAGTGGAATGTGCCGTTCATTTCTAAACTGGATGCTGTCTTGATCCGGTATGTCATCTGACTAGCACAGGAATTGTGAAAAGAGTGGACATCAGCATTTTTTCGGCACATTAAGACAGACGTGCGGAGGAATTCCGCACGTCGCGGTGGAGCTGCATGGCGCAAAGCAACGTCGTGATGAAGCCTTCCAGGATATGTTGGGGCAGGTCCAGCTCATGCACAATCACAATCGGATAATCACACGACTGAAAAGCAACCGGAATCCATCTGAAATCCATCTTTAAGCCGTCCTGTGAGACCAACACCGAGGTGGTTTTGTCCCGCGTAATGAACGGCTCCGTGGCGCGTCCCTCCGCTTTTCTTTCCATGAAAAAAAATCCTGTAACGGTGGAATGTACCGAAAAAGTGCTGAAGTCCACATCTTCAGCCTTTTTGTGAAAGTCAGACGAGGTCCCGGATCAACAAAGCCTTCACGTTGGAAATGATCTGGTTGTTCTAGCGGGTTGTCAGCCTGTCGATGGGGGCTGGGAGCGCGCCGTGCTCTCAGCAGTTGTGGGCGAGCTTTAAACCATCTGGATCACTCCTTAATCCGTGTAATCCCCATAAAATCGTCCCTGAAAGCCATATTAATTTTCCGAACGGTGTCCACCTGGAGGTCTCTCACAGTTTCTGGAAAAAAATTGATGCAGCAAAGCTCCAAATCGTTCAGACATTTATTCGCAATAAAAAATAGACGAGAGGGGTGGACCACACCTCACTCAAAGCCTGCTCACAGGCGAATAACGCAACCGACAGGCGTGAAAAAACTCACGCATGCGCGCGAAGGTTCAAGCTTGGCTGATGCAATCACACGTGATTCAAATCCATATGGTTTTTGAAAAAAATAAAAAGGTCGGATACTTTTGTAACAGACCTCGTATATCTTTTTAATGACTTGAATTCTTTGCAGGGCCTGCATCCGTACCCCGCGACGGTAACACCGGATGCGAAAGACAGTACATTTTCAATGCGACACCACTCAATCAAATGGGCGTATGGAAAAAGTCCCCAAAAATCATTTCCAAGCAACAATAAAAGAAATGTATACTCATCAAACGTGCCGCAAGACAGCGGAGGTTGGTCTTGAAGTCCTGAGCGATTTCTCTCACCAGGCGCTGGAAGGGCAGCTTGCAGATCAGCAGCTCTGTGCTCGAGGACCACAATGTAAATAAGCATCCGTATTGGAAGCGTTCTTGTGTTATCCTCTGCGGTATTTTTATGTATTGTTATATAATTTTATTGCCAAATAAAATAAAATTCTGGGAGCAGTGGATTTCTGTTAGCAACGGATCTCTCACAGCGCCACGGTGCCTTGAGGCTTCTTCACGCCGACGTTGAAACTTCTGCAATTGTTTGCCAGATGCACAAAGTGTAATCACAGCGGCCACCGCGTCGTAATCCAGAATGGCCACGGGACACAAAATGACGTGACCGATACGTCACATGAAAACCCTCTATAAGACAATAAAAAGGTGCTTTTGTAAGAGATGCAAACTGACGTAAATCCACAAATTACAGTTGGCGTGCGCAATGCATGCTGGAATAGGGTCTTCTCTCTGATGTCTCGGCAGCGTTCCGGATGTGCTGACAGTTTTGCAGAGGGCACCTTTCAGAGTGGCCTTTTATTGTGGGCAGTCTAAGGCACACCTGTGCACTAATCATGGTGTCTAATCAGCATCTTGATATGGCACACCTGTGAGTGAGATGGATTATCTCAGCAAAGGAGAAGTGCTCACTATCACAGATTTAGACTGGTTTGTGAACAATATTTGAGGGAAATGATGATATTGTGTATGTGGAAAAAGTTTTAGATCTTTGAGTTCATCTCATACAAAATGGGAGCAAAACCAAAAGTGTTGCGTTTATATTTTTGTTGAGTATAGCTGTAAATTTGTCATTTTAAAACTAAGATTTCTCCGTTGAATGACATATCTGGGCTTGCACATTTACTTTACTACATTCAGAAGGATCTTATGTGTAAATATAATCAATCAACATTTATTTATAAAGCGCTTTACAGCACCGACTGGTGTCCAAAGTGCTTAACATTAAAAACACAAATTTACAAAAATAAAACACATATAAAATAAAATTTTAAAACAACACATAAAAAAGAACATAAAAATAACAGAACATGTCACCTCCCCACTAAGTGTTAAAAGCCAGTTTAAATAAATAAGTCTTTAACTTAGATTTAAAAAGTCCTAGGTCAGGAATAGTACGTAACTCAAGAGGTAGCTCATTCCACAGTCTCGGGCCAGCTACCGCGAAAGCATGATCACCCCAGTGTTTATATCTTGACCTTGGAACATCTAAGTAAAGCTGGCCAGATGCCCTTAATGTCCTACTGTAGGTGCGCAAAGTTAAAATTTCAGACAAGTAGGGAGGTGCAAGGCCATAAATAGCTTTAAAAACAAACATTAAAATTTTAAAATCAATTCTAAAACGAACTGGAAGCCAGTGGAGTGAGTACAGGACGGGCGTAATATGCTCACGTCTAAAAGTGTTTGTCAAAAGACGAGCAGCAGCATTCTGCACCAACTGGAGACGTGCAAGAGACGACTGATTAATGCCCGAATAAAGTGCATTACAATAATCAAGTCTGGAGCTGATGAAAGCATGAATGGCTGTCTCAAGATCACGTCTACTGAGAAAGTGCTTTATTTTAGCCAAAAGGCGAAGTTGGAAAAAACTAGCTTTGACAACAGAATATATCTGTTGATCGAACCTCAAACAGCTGTCAAATATCACTCCCAAATTCTTGACAGCTGGTTTTACATAGTTAGCCAAAGCACCAAAATTTGGTGTTACCACATTTGGTATGCCAGTGCGCTCAAACACCATGATCTCAGTTTTACCATCATTCAGGTAAAGGAAGTTTTGGGACAGCCACTGCTTTACATCACGAATACAATTAAATAATGATGACAAAGCATCACTCCCATTAGTCCTCACAGGCAGATAGATTTGCAGATCATCTGCATAACAATGAAAGGACAGGTTGTGCTGGGTTATAATTGACCCCAATGGCAGAATGTACAAAGAAAATAGAATCGGCCCAAGGACAGATCCCTGCGGCACTCCACAGCACAGAGGAGCAGTTGATGAGGAAAGGTCCCCAATCATGACAGAAAAGCTCCTTTCAGCCAAATATGATCTAAACCACTTAAGTGCAGTACCATGAATGCCAATAAAATGTTCCAACCGGGAAACAAGTACTGTGTGATCCACAGTATCAAAGGCTGCTGTGAGGTCCAACAGAACCAGCACAGAAGGATTTCCTGCATCCACCGACAAAGTGATGTCATTATGAACTTTTAAAAGTGCTGACTCAATGCTGTGTCGTGATCTAAACCCAGATTGGAATTTTTCAAGGATGAGATTGCCTTCTAAAAATGATTGTAACTGTAAAAAGATAACCTTTTCTAAAACCTTAGATAGAAATGGTAGATGAGACAGGTCTAAAATTGGATAAAACTGATGAGTCCAGGTGAGGTTTTTTAAGAAGAGGTCGAACCACAGCATGTTTAAAAGCAGCTGGAACAGACCCTGATCTAAGACAAGCATTAATAAAAGTTAGGAGACCTGCCCCAACACTATTAAAAACCTCCTTCAGCACCTTAGCTGGAACAACATCAAAAGGACAACTTGTAGATTTTATGTGTTTTACAACATCAGCGAGAGATGCAAAAGAAATAGGCTCAAACTGTTCGAGCACAGCAGAATGTGCACGAGGAGCAGACAACTCAACATTACAGTTCTGATCAGCGTTCTGTCTGACTGATGAAACCTTAAATATAAGTCATTTTTTGGTCCAAAGATCTGACTGCATTTATTTCAGTGCAGGTCTACTTTAAACAATTCTTTTTGCACGACGTGTGATTGGTTTTGCAGGAGATTCTAAGGGACATGTTCTTATTCTCTCTGCACAGTATCATGGACAGTCTCCTCCGTTGCTCAATACACGCCTCACTCTGTATAAGAGCATGATGAACAGTTTCCAGTTGGTCACAGTTGGGTTTTGAGCCGTTCACCAAAACGGTTACTGTCGTTAGGCTCTGGGGGTGTTCCGGGGTCTTTCGGTGTGCTGGGGGGGACAACGGGGCTTCCTTTTGTTTTTATTTGCCCCCGGGGTAGTTTATTGGGGTCCTCTGGGGGGTTAGGATCTTTATGTTCTTTATGTTTCCTCCTGTTTTCCACCTCCGGGGTTGATGGAACGGTCCTCTGGGGGGGGAGGTTGACTGTGGGGCTGACTAGCCGTGTGTGGCTGGGGCTGGGGTTTCTGGGTCATGGGGGTGTCTCCTGGGATTGATGGGACGGTCCTCTGGGGGGCGCTAAGGCTCCCGTATATGCCTGGGGACCTCAGGAGGGCTCCAGCCACGGTTATTACTCCTGGAGCTGGCGCTAATGTCCTCTGGGGGGTGTTGTGCTCCACTAGTCGTCTGGGGGGGTGTTTTGTTATTTTTCATTTATGGAACTTGTGTTTGTATTGTGTTGATGGGGCTCTGTTGGGTTTTTGGGATTGTATTTTTTCTTTTCTCCCCGGGGTTTGATGGGACGGTCCTCTGGGGAGGAGTTGGGGTGGTTATTGTGTTTTTATTTTATGTTGTTCCCTGGTGTGCTTCCCTGGGGTGGGGGGGGGGGTTTCTGTGTGTTTTTGTTTTCATGTTGGACTGTGTTATGGGTTTCTTTTGGGGTTGTTGGGTTTGTTTTGGTTTTGATGCCAGCCGGCCTTCCAGCCGCATTACCCTGTCCTGTTGCCTGCTGTGGACTCTGGGGGCGTCGCACTGCCTAATTCCTGCCATTGTCAGCCTGTTTCGAGCTGAAAACCTCCAAATTTAAGCCTCTGTTGACCCAGGACATCGTGAGAGAACAGAGAACTTTCAGAAGAGGTCGGGATCAGCAGTTTATCCGGACATTCCACTGTTAAAGGAGATTTTGTAATGAAAGACGTGCGGACGGATTGGCGCGTCGGCAGGCAGCCCGTCCGTCCACAAAAGCCGCCTGGTTTTTACAAATAGTTATCAACACGGAGGTGTTTTTCCTGTGGCGGTACGTCGCGCCGGCTGCCTGCCGACGCGCCAATCCATCCGCATGTCTTTCATTACAAAATCTCCTTTAACAGTGGAATGTCCACGGTTTCCAGTTTGGAAATGAACGGCACATTCCACTGTTACAAGGAGTTTTTGTCATGAAAAGGAGCGGACGCTTCGCGCATCACAACGGCAAGCGAGACAAAGAACACCTCCGTTTCGGAGTGCCAGAAGGACAAGCTGGGACATGCCTTTCAGTGCTTACCAGTCGAGTGAGTATCAGAGAAATTGTGGAGAGGTGGACATGTCCCGTTCATTTCCAAACTGGACGCTGTGTTTTATCCGGGATGTCGTCTGGACTAGCACAGGAATTGTGCAAAGACGTGGACATCAGCACTTTTTTGGCAAATTGAGACAGACGTGCGGAGGAATTCATGGCGGTGCCGCGACGCGCAAAGCAACGCCATGATGAAGCGTCACAGAACATGTTCTGGCATGTCCAGGCATATCCACAATTTCTTGGACAATCACTCGACTGAAAAACCACCGACAGCTGTCTGAACGCCATCTCAAAGCCGTCCTGTGAGACCAAAACGGAGGTGGTTTTGTGTCGGTCCAGCAGTGAATCCATCATGATGCGCGAAGTGTCTGCTCAGCTTTCCATGACAAAATCTCTTGTTAAAAGTAAAATCTGCAGGAAAATGGGTGATGTCCAGCTCTTGTGATAACCAGAGAAAGTGCACATGATGGTCACAGATCCACAGAGCGATCCGTTTAGAAATGAAATGGTCGTTCTGCCTGTCGATGGCAGCTGGAGCGCGGCACGCCCCACAGCTGCTGTGGGCCGTCCTTAAAGCAACAGTAACATCCCTTAATGTCTTTGAAGCCCATAAAATTTTCACCAAAAACCACCTGAATTTCTCAAATGGTGTCCACATGGATGTGCCTCACAGTTTCTAAAAAAAATTTGATCAAGCAAAGCGGCAGTCTCTCAGCCATTTCCCTGACAATGAAAATCCGCCGAGGGGGGTGGACCACTCCTCACTCAAAGCCTGCTCACAGGCGAATGACGCAACCGACAGGCGTGAAAAAAATCACGCATGCGCATGAAGGTTCAAGGTTGGCTCACGCAAGCACATGTGATTCAAATCCATATGGGTTTTTTTTTTAAATAAGGTCAGATACTTTTCTAATAGACCTCGTATGTCACATGACATGGATTAATTAATCCCATTTGTGTTGCATTTCATTTACAGTGCAGCTTGATTCCATTTAGAGTGCAAATTTGGTTCCATATGTTTGGTAACATAGCACTCTACACGCACACGGCCTCGTGATCGCGTGCACCCACGTGCTCATGCACGCACATGGACCTGTGCGTACACATGGCAGGAAGTTGGAATGAAAAGCTGGACTAATTACTGATGTGGATTTTTTTTTTCACTGCACTGAGGATGTACAGTCTTTTTTTGGTACCACATGCACACAAGCGCCGAACAGGATGCGTGTGTGGGGACAATGACTCTCCTGAGACATAATTTGATTGAGCTAACTGACGCTGCTAATTCTTGTCATACACACATACAAAGCAAATCCACTGTGCTGTCTGAAGGCTGTTAGCAGGAAACTGGACTCATTTCTGATGTGATTTTTTTTTTTTTTTTTTTTTGCTGCACTGAGGGCGTACACAGTTGACCGACCCGGTTGTGTGTGTGTGCGCGCATGGGGGACAACGACACTATGATTTGATTGAGTTAACTGGCGCTGCTAATTCGTGTAACACACACATACACACAAAAAATCCACTCCGCTGTAAGCCGTCTGGATGCATGAAGACCTGTTCACATGAAACGTTGATGGGATTTTTGGCTGCACTGAGGAACTACACAAAGTGTTTTTTTTTATGGAAGCCCGAAGTCAGTGCACAGCATCACTGGACTCCATGTCACAATTTGGACTTTAGCAGCAGTGGAACACCAAAACGTAAGTCCCTTTTCTGTTGTTTATAAATTAATAAAATATGAAATGACAAGGATCTATTTTAGCTGTTATATGAAACAAATAATGAATGTTTTTACATTCTTTCAATGGAACGAATATTTAATTAATTCGGTGAAAGCTGGAACAAGCCATTCAACTCAGCTTTGCCTTGTGGAATGGTTTGTTCCAGCTTTCACCTCATGAAATGTTCGTACCATTGAACTCAAACATTCATTATTTGTATAATAGAATTCTTCTCTGTCTGTGATATTCTTGTCACTTCAGTAACACATGCTCAACAGTCTCCCTTCTGCTGCATCTCGGTTTCATGTTTTCTAATGATGTTGAGAGTTTGATTTAAACCTGTGTGTCCTATACGTAGTTGTGTGATTACTTCTTCCCTGTGATTCCATCTCTCCTGTCTCCTTGATCCAATCTGTCCCTGCTTTTGATGTAAAAACCGACTCTTAGATTCTCTGTCCCGTTGCTTTCATCATGCTTTGTTCATTTCTGTCTTGATGATCATTTTGACTTCAGATTTACTAAGTGGAATAACTAACTCATCGTGTTTGGAGGAAGAAGAATGCTGAGTTGCATTCCGAGAACACCATATCTACTGTGAAGCATGGGGGCGGAAATATCATGCTTTGGGGCTGTTTTTCTGCAAAGGGGACAGGACGACTGATCCATGTTAAGGGAAGAATGAACGGGGCCATGTATCATGAGATTTTAAGCCAAAACCTCCTTCCATCAGTGAGAGCATTGAAGATGCAATGTGGCTGGGTCTTCCAGCATGACAATGATCCCAAACACTCCACTCAGGCAATGAAGGAGTGGCTCCATAAAAAGCATTTCAAGGTCCTGGAGTGGCCGAGCCAGTCTCCAGACCTCAACCCCATAGAAAATATGTTGAGGGAGTTGAAAGTCTGTGTTGCCCAGCGACAGCCCCAAAACATCACTGCTCTAGAGGAGATCTGCATGGAGGAATGGGCCAAAATACCAGCTACAGTGTGTGCAAACCTGGTGAAGATTTACAGGAAACGATTGACCTCAGTCATTGCCAACAAAGATTATGTTACAAAGTATTGAGTTTAGCTTTTCTTATTGACCAAATACTTATTTTCCACCATAATTTACAAATAAATTCTTTAAAACTCCTACAGTGTGATTTTCTGGATTTCTTTTTTTCTCATTTTGTCTCTCACAGTTGAAGTGTACCTATGTTGAAAATTACAGACCTCTCTCATCTTTCTAAGTAGGAGAACTTGCACAATCAGGGACTGACTAAATACTTTTTTGCCCCACTGTATCTCCCTCGCAGAGAAGGTGGTCTAGGTCTCACTGAAATCAACCAGGCCTACAGAGCATCGACAATAAGCACTGGATAGTACTTAAAGAGCTCTGAAGAAGAAATCATGAAAAAGGTCACACAACACCACAAGAAGACCTTATCCAAAGAGACCTCAGTCACCAAACTGGCAAAAAAAAACTTTGGCGGAGAACTTCTACAAGAGAGAGAAAGCAACAGTCTGACGCCTGCAACAAAACTTGCAAGACAGACCAGAGAACAGTACAGCAAAAGAGAAGGAAACATCAAGTGAAAAGATGGAAACAGCACTAAAGGGCCTGACGATTCCAAGAAGAACTCGAAAAGGAATAAATACATTGACAAACTTGGATCAATACAGTGGCTGAAAAATGGAGAACTTGGTTTTGATGGAGAAAGAATTCTGATTGGAGCACAAGAGCAGGGACTTCTAACAAATGGCTTCAAAAAATGGCAGGGATCTCACAAAATGACAAAAGCTGATTCTGTCATACAGCTGTTGAGAGTGTAAACCGTCTAACATCAGCATGCCAGATCCTCAAGGCAGATGGACATTATATATCCTGACACTACAAGATCTGTCAATATCTCCACTGGAAAGTATGCAAGGAACTGGAGATGGAAGTCAGCGAAAATGTCTGGGAGCATGAGCCAGCACCAGTCTTGTCCAACAGAAAAGTAACTATCTTCTACGACAAAGAGATCCCAGCAGGAAGACATATCGAAGGAGGTGCAATCAAACCTGATATTGTCATCTGGAACAAGCAAGAGAAAACAGCCAAAATCATTGATGTGACAGTCCCCAATGACTATGGCCTGAATCGAGTGGAAAGGGGAACAATCACGAAATACCAAGACTTGAAAATGACCTACGAACAACATGGCCATTGAAAGACATCGATATCATCCCAGTTGTGGTGGGAGCAACAGTCCTGATGAAGAAGAACCTGAAGAAATACCTTGAGGCAATCCCTGGTCACCCAAGCACACATGAGGTGCAGTTGTCTGCAATTAAGGGAACGATCACCATCTTGAAGAGAGCCCACGGATACAATGCCAGCTCTTCTATTAAAAAGACATCAAAGATAAATGAAAAAACAAACACACAAAGGCAATACCAAGACTTTAAAAATGACCCACCAACAACATAGTCATTGAAAGAAATCAATACAGGGTTAAAGTCTGTTGCTGTGAGTGATTCCTGCAATTGGCCTCGGAGAAGGTTCTAGCCGTTTTGGTGTCCGAGGCCTTGGATTTGCTCCTGTTAATGCCGTGTGCAGACAAGGGAACAGCCGAAGAGACTTACTTTTTAGGTGAGATTTTGATTTAGGTTATAGATTGACAACAGCTGTATGACAGACCTTAGTTTTGATTGTTGATCAAACACAATGGTATGCAAACAAACACATTAAAATAACACAAATAATTAAATTAAATCATATTAGTAAAACCAGAATTCCTTTTCAGATTTTGTGCAAATATTTTGAAAGTTCTGACAGCTCCCATAATATGAATAATAATAAAAAGTGCTATGTTCAAACAATCCAAAACAGTGCAATATAACATAAAAACAGAATACAAAAGTTGCAGTGCAGGTTAAACTCAGTCAATCCTAATGACAGGAAATGTTTTTTCTTCAGCAACATAACTTGGAAATGGTGCTACGGTCAGTGAATACCTTGTACTTTTATTTGTAAACAATTGTCTTTATAGAAGCAGAATGTGCAAACAAGACAACATAAAACTATAATGTAGCACTAAAGCTTATCAAAAGCTAGTCTACCTTAACTGTCTACCTGTCTGTTGTGTGGGCCGCTGAAGAGGAGGTACTGCTGGCCCACCACCACAAGATGGCGCCCTGCTTGAAGTGCGGGCTTCAAGCACGAGAGGGCGTCGGAGCAACCAGGAGTGACAGCTGTCACTCATCATCCGTACCAGCTGTCACTCATCCACTACTCATCACCACCACCATAAAGGCCGGACTGCAACTCCACCTCCCCGCCGACCTCCCCGCCGAGAAATCAGCTACCATTCAGGTAATTTCTCTGTTGACTCAAACCGTTGAGTGATAATCTGAACTTCTTTTGCAGCCGTTATCCTGTGGTGTTCTGCCTTATCTGTGGGATTGGCGTTTGGTGTGACAGCGACGGCTTCGCCTCACACCCCAAACCAGATAAGTGGTTTAGACAGGAGCTGCACGAGTGTGTGATTGGAGGTGGAGGTTCTCCCTCCTTTACTGAACACTGACTGTGGGATTACTGAGTGTGCGAACTCACACTCATCAGGACTGTCTCTGTTTTCTGTTTGCAGTACCGGGTCTGACTGCTGAAGACAGCGGCCACCTGGGGCGCAGGGCTTGGCGGCTCCGGTGTTCTTCAGCTCCGTTGGTGGTGGAAGCTGTGTGGGGATCCAGCTCTTCTCTCGCCAGGCGTCTTCTATCGTCGAGCCTGCCCACACGTCACCTGGTGTATGATTGACAGTCCACCATATTGTTATTGTCTGTACGTCGTTGTGCGATTCACAACATTAAATTGTTACTTTTGGCTTATCCATTGTCCGTTCATTACCGCCCCTGTTGTGGGTCCGTGTCACGTCACTTTCACAACAGGATTTCTCGGCCAGCGTCATGGATCCCGAGGGGCGTCAACCATCGCTTGAACAGCCAATGGAAGAGCGAGGTGCACAGGCGCCAGCAGGAGGCGTGTTGGGTGAGCTGCAGCACATCTTAACCGCCTTTACCGCTCGGTTGGACTTAGTTACCGAGCAGAGCAGTGTTCTCAATCGTAGGATAGAGGCTCTCACCACCCAGGTGGAAGCGCGTGCTCAGGGCGCTGCTGCAGCACCTCCTCCTGCTGACCGTGTGCCAGAAACAGACATTCTGCTGGTCGTTCAACGAACCCCCCCCCCCCCTTCCCCTGAAGCATACATAAGCCCTCCGGAGCCGTACGGAGGCTGTGTGGAGACGTGCGCGGACTTCTTGATGCAGTGCTCGCTCGTCTTTTCACAGCGTCCCGTCATGTACGCGTCAGACGCTAGCCGGGTGGCTTATGTTATAAATTTGCTTCGAGGAGAGGCACGCGCCTGGGCTACGGCGCTTTGGGAGCAGAATTCACGGCTCCTAACAGTTTATACTGAGTTTGTGAGGGAGTTCCGACAGGTGTTCGACCACCCTCATAGAGGCGAGACCGCTTCAAGTGTGCTGCTGTCGATACGGCAGGGGCGTCGGAGCGCAGTGAAGTATGCAGTCGACTTCCGCATCGCGGCAGCGCGAGCCGGCTGGAATGCTGTTGCGCTCCGTGCCGCCTTTGTAAACGGACTGTCTCTGGTCCTTAAGGAGCACCTGGTGGCGAAGGATGAGCCGCGGGATTTAGATGGGCTTATCGACCTGGTTATACGGTTAGACAACCGATTAACGGAACACCGACGGCAGCGAGACGAGGGGCGTGGTCAAGTACACGCCGTCCCTCTTCCTCCCGGGTCTGAAAGGGAGCTGTCTTCCCCACGCTCCACTGCCAGGGCTCTCCACGTGACAACAGCTCCCCCTGCTGACGTTGCTATGGAGACGAGCAGGGCCAAAAAACGATCAGATCAGAGACAAAGGAGGCTGATCCGTGGAGAGTGTTTTCTCTGCAGCTCTACTGAGCACACACAGAGAGAATGCCCCAAACGGTCAAAACAGCAGCACTCGTCCTTAGAGACTGGGCTAAGGGTGGGTCACAACACCCACGTGGGGAAACCCCGACGATCTGCACGAATCCCAGTCATGATCCTGAGTGGGGATCTAACCCTTCACGCCCCAGCACTGGTGGACACGGGGTCGGAGGGGAATCTGCTGGATAGCAGATGGGCAAAGGAGGTTGGGCTCCCTCTAGTGGCCTTACCGTCACCATTGTCGGTGCGGGCACTAGATGGCACCCTTCTTCCACTAATCACACACCAGACTCAGCCAGTGACATTGGTGGTGTCTGGGAATCACAGGGAGGAGATTGTGTTTTATGTAACACCTTCTACCTCCCGAGTGATTTTGGGTTTTCCATGGGTGTTAAAACACAATCCCCGGATTGATTGGCCGTCTGGGGTTGTGGTTCAGTGGAGCGAAACCTGCCACCGGGAGTGTTTAGGATCCTCGGTTCCACCCGGTGTGACAGCTAAGGACGAGGTTTTAGTCCCCCCCAATCTGGCGGCGGTGCCGGCCGAGTACCACAACCTTGCTGACGTCTTCAGCAAGGATCTGGCACTCACGCTGCCCCCGCACCGTCCGTACGATTGTGCCATTGATTTGATACCAGGCGCTGAGTACCCGTCCAGCAGGCTGTACAACCTCTCACGTCCGGAACGCGAATCAATGGAGACCTACATCCGGGACTCGTTAGCTGCCGGGTTGATCCGGAACTCCACCTCCCCGATGGGTGCTGGTTTCTTTTTTGTGGGCAAGAAGGACGACGGACTCCGTCCATGCATTGATTACAGAGGGCTGAACGAGATCACGGTTCGCAACCGATACCCGTTACCTCTGTTGGATTCAGTGTTCACGCCCCTGCATGGAGCCCAAATTTTCACGAAATTGGATCTTAGGAATGCTTATCACCTGGTTCGGATCCGGGAGGGAGACGAGTGGAAGACGGCATTTAACACCCCGCTAGGTCACTTTGAGTACCTGGTCATGCCGTTCGGCCTCACCAATGCGCCCGCGACGTTCCAAGCATTGGTTAATGATGTCTTGTGGGACTTCCTGCATCGGTTTGTCTTCGTATATCTAGACGATATACTCATCTTTTCTCCGGATCCTGAGACCCATGTCAAGCATGTACGTCAGGTCCTACAGTGGTTGTTGGAGAACCGGCTGTTTGTGAAGGGTGAGAAGTGTGAGTTCCACCGCACTTCTTTGTCCTTCTTGGGGTTCATCATCTCCTCCAACTCCGTCGCCCCTGATCCGGCCAAGGTTGCGGCGGTGAGAGATTGGCCCCAACCAACGAACCGTAGGAAACTACAACAGTTCTTCAGTTTTGAAAATTTCTACCGGAGGTTCATCAAGGGCTACAGTCAGGTAGTTAGCCCCCTGACAGCCCTGACCTCCACAAAAGTTCCCTTCACCTGGTCGGATCGGTGCGAAGCCGCGTTTAGGGAGTTGAAACGTCGGTTCTCGACTGCACCGGTTCTGGTGCAGCCCGATCCCAAGCGCCAGTTTGTTGTTGAAGTGGATGCCTCTGACTCAGGGATAGGAGCCGTGCTATCCCAGAGCGGGGAGTCCGACAAGGTTCTCCATCCATGTGCCTACTTTTCCCGCAGGTTGACCCCAGCTGAACGGAACTATGACGTCGGCAATCGGGAACTTCTTGCGGTGAAGGAGGCTCTTGAGGAGTGGAGACACCTGTTGGAGGGAGCATCGGTACCATTTACGGTTTTCACGGATCATCGGAACCTGGAGTACATCCGGACCGCGAAGCGTCTGAACCCCAGGCAAGCCCGCTGGTCGCTGTTCTTCGGGCGTTTTGACTTCCGGATCACGTACCGCCCCGGGACAAAGAACCAACGATGTGACGCCCTGTCCCGGGTGCACGAAGAGGAGGTCAAGACCGAACTGTCAGACCCCCCTGAAACCATCATCCCCGAGTCCACTGTCGTGGCCGCCCTTACCTGGGACGTGGAGAAGACCGTCCGGGAGGCCCTGACACGGAGCCCGGACCCGGGGACCGGTCCGAAGAACAAACTGTACGTCCTACCAGAGGCCAGGGCTGCGGTCCTTGACTTCTGTCACGGTTCCAAGCTCTCCTGTCACCCAGGGGTGCGAAGGACCGTGGCAGTGGTTCGGCAGCGCTTCTGGTGGGCGTCTATGGAAGCCGACGTCCGGGAGTATGTCCAGGCCTGCGCCACCTGTGCCAGGGGCAAAGCCGACCACCACAAGGCCCAAGGCCTCCTCCAGCCTCTGCCTGTGCCTCGTCGCCCCTGGTCTCATATCGGCCTGGACTTTGTCACGGGCCTCCCGCCGTCCCAGGGAAACACCACCATCTTAACGATAGTGGACCGGTTCTCCAAGGCGGCCCACTTCATGGCCCTCCCGAACCTCCCGATGGCCCAGGAGACTGCAGACCTCCTGGTCCACCACGTCGTGCGTCTGCATGGGATTCCACAGACATTGTCTCGGATCGTGGTCCTCAGTTCTCCTCACAGGTCTGGCGGAGTTTCTGTAGGGAACTGGGGGCCACCGTCAGTCTCTCGTCTGGGTACCACCCCCAGACGAACGGGCAGGTAGAGCGGACTAACCAGGAACTGGAGCAGGCCCTCCGTTGCGTGACCTCCGCGCACCCGACGGCCTGGAGTGACCATCTGGCCTGGATCGAGTACGCTCATAACAGCCAAGTCTCGTCTGCCACCGGCCTCTCCCCATTTGAAATGTGTTTGGGGTACCAGCCCCCATTGTTCCCGCTAGTGGAGGGAGAGGTTGGGGTGCCCTCAGTCCAGGCCCATCTGAGAAGGTGCCGTCAGGTGTGGCGTACCGCCCGCTCTGCCCTGCTCAAAGCCCGGACGAGGGCCAAGAACCATGCAGACCGCCGGCGTGCCCCGGCCCCTGCGTATCAGCCTGGGCAGGGGGTTTGGCTTTCCACAAAGGACATTCCCCTGCAAGTGGAATCCCAAAAGTTGAAGGACAGAAACATTGGACCTTTCCCCATCCTCAAAGTCCTCAGTCCAGCCGCAGTGAAGCTGAAGCTGCCAGCTTCACTGCGGATCCACCCGGTTTTCCATGTGTCACACATCAAACCTTACCACGTTTCACCCCTCTGTACCCCCGGACCGGCGCCGCCTCCTGCCCGGATCATCGACGGGGAGCCGGCTTGGACCGTGCGCCGGCTCCTGGATGTCCGTCGGAAGGGCCGGGGGTTCCAGTATTTGGTGGACTGGGAGGGGTATGGACCCGAAGAACGCTCCTGGGTGAAGAGGAGCTTCATCCTGGACCCGGCCCTCCTGGCCGACTTCTACCGGCGGCACCCGGACAAGCCTGGTCGGGCGCCAGGAGGCGCCCGTTGAGGGGGGGGTCCTGTTGTGTGGGCCGCTGAAGAGGAGGTACTGCTGGCCCACCACCACAAGATGGCGCCCTGTTTGAAGTGCGGGCTTCAAGCACGAGAGGGTGTCGGAGCAACCAGGAGTGACAGCTGTCACTCATCATCCGTACCAGCTGTCACTCATCCACTACTCATCACCACTACCATAAAGGCCGGACTGCAACTCCACCTCCCCGCCGAGAAATCAGATACCATTCAGGTAATTTCTCTGTTGACTCAAACCGTTGAGTGATAATCTGAACTTCTTTTGCAGCCGTTATCCTGTGGTGTTCTGCCTTATCTGTGGGATTGGCGTTTGGTGTGACAGCGACGGCTTCGCCTCACACCCCAAACCAGATAAGTGGTTTAGACAGGAGCTGCACGAGTGTGTGATTGGAGGTGGAGGTTCTCCCTCCTTTACTGAACACTGACTGTGGGATTACTGAGTGTGCGAACTCACACTCATCAGGACTGTCTCTGTTTTCTGCCAGCAGTACCGGGTCTGACTGCTGAAGACAGCGGCCACCTGGGGCGCAGGGCTTGGCGGCTCCGGTGTTCTTCAGCTCTGTTGGTGGTGGAAGCTGTGTGGGGATCCAGCTCTTCTCTCGCCAGGCGTCTTCTATCATCGAGCCTGCCCACACGTCACCTGGTGTATGATTGACAGTCCACCATATTGTTATTGTCTGTACGTCGTTGTGCGATTCACAACATTAAATTGTTACTTTTGGCTTATCCATTGTCCGTTCATTACCGCCCCCTGTTGTGGGTCCGTGTCACGTCACTTTCACAACACCTGTCTGCTTCATAACAACAGCATGGGGGTCCATCATGACACCGTGCAGCTCCAGTATGAATTATGACATCATGTGCAATCTCTGAGTAGGATTTCCAAGTCACACGTCATCTTCAATCACTTATCCAGGATCAGGTTGCGGGGCAACAGCTCCAGTAGGGACCCCATACTTCCCTTTTACCGGGCCACATTAACCACCTTTGACTGGGGGATCTGGACGCGTTCCCAGGTCAGTGTGGAGACAATAATCTCTGCACCTAGTCCTGAGTCTTAACCAGGGTCTCCTCCCAGATGGACGTGCCTGGAACACCTCCCCAGGGAGGCGCCCAGGAGGCATCCTTACCAGATGACAGAACCACCTCAGCTGTCTCCTTTCAATGCAACAGAGCAGCGGTTCTACTCCAAGCTCCTTATGAATGACTGAGTTTCTCACCCTATGTCTGAGGGAGACCCCAACCACCATCCTGAGGAAAGCCAGTTCAGTCCATAAAGAGAGATTTCTCCTCTATATGTATCTTTAATTTATAGTCATTTTAAAAATAATACACCACATATGTTTTTTTGGCAAAATTACTTTATTCTTAAATATTACAAATAGTAAGCCAGTGGTAATAATATATTTAATAGCTTATGTTTCAAAATGTAATGTTATCGACTCCGTGAGAGAGAAAACTGACCCACCTTTCGTCAAAAAAGTGACAGCTGCCAATCAAAATCGATTACGTCACTAAGCCCCGCCCCCTCTATGACGTCACAGCCAATCAGAATCGATGATGTCACTATGTCCCGCCCCTAAGCCCCTCCCCTAGTCCCGCCTCCAAGCCCCGCCCCTTATGACGTCACCGCCAATCATAATCGATGACGTCACTATGCCCCGCCCCTAAGCCCCGCCCCTAGTCCCACCTCCTAGCCCCCGCCCCTTATGACGTCACATCCAATCAGAGTCGATGACGTCAGTATGTCCCGCCCCTAAGCCCCGCCCCCGGCTCCTCCCCTAGTTCCGCCCCTGGCTCCTCCCTTAGCCCCACCCCCCAAGCTCCTCCCCTAACCCCGGCCAAGCACCGCCTCCAAGCCTTACCTCCCCTCCCACCCAGGGTCTAATATTTTAATGTCATTTTATTTCATGAATTAAAGAACGATTAAAAATACCTAGATCTTTTTAATGTATTAAAGAATTAACTAATTCTGAAATAATTAAACATAAATCAGTGTCTATTATTTAATGCCCCTTTAATATTTTTAATTCTTAAATTATTACGTTTCCTTTTCTGTTTTTTAATTCGTAAATTAAAGAAGGGGGTACAAATAGCCGTCTCTCGGCTGTAAGTCTTTGCAGCAAGACGGTCAAATACCCACGCATAGAGCCGCTCGCGGAAACATGACCCCACGGCTGTAAAACCTGTTGCAGACGCTGTGTCTGTGTGAGTGCGTGTGTGTGTGTGTGCGTGCGTGTGTGTGTGTGTGTGTGTGTGGCGGGACACCCGCTGAGCGGAGATGCTGCCCCGAGGTGATGAACCCAAAGAACAATAAACAATGCTCCTTATCACTCACGCCAGATGATGTTTTCTTTTAAGATATTAGCCGATCGATCATGGTGCGCGGGACACCCGCTGAGCGGAGATGCTGCCCCGAGCCCGAACAATCAACAATGCTCCTTATCACTTACGCCAAACGGTGTTTTTAGAGCAAAAGGTAAGGAATTACGCCCCGCGGACGAAGAAGGGTTTAAAAATCCCCTTTCCGACGATAGAGTGACATACAGCATTCACCATGGCGAGACGAACTCCGATCCTCCGCTACATCTGCGAGACCCCGGTTAACATCACCATGACAACAGAAGGCTCGCTTGCTCCAAAAAAAGCGAGAATGTACGTCAGCCGTCTGAGCCAGCCGATACCGGAGGAAGATCTGACGTACAGCCTGGAGGGGCACGAACGTTTAACTTACACGTTCGACCCGTATTATGCCCAAGTAAGTTTCTTCACTCTGGCCGAGGGTGAGACCGCCACTCGAGGAACCCCACGGGTGGCGCTTACTTCCGCCGATTGGGGTGTCTTCTCCGCGGCGGCGGGCTCGATGATTCGCGACACGGTCAACCCTGAACCTCCAGGAGATCGGACGCCGGAAAAGAAGAAAACACGCTTCCAACTCACCTGGCTCAGCACCCAGGGGCCTCGCTATAGGGTGATATTCCAGCGTGGACCTCCTGACACTGTCTCTGAGGGTGAAATTAAGTTGGAGCGGGTTAGTGCCAGCGGCCACGTCAGAAGCGTCACAGCTGCGGCTGAGAGCTGGCATGAGATGTTCAACACCTGCAACGACAGGATTACGGGCCTCTTTACAAGGTGCCTGGCCTGGAGGGACGTTATCGAAGTCCGAAAAAACTTGGCCCCTCTTTTTACTTAAAAAAAAATAAATAAAAAAATAAAATAAAAAAAATTAAAAAAACTCTGACGTAGCTCCTCCCCGCATGCACGGGGATTTCTATAAACACCAGGGGACCACATCTCATTCAAGCATCGGACGACGAACCAGCATGAGCTCCTCAACCTCTCCCATTGCAGCGGCCGACGACATCGCTTGTGACTGCGCGCTCGACTGTGGAAGAGACCAGCCCTCCCTGAGCCAGGCTTAACGGACCCGCGGTGGGTACGAGAGCCCGTGGGGAGTTCAGCTCGAGGCGGTCTGGGGCGAGATCCATCCTTCTCACGCGCTTTCCAGCCCGGGAGGCGTGGGGTCTCTTCCCGCTGTCACGGAGGCCGCGAGTCCGCGGGAGGTACAAGACCTCGAGCCGGCTGAGAAATACGCCACATCTTTCGCATCTGACCGGCCTGACGGGTTCCTGTCAGAGGAATTCCTGAAAACGGTGAAAGTCGGCGTGGCACACTTACTTTTGGCTGTGATCAAAAGTTACAGACAAAAACTCTGTTACGGGTGTGAGATCGATCACCCCAGCCAGCGCCAGCACGAGTGCCTGGACCCGTTAAATGAATATTTCTTTACCGGACATTTTGAGAGATTAATGGTGAGACTCTGGAGACCGACCTTCATCCCGGCTGTGGTAAAGCTCCTAGCCCAGCGCTTCCTCAACCCATCGGCTGCGAGGGTTCAGGGGGTGGTAGAAAACATCCTCACTGAGCTGAAATACACTGATAATTTTGAAGCAAAGATCAACGAACTGTACACATGTTTCGGTGAAGACGCAGATCTCGACCTGGAGGGGATGGTAGCCGTCTATAACCCAGACGACTGAAGAAAAACCTGCTTTTTTTTGTTTGTTTGTTTTTTTGTTTTTTGTTTTTAAATATCATTATATTGTTTTACAGTCATGGGTAATTGTGTGATGATTCTCTTTCAAAGCTTGCGGGAAGTTTATATTATACGTGGACTCTCGTATAAGCTGGAGCGGGTAGTCATTCGCAGGCTGGAGATCCCAGACGCCCCGCCTTCATGCGTTATGGAGAGGGTCTTCGACGTTATCAGACGTCGCCCCGGGCCCGGAGTCTGGACAGATCATATCTACAGCGCGGCTCTCCATTCATCTGAAAAATCTCTGTACAACGTATTACTGAAAATCTCTGTTTTGACCACTGACGATTTTACACGGTGTAATACGATGCATCTGCTTACATTATACACTCTGTTTGTGGATGTGATAGCGTGCCGGGTGAAACAGATGGGGGTGTCCAGAGGGGAGATTGTTCCTACACTTTTACAGCTGAATACTGAAATAAACCGTAAATGCGGGGGAGATGTATTACTGAGAGTTTTCCAGTTTTGTACGTGAACGTATGCTTTTTTCCTTCACGTATGCTGTGTTTAATAAACATGAACAATTGCTTTTTTCTCTGTGTGTGACTTTAATGAATGTAATAAAGCACATATTCTAAACCTTATACGGCCTGTGTTCTTTCCTATAATATTGTTGAAAAAGGGTGAAATGTTTTTCATATTGCAAGACAGAGTCATACAAACGAGGTTTTGGTGGAAAAAAGGTGCTCGTATGAATTAATGAGGGGTTTTAACACGGTCTCATTAAAAGCTCGAGGCTGCTCTGTGAGCGCTCTCCGCGGTGCTGAATCAGTTCAATTTAACGTTTCCAAGAGCTCCTATTTAAAACGTATACTTTTTTCCTTCACAGCATGTTGTGTTTAATAAACATGAACAATTGCTTTTTTCTCTGTGTGTGACTTTAATGAATGTAATAAAGCATATATTCTAAACCTTATACGGCCTGTGTTCTTTCCTATAATATTGTTGAAAAAGGGTGAAATGTTTTACAAATCAAATTTATATAGTGCCAAAACAACAACAAAACAGTTGCCTCAAGGCGCTTCATATTGCAAGACAGAGTCATACAAACGAGGTTTTGGTGGAAAAAAGGTGCTTGTATGAATTAATGAGGGGTTTTAACACGGTCTTATTAAAAGCTCGAGGCTGCTCTGTGAGCGCTCTCCGCGGTGCTGAATCAGAGTTCAATTTAAAACAAAAGACTAATATTTATGGTCGCTAAAACATATAAAAATGCAAAAGGACTATCCGGTTCATCGTTCTGAAGAGATCCGTCTTAAAAGATGGGTGATGAGGGTTTAATGAAGGATGTATATTATAGTCCGGTAAATCCGGGGAGTTTTGGAGGGCCGGAGCGTTTACGCAGGGCTCTGCATGATCAACACAGCTCTAAAATTCGTATGAAGCATATCAGAGATTTCCTGTCGGGGGAAGATGCATACACATTACACAAACCTGCCAGGACGCATTTTCCAAGAAATAGAGTATTTGTCACAAACCCGCTTAACCAATTTCAGGCGGATTTATGCGACATGCAGGGGTTATCAGATTTTAACGACGGGTACAAGTACCTGCTGACCGTTATCGATATCTTCTCAAAAAAAGCGTATGCCAGAGCCCTGAAATCAAAGCAAGGGCGCGAAGTCTCACAGGCCTTTGCCTCACTCTTAAAGCAGAGCGGGGTGCCTCTGAAGCTGCAGACTGATGCTGGGAAAGAGTTTTTTAACAAACCGTTCAAGGATTTAATGAAAAAACACCGGATTCTACATTTTGCCACGGCCAGTGATCTGAAAGCCTCGGTTGTCGAGAGGTTTAATCGCACGCTAAAGACGAGAATGTGGAGATATTTTACTGCTAAAAACACACGAAGATACATCGACGTCCTACCGTCTTTACTCACGGCTTATAACGAGAGTTATCATAAAAGCATTAAGATGAGGCCGAATGAGGTTAACGCTCGAAACGTAGATCGAGTGTTTCAAAATTTGTACGGGGCATCCACCCTACGCAGGAGGCCTGTGAAGTGTAAATATAAGGTCGGAGATATAGTCAGGGTCTCCAAGCTCAGGGGAGTTTTTGATAAAAAATATGAACAAAGTTTTACGGATGAAATGTTCACGGTGTCAGAATGTATACAACGTACGCCGCCCGTTTATAAATTTAAAGATTATGACGGCGAGATCATTGAAGGTTCATTCTATGAACCGGAATTGCAGAAGGTTAAAATAGCAAAAGACAGACCGTATCAGGTTCAAGAAATTATTCGTGAACGTTTTACCAAGGGAAAGAAATTTGTATTTGTCAGATGGAAAAATTGGCCCGAGAAATTTAACTCCTGGGTTCCCGCGGACCAGCTGATGGCCGTATAAATATGAGAACATCTATCTTTAACCGACATATGAGAAATGGATCGGGATCGCATACCACCACGCTGATAGTGTACGCGTGTTACGATTCTCTCCTGGAGATTAATTCCAAGCGACAGGTCCTTGTGGATTTTTACTGATGAACACCCTGGAATTGGACGCTGTTATGAGGGGCTTAATAGGAGACCTGTTTGCCGGTGTTTTTGCGTCTGACGAGTTATTCCGGATCAAGCCGGGCCCTCCCGTATATTTCATTGTAAACACCCACCCTAGACATTTACCGGGGGAACACTGGTTAGCGCTCACCGTTGAAAAAAATGGTCGAGCCACATTTTTTGACTCGTTCGGCCTCAGCCCGGACTTTGAATACTACCCTAAAAGCATCCTGCGATATCTGGAGAATCTCCCAGATGTTAAAAACATTCTGTATCACAACAAGCAGCTTCAGCACGAGTTATCGGACGTATGTGGACAACACTGCGTGTATTATCTGTATAACAGAGCCACTGGGAAGTCGTACCAGGGACGTGGTGTCTTTATACTCCGAAAATACTATCGCGAATGATGATTTGGTTTCTGATTTTGTGAAAAGATATCGTTATTGCCTTAAGAAAAGCTGCAATACCTCCTGTAACCAGCTAGCAGGGCCTCTGCATGAGTTTAAATATTGTCACGGCTTGTGTTAACCGGCGTTCCTATTTTTTTATGTTTTTCCACGTGAAAATGTAACCCCCGTCTTAGAACGCTCTCCCGAGCATACCTTTAAAGTTTTATCGCGTTTGGAAAATTTAAACCCCCGTTTTTTAAACGTAGAAAGAAGCTTTGACCTTTGACCTTTAATTTTTGTATGTGTTTTTTTCGCCTGAAAACGGGGTGGATGTGTGAGAGCGGCCTTCCGATCATAACTTTAAAGTTTTGATCGCGTTTGCATGATGTAAACCCCCGTTTTTAAACGTAGAAAGAAGCTTTGACCTTTGACCTTTGATTTTTTTTATGTGTTTTTTTTCGCCTGAAAACGGGGTGGATGTGTGAGAGCGGCCTTCCGATCATACCTTTAAAGTTTTAACGCGTTTGCATAATGTAAACCTCAGTTTTTAAACGTAGAAAGAAGCTTTGACCTTTGATTTTTTTTATGTGTTTTTTTTCGCCTGAAAACGGGGTGGATGTGTGAGAGCGGCCTTCCGATCATAACTTTAAAGTTTTATCGCGTTTGCATGATGTAAACCCCCGTTTTTAAACGTAGAAAGAAGCTTTGACCTTTGACCTTTGATTTTTTTTTATGTGTTTTTTTCGCCTGAAAACGGGGTGGATGTGTGAGAGCGGCCTTCCGATCATACCTTTAAAGTTTTAACGCGTTTGCATAATGTAAACCTCCGTTTTTAAACGTAGAAAGAAGCTTTGACCTTTGACCTTTGATTTTTTTTATGTGTTTTTTTTCGCCTGAAAACGGGGTGGATGTGTGAGAGCGGCCTTCCGATCATAACTTTAAAGTTTTATCGCGTTTGCACGCTTTAAAACATTGTTATTAAGTACAGAAAGAAGTGTTAATCTTTGATCCTAAATTTTTTTAATGTGTTTTTTTTCGCCTGAAAATGGGGTGGATGTGTGAGAGCGGCCTTCCGATCATACCTTTAAAGTTTTATCGCGTTTGCATGATGTAAACCCCCGTTTTTAAACGTAGAAAGAAGCTTTGACCTTGACCTTTGATTTTTTTTATGTGTTTTTTGTGAAAAATGTTCCGAATGTGTAGAAAATGCACCCCCGATCATACCTTTAATGTTTTTGCATCGTTGTTATTAAGTAGAGAAGTGTTGAAAGTTGTTTTTTAAACCGTATACCGAATAAAAGTGATGGCCGGAGATGAGTTTCAGTCGGTGTTTTATTAGTAACAATATACAAAAACGTGACTGACTGCGATGTATTTTAAAGAATCTTGATCATAATATCCAGTCAGTTTTTAATTCGATACCCTCCTTTTATGGTGAGAAACCTTCCCAGCGTTGGAAGTCTTTTTTTTTCTTAAGTTTCTTCCTGGCCGGCGAATCGGTTAAAAGAAGGGATTCATCCGGCGAGCTGCTCCGGCCTTTTTTAAGCTTCTGAAGCTGCTCGCGGGCTTGCGGGTTTGATACGCACGCCACCGGGATGTTCCGCTCCTGTAAAATATTGAGGAACTTCACCCAGCCTGTAGGGGGGCTCGATTTCTTGAACGAGGATCCGAGATGTTTCATAAGATCTATGGCGTGAGACCCCCTCACGACTTTCCCCTTGTAAATAAATTCCCCCGACGGACTCCAGCGCGTATCACCCTTCGATAATTTCCTCATAATATATTCAGCGTTTCTACGCTCTCTGGAGGGGATATTCTTCAGGACCTCTGTGACAGTCTCATCCTCCTCCTCCTCCTCCTCCTCCTCCTCCTCCACCCCCTCCTCCTCAGGTTGCTTAGCGACGCGAGTCTCTTGCGGGGGTGAAACGCGTGATTCGAGTTCCCCCTGCTTGATCAGGGTTAAATAGCGCTGCAGCAGAGCCTCATACTTTTTAATTTTTTCATAAGGAGAGTGAGTACGTTCTTCCAGTATACCTCGCATTCGCGAGTCTAAATCATTTTCCGCCGTTTGTCTGATGTTATTTACGCTCGGCGGAACGGAATGTCCAAGTTGAAGCATCTGCTGTGGAGTGAGTAAAAACATCTTTTGCGCCGCTTTGAACGCCATTATCCTCTGGGTACTATTAGACTCGTTATAACGGGCAGGGCCGCGGCGAGCAGAGGCAGGAGAAAGCCGCCCGTCTGAATCAGCGCTCCCCGTTTCTTTTTATAACTGGTTTTTCTGTCGGCCAGAAGACGTAAAACTCTTTTTCGTTTTTTCAAGGCCCGGAATTGAGAGTCGCTCAAGGCGATATTCCCCTTTAATATATTCAAAGCGATCTCGGATAAAGTTTTCAGAAGCTCCGCCCTGCAGGTCTTCAGGCTGTGGTGACGCTCCCTCGCCCCGGCTCTGATTAGCGCTTTAAGAGCGGGGGCGTTCCTTTTTAAAAGAGAGCTCATATCCGTTTATCTTTCTGTAAATAAACTGTGGGCCACTCGTGCGGGAGTAATCCCGATCTCAGTCTGAACTGATCTGGACACTCCTGCGTGCAATCCAGTAATAAATACCCGTAAGGTACGCTCGTAGCATCATCAAGTGCCTCCAAAAAAATTGTTTTCTGCCGGGAAACATTTGCTGAGCCAGAATGTTCATCTGTAACTTGTCTCTGGGATTTTTAAACAGCACCATATAATTACAATTCAAACTGATGGTTCGACTGTATTTCCCTTTATGAAACACGTTCTGTGTGATCATGATGACGCTCATATTCCGGTGATGTCTGTACTGGGTGAAAATTCTTACAACTTCAGGATGATCCGTTGCTTGAAAGATGAGATTGTCCAAAATAACCAGATGGCTCTGACCTTCAGGGAAAAGGCTGTCGTCCAGAAATGAGTCAGGGAGTCCTCTTACAAATTTAATATTTTTATTCTTCAGTTCAGAATACAGAGGTTGTTCAGACGTATACAGCCATACAATGTTGTCAGGCACATATCTCATAGCGTGGCTACAATTTTCCAGCAATGTTTTCACAAACACAGTCTTTCCCGAACCACTCGGTCCAACGATGAGACAGGAGAATGGGAGCTGAAGTCTGGGGTCAATCTCCACCGTATTTCCAGAGTGAGACATGTTTCAAAATCCGAACGGTTCGGTTTCCCCGTCCTTTAAAAGACGCCGCTTGTCATACACCACCCTGAAGGATTTTTGAAATGACACGTTTGTCAAACTGAAACTGCTTTTATGACGTTTAGTTCCCTGCTGCGGCGCTATGATAGATGCCGCGAGGGCGGGATCTTTTATATAACCCTCGACCAGATCTTTGACGCTGTCAAAGTTTATTTTCTGACAGCTTTCGTGGGTTTGAGTGATCCCCTTCACACGCATGACCGTTTTACCTCGTGCGGTTTTATATGCGTAACTTTTAGGTCCCGCCGCTGCAAACTCTGTGATGACGTCGCCGTTCAACTCGTCGGTGAGCTGCCCCAGATAATTACCGGTAGGCAGCGGGGTTTCACCCCGCCTACAAATGTAAATCAGGCTATCGGTATCATAATACAGAATCCTGTCAGGATTTGCCACAGCCTCCATAAAACCGTACAAGGTCAAACGCGCGTATGCCGTTGTAAACGCCGCGATGAAAATATTGACGGTTTTACCCGGTCGGCTGACGTGCCGCGGGCCGTACCTCCATTGAACCATAGCCGCCTGACTGCTGAGGAATGTTAGATATGTGACCTCGTACTCTTCAGAAAACAGATACCTGAACAGATCGTCAGCATTTTTAACGAGCGCGGTCTGCATCAGATTTGCCCTCTGGGCGAATTTCCCCCAGAAGGAGTTGAGGCAGATCTTAGCCATCTGTCGTTTTGCCGGATTGTGACTGATTTTTTCTGGGTCTAAACGAATCTTCTGATTCAGCCAGTAGTCCGTGATGTATTTTTCTCTGCTCTCGGAGTCTTTATCAAATTCGGGAGGGAAACCAGAGGCTTCCTGCTTGTGTTTGAAGAAGGTGTTTATGTACCCCTCAAAGATTTTATCACTTTTTTCCTCAAAATGCCAGACTTAAAAAATCTTAGCTACAGCATAGCCTGTATCCAGAGCTTTGTGGAATTCCGGGGTCGTCCAAGTCCCAGACAGAGCTCTCTGCTGCTGACTGTGTGTGCACGCTGCAGCTTGATTATTTTCATCAGCGCAGGTGCGACACAGAGTAAACACCAGTTTACCGTGAGGAGTTCTGTGTGGGAGGACGGGGAATTTTAGCCCCTGGGGCGGGTACACGATGGCTTTGATGAGCCCGAAATAAGTCCTGGGGTCTCGGAAATTTCTCTCGATAATTTCCGGATGCCCCGTGGGATATGTGAAATTTACGTTAACGTAAGGATACAGCGAGGTCACGTCGACGTAATAGACCGTCTCATCTTGCTCAGCCGTGTACCTCAGACGGGCCCGCGCAAGTCCGACCGCCGTATAAAGCGTCGCGAGGTTCGAGGGGGGCCGGTAACCCCCTGCGGGCGAGGAAACACCGAACGCTCTCATCCCTCAGCCTCATTTCAAGCCATTGATGCTCCCAAATTACGCTGAGGGTGATGCCCGGCATAGCCCGCAGAAAGGCTATTTTTTTCTGACACGCTGCGTGGAGCTCTCCAAATGAGGTGTTTGTGAGAGGGTTTATTTCGTGCTGTGTAAAACACCTTGCACACCCGCGGTAAAAACATCCGAGAAACTCCCACACTTTTATCCGGCCGTCAATCTGAGCATACCCATCAACATAATAACCTCCTATTTTTTTCTCGCCCCTGTTTAGAGCATGATCGATGATAATGTTTTGCGTCTCAGCAACCCATTCTAACCATTGCACGGCCACGTCCGAATATTTTTTATGCCTCGTTCTATAATTGTCGGCGGAGGGGATCGCCAGCGTTTTTGGAGCAAGAAAGTTAGTTTGGAAGACTTTCATACACGCCGAGGCGATTGTAACGCAGGTAAAAGGATCCACGAGTGTTTCAGCGATGAATTCAGACATAAATTTGGAGCAGGCTGCAGCCAGGATTTTTGTATCGTTATCACAATACATAACGGCCTCGGCTTTAAAATCGAAAATTGCGTTTTTTTTTCCGCACGTACCACGCGTTAAATTCCTCTCTTTCTCCCTCTGACATATTTGCGACCCCGTAAGCCACTGAGTCCGGGTACGGACCGACATAGTTCAGATTTTTTTCTGAACTGAACAGGTGCGGAAAGTAACCTTTGCGGATGATTTCGTCTTTCAGCCGGATCCCCAGGGCTTTAGGCATCTGAGATAAGCGCATTGTAAGGAAAGATAACGAATCTATATATTTCTGTTTAAAGGCGGCGTCTGTCATGAGTAATAGTTTACTCCCGGTCATAATCACAGCGGGGGTTACGCCCTGCTGGACTAAATACTTTAGAAGCAAATAGCCGTCAAAACCTTTTGAGTTGTGAGCGATGAACACGTATTCTTTGAATTTTCTCGTTCTAAAATGTTTAAAGAAGCGGGCTACGCAGTCTGTCCCCCATGCGCTCCAAAAATCACCCGTCTTTGTTACAGCGCTGACGTAAAACGGTACGTGTTCCCCGTTATTATCGACATACGTTTCAAAATCATAAAAAACATATTTCTCTGAATGCGTCTCTTCAGCTTTGACCGGCGTCATATAGCAGAGGTGACCCTCGCTCGGCTCCTGGAGAGCCTCGCCGCATATATGACACCTCTTCTGCTTACACACGTGCAGAGCGCTGTTTTTAGAAAACGCTATGTAATACTCACGTTTACATCGAGAGCATTTTTTTCTGTTATCACACACATTAACGAACTTACCGGCGGAAGGACGATACTTCGGCTGTTTATGCAGGCTGTAACAGGTGGGAGAGCGACACTTCTTGTTACATTCGCTGCAGAATACAGGGTTATTTTTCTCATAACACTGCGTGGATTCACAAATTTACAATATGACGGACAATTATGGGAGGCGTGGTTATTGTACCCCTCAAAGCAAAACTTACATACATATTTCACTCCCAAAAATCTCTTTAAATCGATGATTCCGTAAAATGATTATTAAACAGAAAAACGAAAAGAGTTTTCTGCTGCGCCGGTATTCCTGTCTGGAATTTTGTCAGCTTTCTCTCCCCTTCGGCTCTGAAAAACACCACAATTTTACAACCCAGAGCGTTTTCAAATTTTCCCACCTGCTCTAAAGATACCGGCGTAGCTTCCGTTAATCCGACGCTATTTTGTAACGCCAGCCCGCGCTGCTCCGCCTCGTGCGTACTCAGATGAGGATTCAATAACTGAACGAGGTTTATCGCGAAACATAAACTGTTGTCAGGATTATACACGATATTAAGGCATTTGGATTTTTTCCTCAGAACCTCGTGATGGAGGAGGTCATCTATTCTGCGCTTCCCCGCGCCGTTCTGGTTGCGGATGACTTGAACCACTAATTCCAGAGACTCGTCGGCTAAAACGTTGGAATTCGATTGTATCAATCGTTCTAACAGATTTTGGAAGCCCGTCACATCGCCAGCGTCGTTATATGAGCTGATCAAAGCGGCCTCGTTGTAGACTGAGTCCCCACGAATCTCCATTTGGATAAAGTCCCCGGCCCTGGCGTGTGTTAAAGCCTTTTCGACCGAGTTATGAAGAGCCCCTACGACGTTACGGTAAAATTCCGCGTAGTCGGGAATTTCGTTGGCGCGCTGGAAATTGAGAGGCAGCCTGATTTCGATATTGTTAAAAGCAGGTCTCCTGATGACGTTAGCAGCCCCACCGCCCGTCATGGGAGAGTGTCGGCTGGGTCCCGGTCGTGCATCATCCCCGTCTTCCATCAAAACAGAGATCGCCGCGTTTATCGGGGTTAAACGAGCTCTGTTTAAAATCTCTTCTCCGTGCGCATTGCGCGGGGAGGGACTTCTTAAAGGTGAAAAAGCGCGAGCGTCGTTAGGCGTTTGATTTAATTCATCCACCGCGGATTGGACGTGAGGATTAACTTCACACGCGAGGAGGTTTACGGCATTATTTAATGGAGTCAGGCGTACCTGGTTCAACGCCGCGGGACCGGACTCGTCTGGAGGTGAGGTGTGCGGGGGGTCAGGGGGCTCTTCAGTATCAGACTGGACCGTCGAATTTATAGCGTTAATCGCAGAAATGATGTAGGGGTTAATTTCTTCCGATTCTCGTTCAGCCGCTAAATTGTTAAGAGCCTCATTTAACGGTGTTAAACGAACACGTCTGAAAAGTCTCTCTCCGGACTCGATGTTATTTCGAGGCGGCGAATTTAACGCCTTGGGTAATGGGCCATCTGTTCCAGGAGCGCTCCCCGCTGAGTCGATTATTGAAGCGTTTAAATCCAATACACGTCCGAAGTTATTTTCCCGATGTGAATTCTCTCCTTCCATCTTTTAAAATCTGTAGCAGGAAGAATCTACCTCAAGAAATTCAGTTAATATACCTCTTCAAATGAATTCTCCCGTTCCATCGGAATAAGAGAAAAAATAAAAAAATAAAAACAGACTACACATTTTCAAGAAAGTTGCGTGATGAGGTTAATCCCAGCTCAGAATATCTTCGAGCCTTGCGTCTCGGTGGAAAATAGACGGTCTCCCTCCACCGCGTGCTGAAAAAAAGAGGAAATCGTTAGTTATTAAATATTTAAAATAAATAAATACGTAAACTCCGACTCCTTACCGTGTACATCCGCGGATCGTTTTATGGGTCTCTCCCGCTGACCCGCTTCTCCATGGGCTGTGACAGAAAAAATCGGGTTATTCCAGAGTTTTAATCGTGATTTAATCTCGATCGCTGTACTTACATCTGCGTGGTGAAGTCGGGGGTTCCAGCCTTCGAACTTCTTCAGGGGGCTCTGACTTGATTTCTAGAATTAACATAAATAAATGAATACAAAGCATCACCCTCGCAAGCGGATATTCTGTACTATTTCAAATGTATTACCGAGGACGGGTCCGAACGCGCTCTGGACCGTCTGCGTGGTTTTGTCTAAAAAAAAAAAAAAAAAGACAGTTTCAGACGGCGTGCATCATTTAAAAACACTCATTTCTATCAAAACAGATTACTTAAATCACTTACCCTGAAAGCTGATGCGGTTTTCGCACTCTGCTCGAAGACAAGAAAACTTAATTAAACAACATGGTTTTCCAGGATTTTTTCCGCAAATTTATTCTATTTTATACCCATAGCTGGGGGTCCAGGCATCTTCACTCTTCACCGGTCGTAGTGGAAATGCTCGCTGACTCGTTCCCAGGGACGTAAGTGATAAGGAGCATTGTTTATTGTTCGGGCTCGGGGCGGCATCTCCGCTCAGCGGGTGTCCCGCGCACCATGATCGATCGGCTAATATCTTAAAAGAAAACATCATCTGGCGTGAGTGATAAGGAGCATTGTTTATTGTTCTTCGGGTTCATCACCTCGGGGCAGCATCTCCGCTCAGCGGGTGTCCCGCCACACACACACACACACGCACACACACACACACACACACACACACACACACACACACACACACACACACACACACACACACACACACACACACACACACACACACACACACACACACACACACACACAGCGTCTGCAACAGGTTTTACAGCCGTGGGGTCATGTTTCCGCGAGCGGCTCTATGCGTGGGTATTTGACCGTCTTGCTGCAAAGACTTACAGCCGAGAGAGACGGCTATTTGTACCCCTTCTTTAATTTACGAATTAAAAAACAGAAAAGGAAACGTAATAATTTAAGAATTAAAAATATTAAAGGGGCATTAAATAATAGACAGTGATTTATGTTTAATTATTTCAGAATTAGTTAATTCTTTAATACATTAAAAAGATCTAGGTATTTTTAATCATTCTTTAATTCATGAAATAAAGTGGTATGGCTTGGAGGCGGTGCTTGGCCGGGGTTAGGGGAGGAGGTTGGGGGTGGGGCTAGGGGAGGAGCCAGGGGCGGAACTAGGGGAGGAGCCATGGGCGGGGCTTAGGGGCGGGACATACTGACGTCATCGACTCTGATTGGATGTGACGTCATAAGGGGCGGGGGCTCGGAGGCGGGACTAGGGGCGCTGTTGTTGGAGTTGTGTGGTTATAGGAATCACCTTTTGAATGCTTGAAGAACGATGTCAGTCATACAAAGAAATCAAATAGTGAAAACATGTTCAGTGCAGTGTCATAACACAATCATTACGTTGATGCGGCTCTATGACGTCATATTAAAATGTTTTCAATCAATCCTCTGTGGGGGCTGCTCACATTTGACCTTTGCATCGTATTAAAAAAAAATCCATTTACCAAAAACAAATTCATGGTATTAATGTGGAACCTGTAGTTTCACTCTAAATCAACTCAAACATGTTTCTCCAAAGCTTAAAGTTTCATTGTGTAGTTATTAAAGGATTCTTACATTTTCTGATTATTTACAACAAACGGTGGTGATATTTAATTTTTTACTGGGGTTATTTCCAAATCAACAGAGTAAAGAAATAGACTGGAGATTAGTTCTTGGACTGGTGTCGTGTTGAGCGAATGTTCTCAGAGCTTCTTACCTCTTAGCAAATTAACAAATCACAAATATGACAGTTTGTTCAGTTCACACCAGCAGCCACAGCATGTTGGTCTTTCAGTCGACTCCAGTTGTTCAGGGTCATCACAGCGGATCAAGTTCAGAGCTGCATTGGGATTTGGCAGAAATTTTACTCCAGATGCCCAAACAGCAGCCGGAAAAAACAAAGTTCAATTTGACCTTTGAGGTGAAGCTTCCTTCATTTGAAGTTATGTTTTTTCTGGAGCGTAAGTTGCATTTTTTGTTTGGTTTTACTAGTTACTCACCCCCCAGAGGTCAAACTGAGAACGTCTACACATCTTAAATTAAAGCTTCTGTCAACAAGAACAAACCCTGAAAGTTTCATGTTTTCATTCTGTGCACAATTGTCCCGATTAACAGCCCCACTAACACACTTTTTGACTGAAGAGCGTCATGTAGTAGAATGAAGCTCTTTTGACCTTTATTGTGACACAAACAGAAACGAGACGAATGACACTTGATCCATGATACATTTCAAGTTTGTTACATTTTACGAATTCATTCATGAACATCAAGGAAATTATTTAAACTTGGATGATCTGTAAATTGTGTTGCCAGAGTCACATTTCAGTTTGTAGGAAAAGAGAAGTAGTAAAATTAAGAACCATTTTCTCTGAGACACAAACAGCAGTGGAACAACAGAGACAATTGGACTCAACATTAATGTTTGGGTTTTTAATTTGCCCTGTAGATCTAATTAATTTGTACTGATTCAGATACAAATTGTTTTATCACTTACCAAATATCAACAAAGTTTTAAGTTAAATTTTTGAAAAAGGTTGTCACATATTACCATGGCAACCCTTTACAGAGACAAATGTCCAGTTTTTGTTCTCCATATTACAGTTCTCAGGTCAAAGTGGTTTTTATTACACAGCTGATGCACTTTTAATAGAAGAAGATTCTGATAAATCTGAAGCTGTGTGTGAGGAAGAATTCAGTCCAGCAAACTGTCTGTCTCCGTATCTCAGGCGTCCCCGTTTGCCATTTGGTCCATAAATGTACCGGAACATAACTGCATTTATATCAAATATCCTGTTGTATGGCTGGGGGGGCCTGGCTGCTGGTTTGTTTGCCTTTTGTTTCCTCCCAGGTGGCATGCATTTGGGACTGAGTGGCTGTGTTGCTGAGGCTGTTAGGACTTCACCCTGATCACCTGCGACTCGTCAGGACTCACAGCTGAGGTGCATCTGGAGGGATTGGAGTATGTTGGCATTTAAGACTGAAGTGCACAGTGTGCATTTGCCAGAGACTCGACCTTGTGACCAGACGGGTGAGATCGTCGTCTTGGGAGCCATCTCATCAGCAGCGGACGCTGAGAAACGTCCAGGTTTGATGCACGGTCTGTGAAAGAGGAGAGGGTGAGGTCTCACGCTCGTCAGCACACTTCCTGAGGTACGTTGGATTTTGTGACTAACAGTTATACAGTCAGTAAATGTGGTGTCCCTCACACCTTATTGTATTGAGCTGTATGTTAGTCATGTATCAGCTTCCACTGCAGTGGTGATTTGTGAACGAGATGTTCCATACCTGCAGGTTGGAAGCTGATCAGTAATCAAGCCAGGAAGTGTTTGCTGTTTGTACACCTTTAAGTGTTCTGTGTGTAGAGTGTGGACTCACATAATGGTTCCTTCTTTCACAGACTCGGTTGTTGCGGCCACCTGGGGGGTGTCGGCGGGGTCCTTGGGTCCGAAACAGCTTCTGGCTCCGGACCATTAGCGCTGCTGGGAGCGCACCACGCCAGACCGCACCTTTTTGTTATATTATCGTTTGTTATGATCACTGTTATGTATTAAATTCAGTTAGCCTTTGTACCGTGCTCTGCTTATTTCATACCGGGTCCTTCAAACGCTGGTCGGTTCTCCGAGCTGCGTCCGACACATAACAGTAGTCTCTGGCCAAACACCACGGACCCAGCGGTAGCAGAGACGGTTACGCGCCGGGAAGGCGGCAGCAGACGTTCAGTGGTTATCCGGATCAGTTGCGGGGCTCTCCGCCCGGAAGGTGCGTGTTTGAGAACCCATTACTGGTTACTAATTTGTGCTCTCTTGCAGCCGTGTCCTGTGTTTGTGCCTTATCCGTGGGTCGTGGTGGAGTGTGACTGGCGACAGCTTCGCGTCACACTCCGACCGGATAAGAGGCTTAAACGGGAGCTGCAAGAGTGCGTTTGTAATGGGTTCACGCGCACGGCGGAGCTCTGTTAGCACGGGTCGCTGGGCTTCCTGTGCTACAGTCGTAGCCCCGTTTCCCCGGATAAAAGGTAACTACTGCGTCTGTTGTTTCAGCTCCGGCGTTCTTTAGTTGAGCACTTTTTGGTTGTTGCACACAGCTGCGCACGAAGATGCAGCTCGTTTGTTTTTTGTCACCAAAGGGGGTTTTTCATTTTTTAGCACTCTGGTTCCCCCTTGTGGTGACTGAATCACGGTACCGTCAAGCTCTTGAGTAGGAACAGGTGTGTTCCATTTGGTTGAGCTTGACGGTATACCTCACTGATTTGTTTTGTGTTGGTTCATTTTGTGTGGGTGTTTTTTGAGTGGGTTTTTGTGTGGGCTTTTGTTTTTTTTTGTTGTCCACTGTTTGTCTGGGGGTGCGATCCTGCAGCCTTTGCTACACAAAAAAAAAAAAAAAAAAAAAAAAAAAGGAAAGACGGGGACCCAAATAACTGTGTGTTGGTCTGTTTTTTCTTTTTTTTTTTCTTGTTTCTTTTTGTTTCACATCCCCAGGATTAGGTGGAACGGTCCCCTGGGGGGGTGATGGGGTGGTATTTGGGGTTGTTTTTTTCTCTTTGTTTTTTGTTATGCCCTCTCTTCTCCTCTGACTCCAGCCGGGGGTGCCGTAGTGTCGGCATTGCTGGAGGGGTGCAGTTGGGTTGTGCTGGGCGTTTCCCAGGTGGCCTCTGCACCCGGGAGGGGAGGGGGGGGGTTTTAGGGGTTTTTGTTTTGTTTTCCCTCCCCCAGTTTCCGCCCTCAGGGTTTGACTATGGTGTCCTCTGGGGGGGAACGGGCGTTGGGTCCATCTAGCCGTGGGCGGCCGGGGCTGGGTCCATTGGTCGTGTGGGGAGGCGTCTCCTGGGGTTGACGAGTGGTCCTCTGGGGGGCGCTGGTGGTCCCCGTGGGTGACGGTGGATCCCAGAGGGACCTCGGCCGTGGTTATTACTCCTGGAGTTGGCGAGTGGCCCTCTGGGGGGTGTTGGTCCCGGCGTGTCGTTTGGGGGGGGGGGGGGGGGGGGGGGGTGTTTTAGCGTTTTGTTTGTTGGGTTGTTTTTCCTTTCTCCCCTTCCCTGGGGTTTGATGGGACGGTCCCCTGGGGAGGGGGGGGGATGTTTTGGTTGTTTTGTTTTTGACTAATCACACATGTTTTGGTGAAAGGCTGACCGCACAGGTGTAGGAACTCCTGGCCACACCTGTGCTAAGACTGTTAGAACCAAGGGCAAATATGCAGCCAGTTCGGGCAGTCTGTTGGAGGACGAGCGCGGACGTGGTTTCCAGCCATGGTCCCTGGAGGGGGGTGTTTCTCCTGGGCCAGGTGTGTGTGGTCGCCGGGAGGCTTCCCGTGAGGGTGGGGTACTGTTGTATGGCTGGGGGGGCCTGGCTGCTGGTTTGTTTGCCTTTTGTTTCCTCCCAGGTGGCGTGCATTTGGGACTGAGTGGCTGTGTTGCTGAGGCTGTTAGGACTTCACCCTGATCACCTGCGACTCGTCAGGACTCACAGCTGAGGTGCATCTGGAGGGATTGGAGTATGTTGGCATTTAAGACTGAAGTGCACAGTGTGCATTTGCCAGAGACTCGACCTTGTGACCAGACGGGTGAGATCGTCGTCTTGGGAGCCATCTCATCAGCAGCGGACGCTGAGAAACGTCCAGGTTTGATGCACGGTCTGTGAAAGAGGAGAGGGTGAGGTCTCACGCTCGTCAGCACACTTCCTGAGGTACGTTGGATTTTGTGACTAACAGTTATACAGTCAGTAAATGTGGTGTCCCTCACACCTTATTGTATTGAGCTGTATGTTAGTCATGTATCAGCTTCCACTGCGGTGGTGATTTGTGAACGAGATGTTCCATACCTGCAGGTTGGAAGCTGATCAGTAATCAAGCCAGGAAGTGTTTGCTGTTTGTACACCTTTAAGTGTTCTGTGTGTAGAGTGTGGACTCACATAATGGTTCCTTCTTTCACAGACTCGGTTGTTGCGGCCACCTGGGGGGTGTCGGCGGGGTCCTTGGGTCCGAAACAGCTTCTGGCTCCGGACCATTAGCGCTGCTGGGAGCGCACCACGCCAGACCGCACCTTTTTGTTATATTATCGTTTGTTATGATCACTGTTATGTATTAAATTCAGTTAGCCTTTGTACCGTGCTCTGCTTATTTCATACCGGGTCCTTCAAACGCTGGTCGGTTCTCCGAGCTGCGTCCGACACATAACATATCCCCCAGATTAACAACAGCTTCTCAACAGGAACAGTTGTTACTATTAAGATTAAATAATTTCAGTTGTCAGTATGTTTGTTTCTTCAGGAAATATAACATCAAAGTTGAGTTTAACCAATCAGAACCTTCACTTTGTGGACCCGCCTTTTCACACCAAAATCTATTAATTTGACATAATCGAGGGGAGGCTGTGAACACATGAAAACAAAACCTTTAAAATGGGTTAAAATAATTTCAGGAAACTTTTAATTACATGGTGCCGTCTTTATTATTAAAATAAAAATCAGCACAAAGCAGAAAAAACTCAGAAAAATGTTTAATATAGCACTAAGGAAATGACCTAAAATCTGTGAAAATGACAAAGGAAACATTAAAAAAAAAAAAAAAAAAAAAAAACACGAAAATGACAAAAAACAGCAAAAAAACACTCAATATTTCAAAATCATTAAAATAATTTTAATTCAAAATTGATTAAAATCAGAAAAAGTAATAAAACACAAATATGTTTAAAAAGGTGATGGGATCAAAATCAGAAATTTGTTTAAAAACATTCAGTATCAATGCTCCAAATACAAAACTTCTCACTCATAAAAATGATGGCAAAATTATTAAATGCAATATTAGTTCATGAATCTTAATAAAATTATGTGTCTGACTGTCAAAACCCAAAACTAAATGCACCTGATTCAAAACACAATGGACAAGAACAGAACCGGGTATTTAATGTCCAACTTGTTACAATGATTCTAACTCCTGTTAAAATATGTAGATTTCAAGCTGGAAGTCAGAAATCCTGAGTTCCAGCTTTCCATTGAATGCAGCATGAACTTTGAACCTCGTGTACACGCGTCCACCTTCATGTTGTCCCCAAGATCTCACAGAACAAACCCACTATAATTTCCCTGCAATCCTGCTTTCAGCCTTAAGTCACTTTTTGTGTTAAACTGAAAGTGGCGAAACCTTTAAGTGTGAAGATGAGACGAGAACAATTTTAATGACAAACTACACACATTGGTGCTTCTCATCCAGTATTTACCAAAGTCTGACACTTTTTCACTTCACGATCTATGCAAATTTAATATCCAGGATGCATTTCTTTATATTGTGGATAAATGTTTTTTGTTTTGGTGAGTTTATTAGATCACAGAATCCAGCAGGAACTTGAATCCCCCTCCCATCCCGTTCCCCACAGGCACATTTTTATGCACCTTCTGTAGGACATCCTCATTGATGTTGTAGAGTTCTAAGCACCTCATGATCCAGGAGTGTGGAAGGCTGTCAAATGCCTTTTTGTAATCAATCCAAGCCATGCTGAGGTTTCTCCTCCTTTTTTTGCAGTCCTCCAGGATAGCTTTGTCTATCAGTAACTGGTCTTTAGCTCTTAATCTTTTTCTGGAGCAACCTTTCTGTTCATTTTCCAGGTAGCCACCAGTGTCCAGATGTTCATAAATGGCATCAGCTATGATTCCTGTCAGCCATCTGTATGTTGTTGTTAGGCAGCAGATGGGTCTGTACTTGTTGGGAAGCAGTGTTTCTTTGGTCTTTGGATGTAGGCTTGTGTTCCCAGTCATTAGCCAGTCTGGTGTGTCCTCTTCTCCATTCAATATTTTTGTGAAAGCCACAGTAGAATGGTGGTGCAACGCTGCCAGTCTTTTCAGCCTGTTTGTCCTTGTTTTTCTGTTTTATTATTTCAATCCACTCTGTCTCCTGGGTGTTGTTTTGAGTCTTCAAAGAGTGGTCTCCAGAATTTTTCAACTTCTGCTCTCTCTGGTGGCTGTTGTACTTCTATTGTGTACTCTGCCAACTTCCTGTACACTAGTCTGGGGTTTTTCGCAAATTGCTTGTTTATCGGTTTTGTTTGTATATTCTTGTCTTTGTTCCTAATCTGTGCTGCAAAAGCTTTCACCAAGGCTTGATGTTCGGTCAGCCTCCCACTCAGCTGTTTATCTTCAACACTGTATTTTCTTTTAATCCAACTGACTTTTTAAGGAGGTTCCTGTTGTGCTTTTGGCCTCCCAAAAATGTCATTTGGGAGATCTCTGCTCTTAGGCGTCTGATTTTTTTTTTTTTTTGTAATGCCTTTTTCCCCATTGTGTCACAATATTCTTTTCCTAAATTGTGGTTTGTTTTCTCTCCAAATAATGTGGGGATAATTTACTTTGTATGTACCATGCCGCTCCATAATTCACACAATTTAAATCCATAAATGTGGTTCCTACTTGGACCACTCTAGACAATCCCAGGTTAACTTTCTGTAGGAATGTTTTGAACTTTTTAATCCTCCTTCAATTTGATCAGTTTTGGATGCTCTCTCATGTCCATTCTCCTTGTTTCCTTAATCTTATTTGCCAATTTGTCTTCTAATTCTTATTCTAATTTTTTTTTTTTTTTTTTTGCCAGCTTGCACTCGACCCTCCTCTCCCTCCCTCCTTATCTTTCCTGCTTCTGTGGCGTGTTGTCTGTGAGGCTGCAGCTTTGCTCTTCTGGAAACGACAAAAATGGATCTGTTAAAGTGGTCTCTGAATGCAATTGACACTATTTTTTCTACAAGACATTCGGGAGCGGAGGACCCGACCTGTCCTGCTGGGACGCATGTGATGGGTTACGTGATGGACTCGTGGAGGAGATGGCAGGTCATGTGCCTTTACATGCTTTCTGTGGAGGACGTCGAAGATGTGTACATATTCGGCTTGGTGGTGACCGGCTTTCTGATGTGTGGTGCAGGCACTCTGCTGGTTTACCGGAAAATCAAGAAAGTGGAAGCAGCTTTGATTGGTCGTTCCAGGCTGCCCTATATGATTGATTCGATTGGGAAGGCAGTGGCTGCGCAGTCGGCGGGGGTTAACCGAGCGTTGGAAGACATCTCGAGCAAGATCGCAGCCCTGGAAACCCGCTATGACCATCTGTGAAGACCACATTCTACATTCAGATGCATTGAGAGCCACTCTGTTCTCAGAACTGTGGAATCTTTCAGGCGTCTGTTAATCTGGCTATTCATTTGGCTTCCCCAAACACAGCTGCACTTCAAGGTCGCTGTGATAAAAATCCTCCTCAGAAGATCAACACTTAAGCCTCGCTCCCTGGTCTTCCCCCCTCCCCTCAGCTTCTCCAGCTCTGACGTGAACTGTGTTAGAACTGTCCAGGACTTCTCAGACCGCGCAGGGCTGTTCCCTCCCCCCTCCAGACTGTCGGACAAGGCCGTTGACGGCGCCGAACTGGCTGCCTTCCGGAGTGTTCTGATAAACTGGTCCTTTCAAATCTCAGTTGTCGTCCTGTGTCCTTGTTTTGTCTCTGTGATTATTGTTTTTTGTGCTGATGGGATTTTTTTTTTTTTCCCTCATTGCCGCTGTGTAATGCAGCGGCTATGAGGTTTTTTTTTTTTTTCTTCTCCTTTTCCCTCGTGTTTTGCTTTCATATATATGTTTTATGTACCGGGCCAGCCTATGTGTTGTGTGTGTGTTTGTTATGGGTCGGTGTTGGTTTGCTCAGCCCTGCTGTTGACCAAGGCAGGGATGTACATCTGGAGCTGGTCCCCGGGCGCCTAATGGCGACTTCTGCTCCTACTGGCAAATAGGATGGGTTAAATGCAGTAGCCACATTTCATTGTGCAGGGAAGATGCTCTTCTGTTCTGTGCATATGACAATAAAATTTCTTTGAATCTTTGAATCTTTTGAAATCTTTAATTCCCACTGCTCCTGGTCTGGGTGCATCTGTATACTGTTTTGTGGTCTTGTTGGCGAGTGACTTCTAATTTTTTGGGGCGGTGGATGATACTCCTTTTTGGGGGGGCAGTGCCTAACTCCTAATTTGTTGGGGTGGTGTTTGACTCCTACTTCTCCTTTTGTGTGAGAGGCTGGCTTGCTTTGGTGTTCTTTGCTGGATGCATGAATTCTCATGTGTGTGTTCAGGCTGCTCTTGTGGCCAAATCTTTGACCACACTCAGAACACACAAATGGTTTTTGCCTTGTATGAATTCTCATGTGTTTGTTCAGGTTTCTCTTTTGTCCAAATCTTTTACCACACTCAGAACAGACAAATGGTTTTTGCCCTGTATGTATTCTCTTGTGTTCGTTCAGGTGGCTCTTGTGTCTAAATCTTTTACTACACTCAGAACAGACAAATGGTTTTTGCCTTGTATGAATTCTCATGTGTTCATTCAGGTGGTTCTTGTGTCTAAATCTTTTACTACACTCAGAACAGACAAATGGCTTTTGCCCTGTATGAATTATCATGTGTTCGTTCAGGTGGCTCTTGCGTCTAAATCTTTTACCACACTCAGAACAGACAAATGGTTTCTGTCCCGTATGAATCATCTTGTGAGTGTCCAAACTGCTCTTTTGCCCAAATCTTTGACCACATTCAGAACAGCAAAATGGTTTTTGTCCTGTATGAATTATCATGTGTCTGTTCAGGTGGCTCTTTAGTCCAAATCTTTTACCACACTCAGAACAGACAAATGGTTTTTCTCCTGTATGAATTATCATGTGTCTTTTCAGAGTGCCCTTTTCTCCAAATCTTCGACCACATTGAGAACAGCCAAATTTTTTGTGTCCTGTATGAATTATCATGTGCTTGTTCAGAGTGCTCTTCTGTTTCTGTGTTTTACTCCGGTCAGAGCAACTAAATGGTTTCCTGCTTGCTCGCCTCTCCTTTTGTTGCTCTGAGTTGTTCATGTGACCAGATGTTTTTCCATATTTAGAGCATTTACATTGTTTCTCATCAGTGTTGCCTGAATGAACAATATTGGTATTTTTTTGACAGTTAAAATGTGACTGAAGTTCTCTGGTCTGTTTCCAGTCATCACTGTCATCAGTCTCAGTTCCAGAACTGTCTGAACTCCTGCCACTGGTATTTGGTTGTAAATGACTGTTCAGATGTGAGTTGCTGGCTGGTTGTGGTCCTCCATCGTCCTCTCCATCAGCTTCTGCGGTCAGTGTTCTGTGTACAGATGAGCTGCTGGCGACAGGCTCAGCCTCTCTGTTCTCATCATTTCGGCTTTGATGAAGCTGTGATGACACTGGTTTTTCATCATCATTTTCACTCTTCACAGGGACGGCAGTGAAAACAACCTTGGTGAGATCTGCCTCCTCCAGCTGCTGAAGCTGCTCTCCCTGCTGACTTATCCACAGTTTCTCTTCTTCTTTAATGTCCTCCTGGTCAACACTCAGATTCCATTCCTGGTCTTCATAGAGAGTTTCTTCTTTAATCACTAACAACGGCTGCATGTCTGTAAATAAACAAATTAACAATAAATGTTAGAACAACACATTAAAATAAAGTATCAGAGTGGTGAGTTTGACCTGACAACAGTAAGTTATTGCACTGATGGAGTGAAAATGTACATCAGGAGGGTTTGTTTTACATTTAACACATACTTTAACTGGACTCCAACATAATGACAAAACTACATGAACACATCAACAGTGACATTACAACTCATTAAAAATATGAGGTAACTACTTTATTTAGTATTTTATGATGTTGGTGATGTCAAACACAATGTTAAAGGCCTTAATTTCTGCAGCACTTTTTACTATCTGATAAATACACTCAACAAAAATATAAACGCAACACTTTTGGTTTTGCTCCCATTTTGTATGAGATGAACTCAAAGATCTAAAACTTTTTCCACATACACAATATAACCATTTCCCTCAAATATTGTTCACAAACCAGTCTGAATCTGTGATAGTGAGCACTTCTCCTTTGCTGAGATAATCCATCCCACCTCACAGGTGTGCCATATCAAGATGCTGATTAGACACCATGATTAGTGCACAGGTGTGCCTTAGACTGTCCACAATAAAAGGCCACTCTGAAAGGTGCAGTTTTGTTTTATTGGGGGGGATACCAGTCAGTATCTGGTGTGACCACCATTTGCCTCATGCAGTGCAACACATCTCCTTCGCATAGAGTTGATCAGGTTGTCAATTGTGGCCTGTGGAATGTCGGTCCACTCCTCTTCAATGGCTGTGCAAAGTTGCTGGATATTGGCAGGAACTGGTACACGCTGTCGTATACGCCGGTCCAGAGCATCCCAAACATGCTCAATTGGTGACATGTCCGGTGAGTATGCCGGCCATGCAAGAACTGGGACATTTTCACCTTCCAAGAATTGTGTCCAGATCCTTGCAACATGGGGCCGTGCATTATCCTGCTGCAACATGAGGTGATGTTCTTGGATGTATGGCACAAAAATGAGCCTCAGGATCTCATCACGGTATCTCTGTGCATTCAAAATGCCATCAATAAAATGCACCTGTGTTCTTCGTCCATAGCACACGCCTGCCCATACCATAACCCCACCGCCACCATGGGCCACTCGATCCACAACATTGACATCAGAAAACCGCTCACCCACACGACGCCACACACGCTGTCTGCCATCTGCCCTGAACAGTGTGAACCGGGATTCATCCGTGAAGAGAACACCTCTCCAATGTGCCAAACGCCAGTGAATGTGAGCATTTGCCCACTCAAGTCGGTTACGACGACGAACTGGAGTCAGGTCGAGACCCCGATGAGGACGACGAGCATGCAGATGAGCTTCCCTGAGACGGTTTCTGACAGTTTGTGCAGAAATTCTTTGCTTATGCAAACTGATTGTTGGATGTGGAGGTCCTGGGCTGGTGTGGTTACACGTGGTCTGCGGTTGTGAGGCTGGTTGGATGTACTGCCAAATTCTCTGAAATGCCTTTGGAGACAGCTTATGGTAGAGAAATGAACATTCAATACACGAGCAACAGCTCTGGTTGACATTCCTGCTGTCAGCATGCCAATTGCACGCTCCCTCAAATCTTGCGACATCTGTGGCAGTGTGCTGTGTGATAAAACTGCACCTTTCAGAGTGGCCTTTATTGTGGGCAGTCTAAGGCACACCTGTGCACTAATCATGGTGTCTAATCAGCATCTTGATATGGCACACCTGTGAGGTGGGATGGATTATCTCAGCAAAGGAGAAGTGCTCACTATCACAGATTTAGACTGGTTTGTGAACAATATTTGAGGGAAAAGGTGATATTGTGTATGTGGAAAAAGTTTTAGATCTTTGAGTTCATCTCATACAAAATGGGAGCAAAACCAAAAGTGTTGCGTTTATATTTTTGTTGAGTGTATGTTCAAAGAGCTTTACAGTGATGTCTCACATGCACCTCTTCCAGTGGTGGGCACAATTCCGATAATCCCATAACCGATAATTATTGAAGATAATGTTTTCATTATCGGATTATCTTTTCAGATAACTTTGAAAACCATTATCGGACTAATTATCGTCCGATAATTTTTAGACCGTTAACGTAGTAAACAAAGCTAAACAGTTGACCACCTACCTGTTAAATGTTTTGTAGCAGATGTGTAGTTCTAACCTCTGCAAACAGAGAAGAGCTGTTTCTAGAAGAAACCGCTCTATCCTCTGCAGGCAAAGGAGAACTGGTCACAAAAAAAAAAAAAAACTAATTTCTTTTAACCCTATACTGATATGACGGCAATATCCCCCAAGTCATCCAGAGGCATACATTTTTAACTTATGGTTCAAATTTTAACCAAACTAATTTCAGACAAGTTATTTAAATTAACATCACGTCTGAAGTTTTATAAAGTGAAAATATCAGATATATGTTTTAGTTTTAAAGTAATGCGCTAATTTTTAAGGTTTTAGTGTGGACATGCTGTGTCCAGGTGCATTATGGGTATAGGATAATCTCATTACGTTCACGACATGAAAAATGCATTTGAGACACTCTGATCAGGCTCCACGGATAACAGCATTAAACTCTAGTGCCTAAAACTCTTGTAAATATATTCTCTGGGTTTACAGACATTATTGTGTTTGCGTTTATTAAATTCCGCGCATCTTAAAAGTAGCAGAGTAGCAGCAGACACAAGATAATCTGGAATTTTGTTTTGGCAAGTCTCTACTGCCATCTACTGGCCAGTAATGTTCATGGCAGTATTCAAACTGAAGTTGGGCTGATATCAATTTCATGTACTCGGTTCCAGCTCAAACTGTACCACAGAACCGCACGGTGTAAAAGTTCAGAGCGCACGATTTATGTATTGCACACATTGTACATTCAAAACCACACGTCGGACTCGTGTTTCCAGAAGCAAAACGTAAACAGAAGCTTTTTTTTCAAACTTAATTTACAAAAACTCTCGATGGGAGACATCAAAGTTTAAAAAACAAAACAAACAAAAAAAAATTACAAGACAGGTCTGTGGTGTTTGCACAGGCACAGTGCGAGAGGTGGTTGTGAGATGTTAAATGCAGCTCGTTACTCCATGTATACTAAATGAAGCAGGACGCGCGATTAACCTGAAACTCGGTGTGATCCCAAAAATTCAAGCAAAAATGAAAAATCAACTGAAAAAGGGCCAAAACTCGCACTGGCACCAGTAGATCATGGCAGTGTTCTATTTATTTTATCTACAGTCTACATATATTTATCTACAGTCGGATATGGGAAATTATCTGACCACTAATCAATCAGTCGATCCAGCCAACCATCCAATCAGAGCGTGCGTAGCGTCGCAGCCATATAATAGAGATTCATTACATCACAACGACATAAGGCGGCTCAGTCGGCGGTCTGCACTGTAACAAATTTTCTCTCTCACAGGGGAATGTCACATTTTTTGGCACTCAAGGGACAAATGAAATAAGAAATAAATTTGACACCCAGACACAACAAAGTGTCTGAATGTGCTGAACTTTAGCTTGTACGGTAAAGAAGCCGTGGTGAGCAGCTATATGCACACAGCAAGATGTTTGGAAAGAAGCTGCAACTTTTTCAAAGACACTTGTCACAGATGGAGTCCAGCACCACACGTTTTCCATCTTTGCATGAGGTCATGGACAGTTTTCCACAGACAGAATCAGAACACAAACCAAGAGGTTTGTAACAGCTGCGGCATCTCTAACAGCCGAGTTTAACAAACACTTTCACAATGTTGCAGCTGCAGAAAAGAACATATTTCTGCATACCTAATCTCTTTTCTCTTAACTCTGATGTTGCTCCACTTCCACTGCAGCTCATTGAACTGTAGCTTGACAAAGGGTGGAACAGCCAACACCAGCAGGTTTCTCTGGTCAGCTTTTACCGGCAGCTGGATAAATGCTGATTCCCAGAAATAAGAAAAGTTGCAAAGAAAATGCAGAATATTTATGGATCCACATATGATGGTGATTGAAAAGTTTTGATCCTGTCATAGAAAAAGTAGGGCGTGGTTCTCCATCTTTTGCATTCTGAGAAACCAACATTTCTCTTGAGAATATGTGAAATTTTGACTCACTGGTTGCAGCGTTTGCAGACACAATATTTCAGTGAAGTGAGTAGGGGTGTGTCAGAAAATGGACAAAGCTGGTGGACGTGCTGTGATTCAGTATCTCAAGAAAACCAGAATGTCTCAGAAGGAGATCCATGAGGACATGGTAATGATATTAGGGGAGGACATCCTGTCTTCTGCTGCCGTTAAACGCTGGTCAGCTGAATTCAAGAGGAGCAGAACAAATGTTGAAGATGGAGCAGGAAAAGGAAACCAAAACTGCCACCTTGACCAAGATGAGCCAGAGGATCCATTATATGGTCCTCACTGACAGAAGAGCGAGTGAGCGTCACATAGTCAGTTGTTGTTGCCGCTGCCTCCTGACTGCAGCGTCACATATTCAGTACTGTAGACATTCCCATGAGTGAGTTCATTCGCTTTTGACGGAAGAACTGGGAACAATGAAACTTTCAGCCATTGGGTCAAAAATCTTCTCACAACCGATCAGAAACCCACAAGGTTTCAGAAGGCCAGGGAGAATCTTCAGCTTTTTGAGGGAGATCCAGATAACTTCATGTGACGATTTGTGACCAGGGATGAGACCTGAGTCCACCACTTCAAACCGGACCCAAACAACAGTTGAAGCAATGGAAACATTTGGGTTTTTCCTCACCGAAGAAAGCCAAAGCTGTCTCATCTGCTGGAAAGCTCATGGCCTCAGTCTTCAAGGATGCTGACAGCATCATAATGGTGGACGATCTCCAGAAGGGACAGACCATCAATGGGTTCTATTATGCTGTACTTTTGTGACAACTGCAGGACAAAATAAAGCAGAAGTGGTGTGGAATGCTCTGATGAAGTGTCCTGTTTTACTAGAACAATGCTCTGGTCCACACGTCAGTCATCACAATGGCTGCCATTCATGAATGTGGCTTCAAACTTCTTCAGCAACCACATTATTCCCCTGATTTTGCTCCTTCAGTCTTCCATCTGTTTCCAAACGTGAAAAGGCATCTTGCTAGAATTCATTATAATCCTGATAATGATGTCATGTTAGCAGTGGATGACTTCCTTGAGCTCCAGGATAAGACCTATGGGAACGATATTACAACCCCAATTCCAATGAAGTTGGGACATTGTGCAAAATGTAAATAAAAACAGAATACAATGATTTGCAAATCCTCTTCAACCTATATTCAATTGAATACACCACAAAGACAAGATATTTAATGTTCAACTGATAAATTAACCCTAACCCCGAGATGTCTAACAATATCTTGAATACTCATCCTCGAGTCAGTGAGGGAAGCCAGAATGTCTGTGATCAAACCTCCCCGGTTTCATCAAAACTCGAGCAACAGTAATTCTGTACCATCTGTAGACATCCTACACTATTTTGTAGCAATTCAGAAAATAAAACACTGCAATAGTCAGTTGTGGAAGACAAGGACGTGAATTACAATTTGCGAAATGTAAAACGAATCCTGATGTACAACCCCACTTCCAATGACGTTGGGACGTTGTGTAAAATGTAAATAAAACAGAATACAATGATTTGCAAATCCTCTTAAACCTATATTCAACTGAATATGCCACAAAGACAAGATATTAATGTTCACACTGATAAACTTCACTGTTTTGTGCAAATATTTGCTCATTTGAAATGGATGTTGCAACACATTTCAAAAAAAGCTGGGACAGTGGTATGTTTACCACTGCGTACATCACCTTTCCTTCTAACAACACTTAATAGTGTTTGGGAACTGAGGGACACTAATTGTTGAAGCTTTGTAGGTGGAATTCTTTCCCATTCTTGCTTGATGTACGACTTCAGTTGTTCAACAGTCCGGGGTCTCCATTGAATTTGCGCTTCATAATGCGCCACACATTTTCAATGGGTGACAGGTCTGGACTGCAGGCAGGCCAGTCTAGTACCCGCACTCTTTCACTATGAAGCCACGCTGTTGTAACACGTGCAGAATGTGGCTTGGCATTGTCTTGCTGAAATAAGCAAGGACGTCCCTGAAAAAGACGTTGCTTGGATGGCAGCATGTGTTGCTCCAAAACTTAGATGTACTTTTCAGCATTGATGGTGTCATCACAGATGTGTAAGTTGCCCGTGCCATGGACACTAACACACCCCATACCATCACAGATGCTGGCTTTTGAACTTTGCGCTGGTAACAATCTGGATGTTTTTTTTCCTGTTTTGTCCGGAGGACAGAAAGTCCATGAATTCCAAAAACAATTTGAAATGTGGACTCATCAGACTACAGCACACTTTTCCACTTTGCATCTGTCCATTTCAAATGAGCTCAGGCCCAGAGAAGGCGGCGGCCTTCCGGATGTTGTTGATGTATGGCTTTCGCTTTGCATGGTAGAGTTTTAACTTGCACTTGTAGATGTAGTGACGAACCGTGTTAATTTACAATGGTTTGCTGAAGTGCTCCTGAGCCCACGTGGTAAGATCCTTTACACAACTATGTCGGGTTTTAATGCAGTGCCACCTGAGGGATCAAAGGTAACGGGCATTCAATGTCGGTTTTTGGCCTTGCCGCTTACATGTAGAAAGTTCTCCAGATTCTCTGAATCTTCTGATTATATTATGGACTGTAGATGATGGAATCCCTAAATTCCTTGCAATTGAACGCTGAGAAACATTGTTCATAAACTGTAGGACTATTTTTTCAGGACGTTGTTCACAAAGTGGTGATCCTCGCCCCATCTTTGCTTGTGAATGGCTGAGACTTTTGGGGATGCTCCTTTTATACCCAATCATGACACTCAATTTTAGTGTCCTCAGTTCCCAAACACTTAGTGTTGTTAGAAGGAAAGGTGATGTAACACAGTGGTAAGCATACTGCTGTCCCAGCTTTTTTGAAACGTGTTGCAGGCATCCATTTCAAAATGAGCAAATATTTGCACAAAAACAATAAAGTTTATTGGTTTGAACATTAAATATCTTGTCTTTGTGGTATACGAGTATTTAATTGAATATACTGTAGGCTGAAGAGGATTCACAAATCATTGTATTCTGTTTTTATTTACATTTTACACAACACCCCAACTTCATTGGAATTGGGGTTGTAAAACATTACATTAATTCAGTTGTGGTTTCTTCAGTTCAAGACTCAGTGACTCCCACCTGTGTGATATTTTACACGTCTCAAACCAGGCCTGGACACTGAAATCCAGACCTCAGGATCACCATACTTTTAAAATGGAAACTGGACTATATTTACAGGAGCATCTCAGAAAATTAGATCCTCATGGAAAAAAGTTGAATATTTTTTGTCAGGTATTTCAGAGAATGAAAATTTACATGTTCTAGTTTCAGTGCATAGAAACTAGAATGTTTCAGTCTTATTTATTTAATTTTGATAATTACAACCTTCAATTCCATAAAATAGAAAATGTAAACCCTGTTAAAAAAAAATGATGGCGGTGACAACCAATGTGTGGGCCACGAAGGTACTGCAGATAGTCCATGAGAAATCACAAAATAAAGTAAAAATGTCTCATTTTCAATCTTGTAAACTTTTAAAATTACCCAAAAATAGATTTTTTGGAAAAATATATCAGAAAATAAAACAAAGCCATAGGCTTTAATTAAGCATTATTCTTCATTCATGTCTCACATTTTAAGAAAAAATATGTGAAAATATTTCTTCTTAGTTTCGTGTTGTTCTATCCACCTTGGATTTGCTGTGGCAACCCCGAGTGCAAACAAGGGAGCAGCCGAAGGGACTTACTTACTAGTATTGTGTTGTTCTAAATTGTGATGAAGGTTTGGGTGGGCTCCAGAAGGTTTTCAGATCCACAGCCTCAGCTCTTTGCTGCCCCCTTGTGTCCTGCTTTAATTTGTAAGAATTCAACATATTTCTGTCAGCACTGAGCTCTGGGTCTCTGGACCTCTCTCCTGTGAGACAGTTACTGTACTCGTCATGTCATTGTTGTTCATGTGTTCTAGTCTTCGTCTCAGTCCCTCGAGCTATTCACAGACACTGTTCCAGGTTCTGAAGGTTCCTTTCAGGACCTGTACATTGTGAGCTGCCGTGAGAATTAATTGGAATGTTTTTTTCTTTTTTTAAAAATCACTTTGTCTGCACGACCAGTGAATTATCTGCAGTGTAGGTGGACATCGGTGCATCTCTCCTAGGTTTGTCAGTTATATGCACCAAATAGAGAGTTAAGGTACTTTAACACTTGCACAAATTTGACTGCCACCACAAAACTAAAGATAGTTCTGCTAACAAAGTCTGTTTCTGGGAACAGACTTCCATTACAACCTCTCTTTCCCTCTCTCTCTCTTTTGCAAACCCACATTTCTGCACACTTACACCTTTACACGATTCAGGTTGACAGGTCATGCCTGGTAGCAAAGCCGACTATTAATGCTACAAGTTACCAAGGAAATGGAAGAATACCCGATGAGGAAAGTAACTGACCATTACAACAACATGTTATAAAGTATAAGTAACACAAACAAAGCTGAGTGAACAAACCTGTTCTGTATAAGAGATTATCTTATCTTATCTTATTTGGAAAATTAAAAACAGCATCCAGCCCTTTACCTCTTTTGTTCTCTTCTTTTAAATGACTCATTTCTTCTTCCTGGTCTATGATCATTCCTTCATCAGCAGGTGTTAGCTGTAGTTTCAATATGTCCCTCAGCTGCTGGACTTCAGACATGTTTGTAGAAAGACTTTAAAACACAGAAAAGAAAGAGAGAGTCAACAACCAAGTGGAGGAAAGACTAAAAACAGGCCAATTTAATTATCTGCTGCTGCTCTGCTGCCCAGGCTGACAATCACAAGTGAGAGACAACACAGGAATGTCCCTGTGCTGGGAAAGACGTCCTAAAGCAGGAGACACCAACCCTGATCCCAGAGACATGACCATTTTCCTTACATATTGATTGAAGCAAGAGAGAAAGAGATGATATTAATGTCCATAACATGTTTGGGAAATCAAACTAAGTAAGTAAGTCCCTTTGGCTGTTCCCTTGTTTGCACTCGGGGTCGCCACAGCAAATCCAAGGTGGATCTGCATGTTGAATTGGCACAAGTTTTACGCCGGATGCCCTTCCTGACGCAACTCCACATTACGTGGAGAAATGTGGCAGGGGTGGGATTTGAACCTGGAACCTTCTAAAATGAAACAAGCGCATTAACCGCTTGGCCACCACCCCTTGGTAAATCAAACTAAGATGATGTTAAAATAAAATTAAGTGTTAACAAAGAGAAACTGCTGTCCTTCTGTCCATCCTTAAAGCAAAACTTCCCATGTCACCAACCCTGATCCCAGAGATCCCCCGACGTGCACATTTTCTTGGCATACCTGCTGGTTTGAGAGAGAGAGAGTTGACAAAAATGTCCATAAGATGTTTGTATAAATGAAACTAAGATGATGTTAAAATAAAATCAAGTGTTATGAACTTACACGGTCAGTGGTCAGGAAAGGAAAAAAAGAAAATGAGACTATGTCCACATTTTGTGGAAAAGTAATGGGACAATTTAATTGACAATGGGATATTTGCTCATTTTTGTGGCAACAAATTTATAAGATTAATTTCAACATAAACTTTGTGTTTAATTTTCATTTAGATATATTTTATATGTTTAGTTCCCTCAATACTCAATCTTGCAGCCTTGTTGAGTGAATTTAATTGTCCAGGTTTTTTGAAAAATAACCGAAAACCTCTGTTCGGGCTGGGACATATGAAAAAATTATATAATCACTATATTTTTTCCATATTGATCAATTTTGATCTTTGCTTTGACACATAATTTGACTGAAGCCTGTCAGATTAAAAAAATCAATGTCAGATTAAAATAATTTGTCATATTGCAGTAAATACACTTTTAAAGCATTTAGTAATTTAACAATGATTTGGTCCCAGTGTCAGAGATGAGGAAAAACACTCTGAAGATCTAATCTTGTGCCAAACATCAGAGGGGACTACCGCTGACATAGATCTAGGAGAGACAGATGTACACACAGTACAGTAACATTCAGGAGCAGAAAAACAGCTGAAGCTCACAGAAAAATCCTTCAGCAATAAAATGCAGCAAACAATCACATCTACTGCTCACACGAGCAACGACAAAGACAACTGATGATGTGTAGCCTAGTGGTGGGTGAAGAAGCCCCAAACCTATCCATTAGACTCTATAACTCCTCCCTCTAACACTCATTAACATAACAGCTGTCCCCTCTCTGTCTCACTGTGTCTCATCAGTCCTCCTTTTTATGATCCTCAAATGTCCAATAATAACATATCTGCAGCTGCTCACATGTCCAAGAACTCTTCCACTCTCAGAATGTGACAATCATTTGTATGTGGGTTATCAACACTACCAGTAACCATAATTCACCCTTAGTGTTAAAGTGGTTTTTAAAGTAAATTTATCCTGATAGATCTTCAATTTCTTCTAATATGGTTATTTTGGGCAGCGTGGGGGTGAGTGCGCTCAAAGTTCAACAGTTTGGAGTCATGTTGTTGATTCATGAGCTTCAGATGTTATGAATTGTGTGCATAGTTCCCTTTTTGTGTATATAAAATGAAGAAAAACTGTAACCAATAATCAACGAATCGGCTTCATCAGTCCATCAACCAAGGTGAACTGTCCTTCATTTATCATCATAAAGCACAGCTTGTCTTATTTATTTTTGCTGATATTTGGTGTTCAGTCTATAATAAGAACTCCAACAAACTAACAGCTATCATCTGGATGTGGTGGAGTTGGTCTGAATTAAAGTTTAGTGGACAAACCTGCTCTGGATCAGCGAACTTCAGGCTTGAAAGCAGCATCCAGCACGTTGACTAGTTTCTTCTCTTCTTTAAATCCACTTGTTGCTCTGATTCGTTTGTTTCTACCAACTCATGTATCTCAGCATTAGCAGCAGTTAGCCGCTGTTTCAACAACCTTCTCAGCTGTTCCAGTTTCGCGCTAACTTGTCTTTTCTTCTGGTTTACCGTCGACCTTTGTGCTTCTGGTGCTCTTCAAAAAAACATATTCTCGGATCACAGAGTGAAGTTTAATCTGTTCAGATAAGAGTTTACAGCACTGAACTCTACAGCGAGTTCAGCTAACTAGCTTTAGCCTCGGACGACAACAGGAAACAACTCTTCTTCGTTGAAGTCTAATGACGGTGACGAACTTATCGTTGCATTACCGCTACCTACTGGACTGGAGTATGGACAAGTGACTCGCAAAGACGAAAGAAATAATGAAAAAAGCTATACTTTCTCCATCAGTCCAGCTCTTCACACTGATATCATTGTCAGAGTGCAGCAGATAATCAATAAATGACTGACTTTACTCCTGTGAGCAAGATGAGAAAAACTATGACTTACGGGAAAGTTTCTCACACATAGCTTTATTTCAAAAATGAATGTTGATTAAAAAAATGTCTAAATTTCCATATAAGTAAAATCAACTCTTCAAAGACAAAAAGAAACAAAAACAAAAAACAAACAAACTAGAAAACCACCATCAAATTATACAATCACGACAGAGGTTAGGTCCAGATAATTCATGAGACGCCAAAATTTCTGTCTACAAAACAGGTAGCAAAGAACAAGAATAAAACTCTTCAGTGTCAGTACATGGATCCATATATCAAATATGTCCTCTGCATTTAACCATCTTAATTACAGTGAGACACAATCCAACCAGGAGGAGACGTGTGCTGCCACAGTCCAGAGCACAGGGACCAACTCCAGATGTGGAGATGTTGGAGTGCCCAGAGTAAACCCAGACACCAGGAGAACGGTGGGAATTCTGGAGTCTGTAGGGGCCCTTAACAAAAGTTCACAGGGGGGCCCTCCAGCAAGGGTTCATCACCATGATGTTGTAGGTGTAGCCCTGGACTACTTCTCACCATCACTGTGAGGCCTTTGCCAGAGTTCTGTACTACTTTACCACCTGAATCATTTTAATAATCTTCTATTTATTTTAAGGGACTGGAGACCAAAAACATTCCAAATGATCTTTTTATCTGAAGTCAGGAATATTCACAATACAGTGATCAAGGAAAGTAATTCAATTAGGGAATAACCTGCTTGTGTCTGATGATGTGTCGGACGTTCATGCTGGAATACACGGTCAAAAACATCAGTTTAAAAATGGGTATTTTCGACCGTATAACAGCATGAACGACATCAGACACAAGGGGGTCATTCTCATTCTAATCCAATTCTATTGTTTGCATAGTTTATTTTTCTGTAGGTAATTCGGTCAGCGAGGCTCGGCTTACCATAAAGCAGCAAAGTGTCTCTCTAACAGCGGTCAGAGCGTGAGTAATTCAAATGTGAAACAGTAACTCTGTTATCAGAATCCACATCAATACATTTGTACTGTAGTGTTAAGATTTGGACTACCAGTCAAAAGAGTAGAGCCCCGGAATGCAGGTCAGTAAGGATTCAAAGATAGTTTCAAAACTACAAGAGTTTATTTTTCCACAAATACAAAAACAGGTCCAACAAAAATACACTGTAACCCACTCAGGGTGAGGTAACCAGGAACTGAAGGAGTGGGAAGGCACAAACCAAAATACATTCTACAACCCAAACTCTGGGTGAGGAGAAAATCAAAAAAGCCAAGACAAAAAGCGCAATTAACAAAAACTGGAATACTCACAACAAACCATGAACTGAAGCAGTAACAAACAAAAATGGAACCCCAACATGAACCAAACAAAGTGACTTAAATTAAGGATATGACAATCGTACCGATGCACTGAAGCTTGTATCACTCCTTTCAAAGCAATATAGTCCGACACTGTTGGAGCTTGTGTCCACCACGTGACTAAGGACGTGAGGAGCATCGTACATCACTGGTACGCTGGGAGAGGTCCGAAACATGCCGCTGTCCCAGTGGATAAAAAGACACAAAAATGTCCCAGGTTGGGTTTCTCGCCACATTGTCTCATAGCTAAGCTTTTGCAATTAATATGGATAACGCTGCAATCAGGAAAAGATCATGAGTGTGGGAACATTTCGATGTAATTACCCCCAGTAAGGTAAAGTTTTTTTTAGGCTACTGCTGTCATGTTACCATGTAGTGGACGTTATATACTAAACATCCGATACGCAGCTTGTAGCCTAGGTTGGCTCACATATTTTAAAAGCATATATAGCCTAGGATTTCACTTTTAATAAGGTTTCATATAGGCTATAAATGATCACAATAGCCTATCCCATTATTTTAAGGTTCGGTGTTTGCAGTGCCCACAAGAATTATGTTATAGCGGCAACACTCCGTCAATGCTGAGGCATCTCCGTGCCAAACATGGGGATGGTGCTTCTGCTTCAACATCAACCTCCAGTGCTCCTGAACTACGTCGACTCAATGTCAATGCTGATCAAGGTTCATCTATGTTTTGTTTTCTTTTTAATTATTATAATCATAGTAGCCTACTATTGTCTACTAATTGTGTTCCACTCCACCAGGAACAAGCACCAAACTTTGGGCAAAAGGATTTCTCACTAGCAGCACTCACTCCAGCAATCACCTTGAAAAATATCACTTATCCTTTCAAATGTCACCTGTTCACAGAAACAGTGTCATTGTCACTTCACTTGTGGTCACATCATGGACACATTAAATTTTTACAATGACAGTTTATATATTTTCCCACAATGTTTCTTATGTTACAGTATCCAGGAAACAACAACTGGATGAAGCCTTGCTGGACATGATTGTCCTTGATGCCCAGCCACTTTCCATTGTAGAAAATTCAGGCTGTCGGGCTTTTGTTCAGCTTCTTGACCCAGAGTACACCATCCCTGGAAAGAAGACATTGAAGTCAATGCTTGATAGAAAGTATCAGGAGACCAAGGAGAAGGCGGTTTCTGAGTTGCAGACTGTGTCAGCTGTCAGTCTGACTTCGGATATGTGGACCTCACTGAACACTGATGCATACTTAGCAGTGATGTGCCATTTCATTTCAGAGGAAATGAAGCTCTCCACTCTTCTTCTAGGTGTAAGAAAATTTCGAGGCACACACTGCTGCAAACATTGCCTTGGCCAAAACAGCCTTAATGGCACAGTGGGGAATCACCGGAAAGCTCACCAGTCTGGTGACTGACAGTGCTGCGAACATGACTGCCTGTTCCAATGTTTTAGACCTTCGCCATGTCCCCTGTTTTGCGCACATCCTCAATCTGGTGGTAAAAAGATCTATGCATGAAACCCCAGAGCTTGAGGGAATCCATTCCCGGGCACGCAAAATGGTACTCCCCCATTTCAAGTGCAGCACCAGGGCCAAAGAAAAACTCTGAGGTTCAGGCACAAATGGGCAGGCCTCACATGGAATTGATTCAGGAGGTTGATATGCACTGGAACAGCACTTTTGATATGCTCCAAAGACTGTTTGAGCAGCAAGAGCCACTGAGTGCTGCTTTTGCATCTTTTAGATCTGAGATGAGATATAGTTTATTGATCTCACAGTGGAGAAATTACATTTACACCCCAGTTACCACAGACAGCAATTAGTCCACAATTATTACTTGTTTTCCGTAATAATGGCACAAATCAGAATTAAGGACAGCACATACACATTTGACATTGTTTATGTGCACTAAATTTGAAGAAGTCCATTATCTGAATTGAGGCAAGTGGGTGAAGGTCGCGCGGCAACCCTGAGTTGGGCCACCGTCAGCTTTGTTTTTTTTTGGGGGGGGGGGGACAGCTGCAGCTAAAACCATGCCACCCCCGCAGAAGGGAAAGGGTGTGACGTGAGCAGAAGCCGGAGTGGGGGGTGTGTGATGGGGGGGTAGGAGGGGGTGGGGAGAGGAGCATGCTTCAGTCCTATGAAAAACAGTTTGTCGTTGTGGGTTGAGATAAGGAGCCAAATAATCGCCAAAGCCTGAAGACATTCCTCTGGAGGAAAACAGTAGGGCAATTTGTCCTTCAGGCTTGATAAGCCTGCCGTGTAAAACACTTTTTACAGTTACACTTGAACAAACCAAATCCCAATTATGAATTAAGAATATTCCCTGGCCTCCGAAATCTTCAACTTAATTTGCAAGGCACGCATCTGCTTCAAGATGTCATCCAACTTGCGTCTAGGTTCAAGAGTCATCGCAGTCTGAGAATGCAATGCCTTGCCCACCTTGTTAATCATGACGGACAAACAAGGGGCTGTGGTTCTTGATGCCGCCGTCTTGCCAATTTTCCGACAGATCAGGGCAGCACATAAGCCAGAGAGTACCAGCCCTGCTACCATAAGACCAAATACGAATAAATTCTCGACGTCCTCAACGGAGAAAGGCGCCAAGCATGCAATATGCCAAGACCCCCAGGAATCGAGAACATAGCCCGCAGGATGCATTCCTTCTGGGCAGGTAGGATCCCCGGTCCTGACCTTCTTGTAGAAACGATGGTGTCAATAGCATTCAGAGACCAGCTGATCAATTCCATAGTAGTCCAATAGATCCAGTATCCAATATAATTTGAGGAATTCACAGTCTGGTGAAGTAGGGACTTGAAGGTTAAAGCAGCGAGCAGAGATAAGGGAGAGTGGAGGAGATGCGACCGCTCTCGTCAGAGTCCCAAAAGACCCCAAAAAAAGTCCCAATCTGAGACTGTTCCCTTCACAGCTGAGGAGTACATTACTATTGAACAGTGTCTTGTAATCTTGAAGCCATTTAAAAACAGCAACTGTTGAGCTGTCCGAGGAGAAAAGGGCATCAGGCTCAAAGGTGATCCCTCTGGTGAAGATGCTGAAACATCTTAACACAAGACACTGCACCACCACCAGACATACCACAGCACTGCAACTGGCTACCAACATCCAGAAAAATCTCTATAATTTGTCTCTTGTCGGGTGGAATTAACTCTGTTCAGTTGTTTGAAGAAGTCCAAGTTCAGCAAGCTGGGTTTTGGCAGTGTGGGCTCTGCTGACGTCCAGATGTTGGTCTGGACTGTGTGGTAACACTGCACAGGCTAGTTGTACATTTTAAAAGGCACAATGTCACTGAGACCAAAAACATGCCGGTGTCTGGATCATACGTCAGCCAGAAGGGGATGCCAAATATCATGTTAGTTTATAACCACTGAGACATCAAAGTCAAACCAGCTGGACATTTACTGTCCAAACACTTATGATCAAGTGTTTGTGTCCACAGGAGGAGACTCTCTGTCCTATAGTCCACACAGAGACACAGAGGAACCAAACCAGAACCCAGCACACAGAGGTTCAGGGAACATGCAGCAGAAGGTGTGGATGTGGATCACAGAGTCAGAGGAGACTTCATAGAAGGACAGAGTGCCAGCAGGACAGTCCACAAACACTGAGACTGAGTGGACAAAGGGTAGCGAGGAAGGTTTGTTAATCTGTTATTGTGACAAAGAGTAACGACGACCATCGGAGCAGATCAGAGTCCAGGACTGATCATTACGTCCAAACTCACAGTCCTCACCGTCTCCTTTCTTTCTGATTCTTCTGTAAGTCACTGATATATCAACGCCTCCTCTCCACTCGGCCTCCCAGTAACAGCGACCAGTCAGACCAGTTGAAGACAGGACCTGAGGGCAAAGGTAAAATCTGGATGATCAGGATATGATTGATCCTCGTCCACATGTTCCACCTTTGTGTTGTTATGGACAGTTTGAGTTTTCTTTTCGCTGAGTTTGGATCCAGAGAGAGTTCACAGAAATCTGTCACAACAGAACATGACACACTTATCAATCGATCAGTTCATCGATGAACACGACAGTTACCAATTGATTGGTTCACCAATCAACACGAAGACAGAGCCGGAGCTATCAATCGATCGAGTCATCGATCAACACGACACAGTTGTCAATTGATCAGTTCACAGAAATCTAACAGAACAGAACAAGACACAGTTATCAATCGATCAGTTCACCGAAGGACATGACAACACAGCCGGAGTTATCAATCGATGGGTTCATCGATCAACACAATGACAGTCGGAGTTATCAATCGATCAGTTCACTGATCGACATGACAACACAGCCGGAGTTATCAATGACATGGATGACCTCTAATTTCCTGCTTTTAAACTCAGATAAAACTGAAGTGACCCTGAACCATCCCTTAGTTATGCTGCTATAGACTTAGACTGCTGGGGGGTTCCCATGATGCACTGAGTGTTTCTTTCTCTTTTTGCTCTGTATGCACCACTTTGCATTTAATCATTAGTGATTGATCTCTGCTCTCCTCCACAGCATGTCTTTTTCCTGATTCTCTCCCCTCAGCCCCAACCAGTCCCAGCAGAAGACTGCCCCTCCCTGAGCCTGGTTCTGCTGGAGGTTTCTTCCTGTTAAAGGGAGTTTTTCCTTCCCACTGTCGCCAAGTGCTTGCTCACAGGGGGTCGTTTTGACCGTTAGGGTTTTTCCGTAATTATTGTATGGCTTTGCCTTACAATATAAAGCGCCTTGGGGCATCTGTTTGTTGTGATTTGGCGCTATATAAATAAAATTGATTTGATCAATCAATCGTCTGTAGCAGCCTTCATGTTGAACTCTGCTTCAGTGTCAGTAGGACTTGAATGAGTGATGTCACAGAGGGTGGTTTCTATGGAAATAGATGGATCAAAGTACAAAGACACTTACACTTCCTCAGACCTGGTCTCAGCCATCGGACTCCACCAGGATCCACCCTGAAAGGAGGAGGGGGCAGAGCAACACATGATCTTTAATCATGGAAACATCATGACATTGATCTCATCCACACACTTCTCTTCTATCACACTCATCACTTCAAATGGATCATTGATTACTGATCACCTCTAACTGTGCTGATCAGCAACAAATAACTTTTGGCTTTTTCAGGTTTGATGATTCTGGTGAAAATCTGTTGAAGTGGATTTAACCAATCAGGGCTCACCAACCCTGCTGCTGGAGGTCACCTGATTCTCCAGGCTCCGCCCACCGCTCATTAAGTGAGGTGTGTTCAGCCAATCAGCTGCAGGCGTTACATGTCCCCTAATATTGTTGCAGATCCTCCAGAACTAAAACTACATGTTTCAAAGAAACAAAATTTAAGTTTTATATTTGCAAAATTTATTTCCTGCAGTTTTTATTTTAAAAATCCTGTTTTAAATTTGGTGCTTTTGTTGTGTGGGCCGCCAGAAGAGGAGGTACTGCTGGCCCACCACCAGAGGGCGCCCTGCCTGAAGTGCGGGCTTCAGGCACGAGAGGGCGCTGCCGCCACGGACACAGCCGGGAGTGACAGCTCTTACTCATTACTTCCTGACAGCTGTCACTCATTCTTCATCACCTCACTCCATAAAACCCAGACGTCATCTCCACCTCATCGCCGAGATATCGTACTTCATTGAAGGTAATATCCTCAGCCGTTTGTGATTGCAACATTTGTATATTGTGAGTGTTTGCAGGAGTACCAGTACCTCTGTCGGTGAAAGCTGTGAGAGCGCTGAAGGCACTCTTTTCCCCTGAGGAATCTACAGTACTCTGCAATTTTTGAGTGAGAGGTGGAGGTGGCATTCCCACCGTTGTTGTTACTGGGTGTACACACACCCACACTTGACTGTCTTTGTTCTCGCCAGCAGTACCAGATCCGACAGTCGGAGACGGTGATCACCTGGGAATTCGGGACTTGGTGGCTCTAGTATTCACCAGGTTCGGTGGTGGCAGAAATCGTGTGGTTCTGACCCTTCTCAGGACAGACGTCTTCTATCCTTGAGCCTGCCCACACGTCACCTTTGTAATTTGACTGTACTCATATTCTGAGATTGTCTGTATATTTGTTGTGCACATTTCACAACATTAAATTGTTACTTTTTGGCTCATCTATTGACCGTTCATTTGCGCCCCCTGTTGTGGGTCCGTGTCACTACACTTTCACAACAGCTTTTCCGTTCCAGTTGGTGCAGAATGATGTCCACATTGATTTGGACCAATCAGCATGTAGTATTAGTGAGTGATCCCTTCGTAAGATGGCGTGTCCACGAGTCCACAGACAGACCAGATCAGATTTTCTGTCTCAGAAAAATTTTTCACTCTGCACAGTTTCTCCAATCACAGCCACAGAAGCCTGTAAGTCCTTCAGAGCTGTCTGGGTGTCTTGGTGGCTTCCCTCACTCTCAGTCGCTCAGTTTTTGAGAGCTGCCTGCTGCACACAGATTTACTCCACAGTAACAAACTATTTCTGAAGGATTGATGGAAATGAATTCCATGAAAATGTTCATCTCCACAGAAAACTGGCTGTGAAACTAATGATTTACTGCAGAACCACTGATGGTACTTTAAAATTTTCTATCATCCAGAACAAGTGAACCTTTAATAGTCCAGAAGCTGAAAAACTGCAGGAATTTGGAGACACAAACCTCAAACTCTGAATTCTTCACCCTAAAAAGTTTTGTTGGAGCTCAGAGATGTTCCATGAAGAATCTTTTCTGAACTCATCAGCTGTGGCTGCAGGAGCAGGTTGGTGACTCCTGCTTCAGAGAAATGAATGAAGCTTTTTGTCTCTGTTCCTCTTTGAAACATGTGACTCTGAACAGTCTGACAGTGAAAATGATCGACGACTGTTTTTGTTTGTCTTTGCACGAGAATGTATGAATGACTAACAAATGATTTCCTCAAACACGTGAGCAGAACACACACACACACACACACACACACACACAATGTTTGAGGTCAGCTGACCTTCAGCTGGAGAATGTCTGAATGACTAACAAATGATTTACTCAAACACGTAAGCAGAACATACACACACATTATGTTTGAGGTCAGCTGACCTTCAGCTGGATCTCTGTCACATGTTCATGTCAAACGGTAACAATAAGTCGGCACAGAAAGTTTGCTGAGTCGCTGTTTGTCAGTGTGAGGTGTTTGAGGTCAGCTCGGTCTTTCAGGTCCACAGGGATCACACGGAGCTCCTCCACCAGACCCAGTCCATACCTGAGAGAGTCCAGAGTCCGGTGTGGATCCAGCAGCTTGACTGAGTCTCCTGGATGGTTGTAGCTCAGGTCCAGCTCTCTCAGATGGGAGGTGTTGGAGGTCAGAGCTGAGGCCAGAGAAGCACAGCCTTCATGTGTGATCAGACAGCCTGACAGCCTGCAGACAACAAACCAGCAGACACAACGTGAGGACAGTGTCAGGACGTCCCCACTTTGCAGAAGCACGGACACACTGATGTCTGCTGCAGGATGAGCTCATGACTGTGGTTCCAAACATTGAGATCCATCAACACTCAAACATGACAGGGAGCAAAGCTGCAGTTTCACTCTGATTTATGGAGCTGCTGCACACATGGATGAGTCCTGACCTGAGAGTCTCCAGGTGACAGTGTGGACTCTCCAGTCCAGCAGACAGCAGCTTCACTCCTGAATCCTGCAGATCGTTGTTACTCACGTCCAGTTCACAGACGTGAGGACAGAGCCGAAAACTTCACAGCTTCTCTGACAGATCACACAAACTCAGCCTGAAGACAAAATCAACAAGAAACAGATTTGTGTCATCATACAAAAGTTCAGAGTGTTCTGCACCTCAGACAGGATCCAGAAACCAGCTTTAGACACAAAGTGTTTTATTCAGTCCAATATGATTCTTCAGTGGATTTAGATGTTTACAGTCATGTGCTGGAAAATCAAGTCTCAAAAGTCAATCTGTTTAATAAATGTTGGTTGTGGGGTTGGAATTCTGCTGCTGGCCACCGTAAAACTTTTCACCTTCCTGATGGAAACCTGTTTCTACTTTTACTCAGGTCCTTCTTAAAGCTGTAATATACTTTTGATTTCAGAACATTTGCCATCAGCCTTCACTTCACCCGGTCTGCTCCAAAACCTGGGAGGAGACGGCACACAGCTTGATGACCAAACAAGACTGTGATAAATGTGACACACCACTGGACAAGAAGCACCAAGCAGCAAGTTCTGACTGCATGTGGACAGTTTGGAGTTCAGAATCTAAAAACACACACAGACGAACTGTGTGACTGTGTGTCTGCACAGCTCAGTAAAATCTCTGCCTTTATCTTCACAGTGCGTCAGCACGTAAAAGACTCCACTGAAAGCAGACTCATCCTGTTGTTTCATAAAGTGCCAAGAATCATCCACATCAGTGATTCCTGTGGATCATGGCAGATCACTTAAAAATCTCACCACTATTCCCATTTGAACGCATGCTGTGCAGCAGTGTGTTGGAGCGCACAAGCTCTCAGTTTGTCCCACTGAATCCAAAGTGCAATGAAGAGGAAACATGAGAACAGAGGCCTGGTGTCACCATTTCTGCAGCAAATCAGCCATGCAACAAAGTCTGGTCATTTTATTCTGACAAGTCCAAAGTGCATGAGCACAGCACAGCCAGCATGCATGCATGTGCATCACAAAAGGTGCACATAAAGACAGGAAGAAGCTGCAGATGTGAGTGTGAGCTTTTGTTGCTGGAGTAGCAGCAATCCAACCACGAGTCAGTCTGAAGCCACACAGGCAATTTTCAAAGGGGGGATAAAACCGAGGACATCCTGGGTTTTAGGATTTAGAACTTCTGAATGATAAAACAGGGGTCAGTATTCCTGATCTGTTACTGGAGATCAATTCATTGTGGATCCAGGCAGGAGGCCCTCAGCAGCCGTTACCTTCGCTGTCCTGACCTCTGGTCACTGTGTGTGATAGGGAGAGGGGGATGTCTATTTCATTTTATCTCATTCGTGTACTTTCATTAATTCCTTGTTTACTTCGATGGGCATTTAAACAATACATTCATTGTTCTTATAATGTTCTATGGTCATTATTTTGCCTTCACACATTTTCTTCCATTTGTGAAGATTTGCACAACATTTAATTGCTTCCGTTGCTATGACAGCACAATGTGGTATCACACCTCTCACTGTGCTCAAACTGTGTTTGTCGCTGCAGGATCGTACTGCATCCATACACGGCTGTCCGACCGTCTGTCCCTCCGGACTGTGGCTAGAATTTTTCGTGTTTCACCCATTCGGCCTGTTTCGACCTGATTCGCCCAACTTGTGTGTTAAGGGGCCTTGATTGATGTGAATATTTTGTCAAATGTTTGCAGATGATACAACCCTGATTCTTTCTCGTTCAGATTCCAGGGTCCTGATGAAAAAGCTAATGTTAGCTTAGCATCCTGGACCACATGGTTAAAATGAAATAGATTATCGCTGAAAGTTTAAAAAACAAACAAAAAAACATTTATGATGTCTGGAGGTAAAACGTCAAATTCAAACTGAGTGGACTGAGCTGTCTGGAGTGACGTGGACTCAATTCCTGGGAATGTTTGCTCATGTAAAGTGAAGTTTGAGAGAAGCATCAGAACGGGTTAGTTGAACAGTCAATCAATCAATCAATGTGGATAATAATGAGGGTCAATCACCTGGTTTCCAAAAGAGGAAAAACTACTTGCTTACTTCTAGTTACTACTGCAGTAGTGGTTGAGTCGTATTCTACTAACTGACTCAGTATTCAGGCTCAGGGCAGGTTTACACACACTACCTTGCTCAAGGGCAGTGAGAGAAGCATGAAGATAACCAACCTGTTTTCATTGTCAAGAATAAACTCACAGACACGGAGACAACATGGAAACTCCACACAGACTGGACCTGGACTTTGGTGGGAATTGAACCATGTTATGATTCACAGGTAGGCAGGGCACAGCAGCTGGTAGGGTGCAAAATGCAGACACACAGGCAGGTGGTGGAATAAGAAAAAAGGCTTTATCGATAATTCAGGCAGGATCTGGTACACAGCATGGCAGTCAGCGTTGCAGAGGTACAGGCAGGTGATAAGCAGAGGCGTCATCAAAAATGGGCGGGGTTCGATAACGGCAAAACAACGTAACACGGGCAAAGACAAAATCCAGATCCAGAACACAAGCGAGGTTGAGCAAAATGTGGGAGCCAAGAAACTGACGTGAAGATCCAGAACGAAGATAACAATATCAACGAGCAAGCAGTGGAAAAGAAAACTTGCAGAGCTTAAATACACTGTGGGTTAATTAGGATGTGAAGTGAAGCAGGTGTGGAGAGCAGGCAGGAGGAGGGCGTGGTCTAACAGAGAGGAGAGGCAACTATGTGAGACAAGAGAGTGCTCTGACAGGTGGACGAGGAGGTGACAAACAAAACTGGGCGTGCCAACAGAGCTGAGAAGGTGATGGGCAAGAGAGTGGAGTGATCTGAGGATGTAACTGTGATCCAAATGAAACTGGATGTGAAAGCATGAAAACTGAGACAGAGGAGTGCAGTGACAACATGGACATGACTGACAATACTAAAATTTTTCCAGTCATTTTATGAAAAAAAAAGGGGGGCAACCCGGAACAAATTGCAACAGAAATGATTTTGGTGGCATTTGAACCCTGAAACTGTTTTATAAAACATACTAAAAGTCTAGAAAGATTAAAAAAAAAAAAAAAATCGGGAACACTCCCAAAATCCAAGATGGCCGTCCGAAAACGTGCAAAAAATTAGTTTTTCCAAAATAACTCAAAAAAAATATCAATATTTAAGCACGTAAATGTATTGATGTTAAATATAAACTTGGGTATTGTGGACATTTTGACACCCAAATTAGGTCTCTATCTGCAACAGTTCTTGAGATACAGCCTATATGTAGTTTACACTCAAGGATGGCAATTTGGTTTGTGTCCTATTACGTTAAAAATATTGCAGTTAAGGCCCATAAATATATTGAAGTTGAATATAAACTTGTGCATTGTGGACATTGTGGCACCAAAAAAATAGCTGTAACTATTACAGTTTTTGAGATATGGTATAAAAATACATCTACACTTGACAAAAATTGATGAAATTGAGCATTGTTATGTTGAAAACTAAGTACCATTTCTGAAATGTTCATCTAAAGAAGGTAATAATAATCTTTTTGAGTCAATATTTCACTGGAATATGAATAGAGAAGTTACTCATATATTATGTATAATAGAGTGGATGTCAATGCACAACCAGGGCACACTGGTGACACCACTGCTGTGTGGACAACCTGAAGAAAGCCTCAATTCTCTCAGATACAGGCGCTTTTGTGATAAGGTTGCAACAAAGACAACTCATGTGCAGCCACAGTGTTTGCCACCCACTTCGGCAGCTGCCAACTTTCATAGTCTGAGAGTTTACTTGCAAGTTCAGGAATGGAAAGGTGAAGATGAAGGTGACAACATGCCATTGCAAGAATAGGGATGGAAAGTTTCTGATAGTCAGGTTGTCCGAATCATGACTGACTTGCAAGCAGCACCAGATTCTCTTCTGCATGCTGTGAGATGTAACTGCAGTAATGACTGTAGTACACTGTGATGTACATGTCGCAAACTTAACTTAGATTGCTCAGCAGCGTGTAGCAACTGCAGAGGTACAGGGTGTACAAATGCAGGCCAACTCAATGATAACCAGGATGATGAGACTGAAATTTGAACAAGTAAAATTTCAAGTGTCATGATGTACACAATACTGATTTCACCTGAACTTTTATTATCATGCTTCATTGGTTTTACTGTAAAATGAGTGTGTGATTACATCTCTCATTAAAAAAAAGTTAGTGCAGCTGACAAGCACTAAGAATATTATTATTACATTCTTTAAATGAACATTTCAGAACAGTTACTTGGTTTCAACATAATTTCTCAATTTTTAGCCAAGTGTAGATGGCTTATGTGCTGTATCTCTAAAACTGTAAGCGCTACAGCCATTCTTTTGGTGCTAAAATGTCCACAATACACAAGTTTATATTCAACTTCAATACATTTCTGGGCCTTAACTGCAATATTTTTAACGTAATAGGACACAAACCAAATTGCCGTCCTTGAGTGTATATAAAACTACAAATAGACTGTATCTCAAGAACCGTTACAGATAGAGACTTAATTTTGGTGTCAAAATGTCCACAATACCCAAGTTTATATTTAACATCAATACATTTATGTGCTTAAATATTGATATTTTTTTAGTTGTTTTGGAAAAACCAAATTTTTGCATGTTTTCGGGTGGCCATCTTGGATTTTGGGAGTGTTCCCGATTTTTTAATCTTTCTAGACTTTTAGTATGTTTTATAAAACAGTTTCATAGTTCAAATGCCACCAAAATCATTTCTGTTGCAATTTGTTCTGGGTCAAACCATAAAATGACTGGACTAAATATCCAAAGACTACATAGAAACTAAACCTGAACAGAATTGGATTAGACAATCAAAAGCTGAAACTAGAAGGGAACTGACATGAATAATATAACTGAAGACTAATGGGGGAAACCTGACAAACTAGGTGACACAAGCAATCAAAAACAGTGGATCAAAACTAAACTAAAGAAGAACGGAACTCAAGATGTAGCTGAAGAATGATGAACAGAAAATAAGCTGTGACAAAAGCAATGATGAACAAAAATCAAAGACGGTAGATCAAAGACTAAACTAAACCAGAATGGAACTCAAGATGTGGCTGAAGTGTGATGAACAGAAAACAAGCAGCTGTGACAAAAGCAAAATAAACAGAAGATCAAAAAGGCAGACAAAAAGAAATCAATAAAGAGACTGACAGCAAAACATAACGGACGAGGACCGAGCAGGGGCAAAACCTGACAAACCTAAGTTCTTCTTGCTGTGAGACAAGTGATACCCACTGCCCCACCCTGCCGTGTTTCCAGCAGAGACTGAAATCCTTTAGTTCTGGTTCAGACGACAAATCTGACTATTGATGTGAAACTGAATCTGATGAAACAGTTTCGAATTCAGAAACGTTTTGAACCGTTTCAAGCAGAAACTAAATCCTGACCTGAGAGTCTCCAGGTGACAGTGTGGACTCTCCAGTCCAGCAGACAGCAACTTTACTCCTGAATCCTGCAGCCGGTTCTGACTCAGGTCCAGTTCTGTCAGACTGGAGAACTGAGAGCTGAAGACAGAACTTCACAGCTTCTCTCTGACAGATCACAGTCAGATAGCCTGCAGAGACGATTCAAAACAAGAAAGATTTTCACTTTAAAATCAGAGAACTTAAGTCTCCGTTCAAATTAGTGATGTTCCTGACTGTTGCCGAGTGGTGTCTCTCTGTGTCATCAGGCCTCGTAGGAGAGTCTGACTGGTCTGCAGGGAAAGACCCAGAAGGAAGCGCAGGAACAACTCCAGGTGTCCATTTGGACTCTGTAAGGCCTCGTCCAGAGCAGTCTGATGGAGACAGGTTAGTTCAGGTTCACCTTCAGACGTCTCAGACATTCTGGGTGATGTTTGTTCTTTGGACAGCAGGTTGACTCCAGACTGGATGAAGGTCAGATGGACATAAAGAGCAGCCAGAAACTCCTGAAGACTCAAATGGACAAAGCAGAAGACCTTGTCCTGGTAGAGTCCTCTCTCCTCTTTAAAGATCTGTGTGAAGACTCCCGAGTACACTGAGGCTGCTCTGATATTGATGCCACACTCTGTCAGGTTCTCTTCACAGAAGATCAGGTTCCCTTTCTGCAGCTGCTCAAAAGCCAGTTTTCCCAGAGACACAATCATCTCCCTGTTCTCTGGATTCCACAGTGGATCTGTCTCAGCTCCTCCATCATACTTGACCTTCTTCACTCTGGACTGAACCACCAGAAAGTAGATGTACATCTCAGTCAGGGTCTTTGGCAGCTCTGGGTTGTCTCTGGTGTCCAACATGTCCTCCAGCACTGTAGCAGTGATCCAGCAGAAGACTGGGATGTGACACATGATGTGGAGGCTTCGTGATTTCTTCACGTGGGAGATGATTCTTCTGGACTGCTCCTCATCTCTGAATCTCTTCCTGAAGTACTCCTCCTTCTGAGGGTCAGTGAAGGCTCTGACCTCTGTCACCATGTCCACACACTCAGGAGGGATCTGATTGGCTGCTGCAGGTCGTGTGGTGATCCAGAGGCGAGCAGAGGGAAACAGGTTCCTCCTGATGAGGTTTGTCAGCAGAACATCCACTGAGCTCGACTCTGTGGCATCAGTCAGGATGTCATTGCTGTGGAAGTCCAGAGGGAGGTGACACTCATCCAGACCATCCAAGATGATCAAGACCTGGAAGTGCTGGAAACTGCAGATTCCTGCTTCTTTGGTTTCAGGAAAGAAGCGATGAATAAGTTCCACCAGGCTGAACTTCTTTCTTTCAGCACATTCAGCTCTCTGAAAGTGAATGGAAATATGAAGTGGAAGTCCTGGTTGGTTTGTCCTTCAGCCCAGTCCAGATTCCACTTCTGTGTTAAGACTGTTTTCCCAATGCTGGCCACGCCCTTTGTCAGCACTGTTCTGATTGGTGGCTGTGTGTCAGCTGAGGCTTTAAAGATGTCTTCACATGTGATGGTTCTTTGTGGTGTGTCTGTTTTCCTGAATGCTGCTTCAATCCGTCTGACCTCATGTTCCTGGTTGACCTCTGTGATGTAGAGCTCTGTGTAGATCTCCTTCAGAAGAGTCATCTTTCCCGCTTTAGAGATCCCCTCAAACACACGCTCAAACTTCTGTTTCATATTAGATTTGAATTTACGACGACAAACTTCAGCATGAGTTCCTGAAAGAACAAACACCACAGATCAGTTACTGAATCATGATCTCACTTCCTGTTTCCCTGACAGAATTCACACATGAATATATTTCAAATGGACAAACATCACGTGTCATTTAGCTTCTGTGATAAATGTGGACAGAAGTCCTCTTACTGCTCTGCAGACAGTCAGCCAGCTCATCATAATTCATTCTCCTCATGAAGGCCACTGTGAGGTCCAGGAAAACCAGTCAGATGTTCCTCTGCTCCTCATCCTCACTCTGACTCTCCAAGTATTCTGCATCATTTGTCAGGAGAACCTTCTGGATCATCTTCAGCTCATTTTTCATAAACATCCCCATGTTCTCCTCGATGTTCTGCAGCAGAACATTAACATGGACGAAGACACTCATCACTTTGTTACAAGTGTGGATTTTGTCTCCACACTATATTTTTCACTGTGTGAGATTCTCTGGATTTTGTTCAGAAAATCTGAACTGAAAAGTTAAACCCTTGAGATCATCATTTTTTTCCGAATTTATATATATATATATATAATCTCACTTTAAAATACCAATAATAATAATGATAATAATAACAGTCTGCCAGTGTTGATGAATCCATGAATGATGCACTGATGAACATAAATATGAGAATAAACAACAAAGTGTTTGTTGCTGCAGCATGGAGACATTATGAACAAACTGTCAATTGAGGACATCAGATGGACGTCAACAGACCGTAAACATTTGGTTCAGGCCTCTTTGATGCTGCTGAGCAGATGGAACCCTGAGAACCTCTGAGCTCTGCTGCTTCACTCTGTGGACCAATCAGAAATAGTTTACTCACATGATGTCTGAACACAAACAGCTTCAAGTTCACATCAACCTGCATCGTTGGTCTGAACACTCAAACTGGTTTTCACGGTCTTCTTCTTGGTCCCCGACAGTCCCACAGTGGGCTTGACTGTCCGTCTACACAAGACCTCACACTGACCTTGTTGGTCGTGTTTCCCTTTCACAGTCCTGGCAGGACGGCCCGCCGTGCCAGAAACAGTGACGGCTCCTCCATCAGCACCACTAAAGGAAGAGCTTTGATCCTGACTGAAGATATTAAATGTTCCTGTCTGTGTTTCTGGTGTCTGCAGTGAGGATCAAACTGAATGATCAGGAACTCAGGATCCATTCATGCAGCTGCTGTTATTTGACAGATGTCCAAGTCCTGTTCTGTCTCCTCACAGCTCGCTGGTACCAATGAATCTCCTCCCTCCACGGGATTCTAAATCGCTCTCACTGATTCCGTTCTCCAACAGGTCGGGAAATCTCTGCATACCGTAAACGAAAACATGATTTCCTCAAAGTCATCTCTTTCTCTGTCCGCGCACACGGACAGAAACTCACATAAACTTAACTTTAATTCTGATGTGTGCCATTATTACGTTCAACTAATAATAATTGTGGATTAATTGCTGTATTTTGTCTGAGGTAATTGGAGTGTAAATGGAATTTTGGTGTTGTTTCATTCGTGTAATGACAATGAATCTCTCTCTTTCTGTCCAGATTGTCCTGAAAGCAGCAAACCAGCTGTGGACTTTGACAACCGGGTCCAAGGATCCAATGAAGTTCAACACCCTGAACTGAGGCTGGAAAGTTTCCTCACAGCTTCCAGATGTAAATTCTGTCCTTTCGGTAGAAACTGATATAAGCTTTTCGCAAAATGTCAGTAAGTCAAATAGTTTGTCTTCTGCCCATTTAAACAAGTTAAATTATAAAATATCCTGAGAAGACATGTGACCGTCACAAGGTTTAACAAGTTCTGTCCCTAATTCACCATCTAATGTCAAACAAAACCTGAGAATCTGCTCCTGTAGTTACGAGAAGACGACTGAGGGAGAAACACCACCAAATGTCCTCAGTCTGGTTCAAATCTGGCTGTCGTCTTCTGGACATCTAACTTTTATGGATCAGACCACAAAATAACAGATAACAGTCATGAATTACTGTGCAGGGCTGTGAAATGAAAATTGTAAAATCCAAGGAAAATTTGCAGGGGGTCTGGGGGGCACAGGCCCCCAGGAGCTAGGATCTCGGGCCCCATGGGATCCCAGAAACCAAATCAATTTTTTATCTAATGATACATTTTCAGTATCTCCTGGAACAAAAAAAATCTCTAAATATGTGCACATTTAAATGACCCTCTAATTCAACCTTTCATTTGAACCATCAATGATCATGCTGAAATAACAGAATATGACATGGAAGTCAGACCTGGAATGATTTTCCTTTTAATTGTAAACCAAATTATGGATTAACTCAGAACAATTCAACAACATGAAATTCATGAAGACTGTTAAAGCATTTCAAAAACCACAGCTAAAGCTTGTGGAATATTTTGAAAATCGTGGTAAATATCAGTAACATACCTTATAGTAAAAAAAGCAACATCTTCTTGTGTAAATTCCTGTAAATCCACTCAAAGCCACAAAAACTCATGCGCAGTGGGGGCAGGGCGGACCGTGCGGTCTGCGACACCAGGTCTGCCGTGATGTTACCAGAAAAGTTATGCCCAAACAATATCATAGAAGACCCGTACTGTATGAATAAATTATGAAAGAAGGGATTGATCAGTCAGTCATGACCAGATTGTTATGGAGCCAGCAGATGGCGATTCACCAAATCACAGATCCAGATTTTTTTTTTTTTAAAGGGTCACCCTGATACAGCCTGGAATTTTAATCAGACCATACACTAAGACATTCAGAGGATCCACACATATCAAAAACCTCCTCCTGTGGACTCTGGTGACTCCAGATCAACCCCCATAAACTCCCAGGGTCTGGTAACCAGCTGTGTCCATGTCTGCAAGTCCTCCAGCCAAACAATCTCATCTTCAAAGTGGATTCAATTTACTAATTAATTAATCAATGAAAACTCCTGTTTATGATGAAATTCAGGGGATAATTTATCATGACATCATAAAGACATGTTAGTGTTAGTCAGAGCTCACGTCTGTCCAGTAGAGGGTTGCTGTCCTTTAAAAAGAGGAGGATTATCCATGGACCAGTCACTGTTCAGGGACACATAGCTGGGTTCAGGTCCAGGACTCTGATGGATCCTGACAGAAAAACAGCACAAACACAATTAAAGATCAGAAAACATGATCATCAATGTTTGAAAGCAGTGGCAGCCGGTCACTAGAGGGCGCTATGGCACCGCCCCCTCAAAATACTGAGTTAAACAAAATGTACAACATATTTATTTTACAACACATTTATTCAGAGTCTGAGTCTGTCAGTGTGAATGTAAATGTGCTCCAACAACATTTCAGTTTTTTCATTTCAGTGAGAGTAAAGTCCACGTCCTGTTTGTGTCGCCGCTCATTAAAATGTTTCCGCTCTTCCAAAATCATTTGAATTGAGGCCGAGTTCAGATTTGACCTTCAGTCTTCATGGGGAATTTTCAAGATATTTATTAATGTCTTTGTTTCTGTCATATATATATATATATATATACACACACGTGTGATCTCATTTAATATTACTTTCTAAGTTAATCACTGAACTGCTAGAATAATCATTAAATTGCTCACACGGGAAGATGAACTTTTGCTCACATGGAAAGTGTGAGCAGTAGCCTTGTTTTTCACTAAGCACAGATGTACATTTTAATTAACAGTCCAGCCTTGAGCAGAGAGTGGGGTGACCTGCACACCAGCTCAGGGTTGACGCCGTTTTCTTCATGTTATGAGAAGACTTGTATCTGTCTGAGGACAGACCGTGAGATTGGAGGTGTAAAGCCATAACAATTTTCATATCGATGTGAGAACAGACTTTGAGTCGCCGCTGTGTTTTTGTATATTGTCTCTTCCATATGTCTGTTTGCAACTTTGTTTCAATAAATACAGGAGGTAAGTGGGAGGGACCCTTCAGAGCTGACGGGACGGTTAGTGACAAGGGTCATGTCCGTTTGCTCTCTCCTGATCGGGAAAGAAACTCTGTTTCCTGCGTGATCATTGTCTGTGTTAATTGAGTTGTTCTCTTTCTGCAGGCTCAACTCTGATAAGTCTGTCCCTCAGGGACGCAGCTCTGATGGAAAGATTTTCATCTTTGTTTTTAATCTAAATTTTATTGGACAAACCACTCACACATAGTGCACGAGTTTCACTCACCCGACGTCACTCTCACTCTTGACGGAAAAATTATTGGTACTCCGATGATTATCATGGCCTTTGTGTTCCAAGTCAAACTTCAAGCTACTTTTGTCTTACTTTGTCTTTGTGATCATCACACGACATCATTCGAAGCAAAGATCAGCACAAAGCAGTCTTTGGAATCCTCAAAGTGCACTTCAAAGCTTTGAACTGAAGCTTTTTGTAGGTAGAATTGACAACAAGAAACAGACTGCAGACTAACTAAGCCACTGATAATGCAAGATATCAAGTACCCTCACACTGACATCATAATGTAAAACAATGATTGTAGCGCGATGCCCTCTGGAATATTTGAAGCTTTAAATCAAAGCTTTGAATCAAAGTCTTACAGGCTGAATTTAAAACAAGCAGTTGGTCAGCAAGATGCACATGGACAACTTCAAACTTGCTTTATCAAAGTGACTTTTAAAAAGATTTCAATGTTTCAACTCTATCAGACATGATCCAATAGAGCAGGGGTAGGCAACCTGTTCCAGAAAGAGCCATGAGGGTGCAGGTTTTCTTTGCAGCCACTGACTCCACCAGGTGATTTCACTGATTAACTGATTCCATCTGCTCAAAGTGATATTAATCAGTAAAATCACCTGGTGGAGTCAGTGGCTGCAAAGAAAACCTGCACCCTCATGGCTCTTTCTGGAACAGGTTGCCTACCCCTGCAATAGAGACCAACAGAGTGATAATAACACACTCTGAAGGGCTGCCTGAACAGTGTACAGCAGTTACACACAGTCATCATTAAATACACCATTTGTCTGAAACAGATGACTGTATGTATATATTATTATATATATATTGAGAGAGAGATGGAGCAGAGCACTGAGTGAGATTAGTAAGTGAGCACTGAGGGCAGATAATGACGGCATAGCAATGAACAGTTTTCATAAAAATACCGTTCTCCCTTCTTCTTGTATAAACTGTGCAGTAATAACAACACCACAAATACTGCCATGAAAAAAAAAAAATATATTTTTAACTAGAAGCACTCAGAGTGCAAACCTCCGCCAAGGCCATGGGGTCACTGACGCCATAACATCTACACGCCGTGGAATCATTGAACCTAAAAAAGTCTAACAATGATGTTTGCTCAGTAGTAAAAAAAGTTTCATCTGCTGTGACTGGATAGCATGTATCCTTAGCGCTTGGCATCACAGTTTATTGCAACTTGCACCTTTCCCAGAAGCTACTGTCATCTGAGCTCTGATATTGATATTGCATGTGCTTATAGAGAAAAACAAATAAGACACAAAATTCAATTTATTATTCAACTAAACTGCAAATATATGAATTTTTTTAACACTTATGAAACACTTCCCTAAACAAGGCCATAGTGTTGTGTGGGCCGCTGAAGAGGAGGTACTGCTGGCCCACCACCACCAGAGGGCACCCTGCCTGGAGTGCGGGCTCCAGGCACCAGAGGGCGCTGCCGCCTCACAGGAGCAGCCGGGGTGACAGCTGACACTCATCACCCATGACAGCTGTCACCACTCATCGGATCAGCATCGGTATATCAGCAAGACGTCATCTCCACCTCTTTGCCGAGATATTGTTCTACCTGGAAGGTAACGTACCTCAGCTGACTGTTTGACAGTATTCTTTTGTGACTTTGTGCGTTGTATTGTGGACTACTTTTCCAACGAGAGGTGGAGGTAGCTTTCCTGCCGTACGGATTCCTGGGTGCAAACGCGCCCTCATTTAATTGCTTTTTGTTCTTCGCCAGCATTACCAGGTCCGACATGCGGAGGCAGTGGCCACCTGGGAGTTTGGGACTTGGCGGCTCCAGTATTCCTGGGGTCTGGTGGCGGAGGAAATCGTGTGGTTCCGGTTTTGCTTTGGACAGGCGCCTCCTATCTTCGAGCCTGCCCACACGACACCTTTGTGAATTCACAACAGTAAAGTGTTGTTATTTGACCTACTCCATTGTCCGTTCATTTGCGCCCCCTGTTGTGGGTCCGTGTACCTACACTTTCCCAACAGGATATCTCGGCCACCGTCATGGATCCCGAGGGGCGTCAACCGGCTGTTGAACGGCCAATGGAAGAACAGGGCACACAGGCTTCCGCAGGAGGAATGATCGGTGAGTTGCAGCGGATCCTCACCGCTTTCATGGCTTGGTTGGATTTAATGACCGAGCAGAACGTCCTCCTTAACCGCAGGGTGGAGCCTCTTGCCGCGCAGGTGGAAGCGCGCCCTCAGGGCGCTGCTGCGGCTCTCCCTCCTGTCGACCCTGTGCGTAACAGTGACGTTCCACAGGTCGTTCAACGACCCCTCCCACCTTCCCCGGAAGCATACATAAGCCCTCCAGAGCCGTACGGAGGTTGTGTGGAGATGTGCGCGGACTTCCTTATGCAGTGTTCGCTCATCTTCACACAACGTCCTGTCATGTACGCGACTGATGCCAGCAAGATAGCTTATGTAATAAACCTGCTTCGCGGTGAGGCACGCGCTTGGGCTACAGCGCTCTGGGAGCAGAATTCACGGCTCCTTCAGACATATGATGGGTTTGTGAGGGAGTTCAGAACAGTGTTCGATCACCCAAATAGAGGAGAGACCGCTTCAGCCATGCTGCTGTCAATGAGACAGGGGCGCCGGAGCGCAGCTGCCTATGCAGTCGACTTCCGCATCGCGGCTGCAAGGTCCGGCTGGAATAGCACTGCCCTCCGCGCCGCCTTTGTAAACGGACTGTCGTTGGTCCTAAAGGAGCACCTGGTGGCTAAGGATGAACCGCGGGATTTAGATGGGCTTATTGAGCTCGTTATACGATTAGACAATCGGTTAGAAGAACGCCGTCGGGAACGAGACGAAGGGCGTGGCCGGGCATGCGCCGTCCCTCTCCCTTCCGGTTCCGACCGCGTTCCGCCCTCCCCACGCTCCACGGCCCCTACGCTCCGTGTGGTTACAGCTCCCCCTGCTGACGAAGCTATGGACACGAGCAGGGCCACATTTAGGGCACCAGATAGACAGAGGAGGCTGGGCCGCGGAGCGTGTTTTGTTTGTGGCTCGATAGAGCATCAGGTAAGAGACTGCCCCGAGCGGTTAAACACCAACGCCCGCCCCTAGAAACTGGGCTAGGGGTGGGCCGAGACATTCACGTGGGACACACCCACATTGCCACACGACTCCCAGTTACAATCCTTTATGAGGATTTAACCCTGAAGGCCCCAGCACTGGTAGACACGGGCTCTGAAGGGAATCTGTTAGACAGCAGATGGGCCAGGGAGATAGGGCTCCCTCTGGTGGCGCTTACCTCGCCTGTGCAGGTGCGGGCACTAGATGGCTCCCTACTCCCTCCAATCACACATAAGACACCACCAGTAACTCTGGTGGTGTCAGGAAATCACCGGGAGGAGATCGAGTTTTTTGTGACTCCTGCTACCTCCCGTGTGATTTTAGGGTTCCCCTGGATGTTAAAACACAATCCCCGGATCGATTGGCCGTCCGGGGTAGTGGTTCAGTGGAGCGAGACCTGCCATCGGGTATGTTTAGGTTCCTCGGTTCCTCCCGGTTCCCAGGCTAAGGAGGAGGTCAGAGTCCCGCCCAATCTAGGGACGGTGCCGGTGGAGTACCATGACCTTGTGGATGTGTTCAGTAAGGATCTGGCGCTCACCCTTCCCCCCCACCGTCCGAACGATTGTGCCATTGATTTGGTTCCAGGCGTTGAGTTCCCGTCCAGCAGGTTGTACAACCTCTCACGACCTGAGCGCGAATCAATGGAGACCTACATCCGGGACTCTTTAGCTGCCGGGTTGATCCGGAATTCCACTTCCCCGATGGGTGCAGGTTTCTTTTTTGTGGGAAAAAAGGATGGCGGACTACGTCCATGCATTGATTACAGGGGGCTGAACGAAATCACGGTTCGTAACCGATACCCATTGCCCTTGTTGGATTCAGTGTTCACGCCCCTGCATGGAGCCCAAATGTTCACCAAGCTCGATCTTAGGAATGCGTATCACCTGGTTCGGATCCGGAAGGGAGACGAGTGGAAGACGGCATTTAGGTCACTTTGAGTACCTGGTCATGCCGTTCGGTCTTACAAACGCCCCTGCGACGTTCCAAGCATTGGTTAATGATGTCTTGCGGGATTTCCTGCACCGATTCGTCTTCGTATATCTGGATGACATACTCATCTTTTCTCCGGATCCTGAGACCCATGTCCGGCATGTACGTCAGGTCCTGCAGCGGTTATTAGAGAACCGGCTGTTTGTGAAGGGCGAGAAGTGCGAGTTTCACCGCACTTCTTTGTCCTTCCTGGGGTTTATCATCTCCCCTAACTCCGTCGCTCCTGATCCGGCCAAGGTCACGGCGGTGAGAGACTGGCCCCAACCCACCAGCCGTAGGAAGCTGCAACAGTTCCTCGGCTTTGCTAATTTTTACAGGAGGTTCATTAAGGGCTACAGTCAGGTAGTTAGCCCCCTGACAGCCCTGACCTCACCAAAAGTCCCCTTCACCTGGTCGGATCGTTGCGATGCCGCGTTCAAGGAGTTGAAACGGCGCTTCTCGTCTGCACCCGTTCTGGTGCAGCCCGATCCTAGTCGCCAGTTAGTGGTTGAAGTGGACGCCTCGGACTCAGGGATAGGAGCTGTGCTTTCCCAGAGCGGGAAGACCGATAAGGTCCTTCACCCGTGTGCCTATTTTTCCCGCAGGTTGACCCCTGCCGAACGGAACTATGACGTCGGCAATCGAGAACTCCTTGCGGTGAAAGAGGCTCTTGAAGAGTGGAGACATCTGTTGGAGGGAACGTCCGTGCCATTCACGGTTTTCACTGACCACCGGAACCTGGAGTATATCAGGACCGCCAAGGCTGAACCCCAGGCAAGCCCGCTGGTCACTGTTCTTCAGCCGTTTTGACTTCCGGATCACCTACCGTCCCGGGACCAAAAACCAGAGATCGGATGCCTTGTCCCGGGTACATGAAGATGAAGTCAAAACGGAGTTGTCGGATCCACCGGAACCCATCATCCTGGAGTCCACTATCGTGGCCACCCTTACCTGGGACGTAGAGAGAACCGTCCAGGAGGCCCTGGCACGAAGCCCGGACCCCGGAACTGGGCCGAAGAACAGACTCTACGTCCCACCAGAAGCTAGGGCTGCAGTCCTGGACTTCTGTCACGGCTCTAAGCTCTCCTGTCATCCAGGGGTGCGAAGAACCATGGCAGTTGTCCGGCAGCGCTTCTGGTGGGCGTCCCTAGAGGCCGACGTCCGGGATTATATCCAGGCCTGCACCACCTGCGCCAGGGGCAAGGCTGACCATCGCAGGGCTTCGGGACTGCTCCAGCCGCTGCCCATGCCCCATCGCCCCTGGTCCCACATCGGCCTGGATTTTGTCACGGGCCTCCCGCCGTCCCAGGGCAACACCACCATCCTCGCGATAGTGGACCGATTCTCCAAGGCGGCCCACTTCGTGGCCCTCCCGAAGCTCCCGATGGCCCAGGAGACAGCGGACCTCCTGGTCCACCACGTCGTCCGGCTGCATGGGATCCCAACAGACATCGTCTCCGATCACGGTCCCCAGTTCTCCTCGCAAGTCTGGAGGAGCTTCTGCCGGGAACTGGGGGCCACGGTGAGTCTCTCATCCGGGTATCATCCACAGACCAACGGGCAAGCAGAACGGGCCAATCAGGAGGTGGAGCAGGCCCTGCGTTGCGTGACAGCCGCGCACCCTGCAGCCTGGAGTACCCATCTGGCCTGGATCGAGTATGCCCATAACAGCCAGGTGTCGTCAGCCACCGGCCTCTCCCCTTTCGAGGTGTGTCTGGGGTACCAACCTCCTTTGTTTCCGGTGGTTGAGGGAGAGGTCGGTGTGCCCTCGGTCCAGGCCCACCTACGGAAGTGCCGTCGGGTGTGGCGTGCCGCCCGTTCTGCCTTGCTGAGGGCCCGGATGAGGACGAAGGCCCATACAGACCGTCGGCGGACCCCGGCCACTACGTACCGGCCAGGGCAGGCAGTGTGGTTGTCTACTAAGGACATTCCCCTTCAACTGGACTCCCCTAAACTGCAGGACCGTTTAAGATCATCAAGGTACTCAGTCCAGCCGCAGTGAGGCTTCAGCTTCTGGCCTCACTGCGGATCCATCCCGTTTTCCACGTGTCCCGGATCAAGCCCCATCACACCTCACCCCTCTGTACTCCGGGTCCGGCACCACCTCCTGCCCGGATCATCGATGGCGAGCCGGCTTGGACTGTGCGCCGGCTCTTAGATGTCCGTAGGATGGGCCGGGGCTTCCAGTATTTGGTGGACTGGGAGGGGTACGGACCTGAAGAACGCTCCTGGGTGAAGAGGAGCTTCATCCTGGACCCAGCCCTCCTGGCCGATTTCTACCGCCGCCACCCGGACAAGCCTGGTCGGGCACCAGGAGGTGCCCGTTGAGGGGGGGGGGTCCTGTTGTGTGGGCCGCTGAAGAGGAGGTACTGCTGGCCCACCACCACCAGAGGGCACCCTGCCTGGAGTGCGGGCTCCAGGCACCAGAGGGCGCTGCCGCCTCACAGGAGCAGCCGGGGTGACAGCTGACACTCATCACCCATGACAGCTGTCACCACTCATCGGATCAGCATCGGTATATCAGCAAGACGTCATCTCCACCTCTTTGCCGAGATATCGTTCTACCTGGAAGGTAACGTACCTCAGCTGACTGTTTGACAGTATTCTTTTGTGACTTTGTGCGTTGTATTGTGGACTACTTTTCCAACGAGAGGTGGAGGTAGCTTTCCTGCCGTACGGATTCCTGGGTGCAAATGCACCCTCATTTAATTGCTTTTTGTTCCTCGCCAGCAGTACCAGGTCCGACACGCGGAGGCAGTGGCCACCTGGGAGTTCGGGACTTGGCGGCTCCAGTATTCCTGGGGTCTGGTGGCGGAGGAAATCGTGTGGTTCCGGTTCTGCTTTGGACAGGCGCCTCCTATCTTCGAGCCTGCCCACACGACACCTTTGTGAATTGACTCTTGTCTATTGTTGTAATCTGTTGTATTTGTTGTGCACATTCACAACAGTAAAGTGTTGTTATTTGACCTACTCCATTGTCCGTTCATTTGCGCCCCCTGTTGTGGGTCCGTGTACCTACACTTTCCCAACACATAGGGTCACTGACCCTAAAGAGATTCCTTCCTTGGCACAGTGATCTATTGAACAATTCAGTGTTACAACCAAAACTATGATACATACACTTTTCTTTCCTTTATATTTGACATCCTTGACCATGAAAACATACCACTAGAACTTGGAATCACTTTTATGTCTTTATTAGTTCAAAAGTTATTGTATAAAAACGATTTTTCGGTAATGGCGGTTTTCTTCTGGATTGAGCTCCATAACATTTGAAGCTACATCAAATCTGATGACACCTTACTGAATCAGTACAGACTCAGCTACAATTTGGTGTTAGTTGTGCATCTCTAGCTTCATTTGTCACCTCACACTGACCTATTTTCTATTTTCCCTATATTTTTGCATATTCTGGATTACCAGATCCGGAATCTGGATCTGATCATCACCAAACTTTGTTGTTTGATAGAACATTTGACTATGTTACACCCTAATTTTTTTCAAGCCTTTCTGCCTTGTTTTTGTGGAGTTAGAAACTAGAACGTCAAAATTCCCCCTATCCCACAATGGTGAAGAATCCTTTAAAAACTTCCTGGATCCAGATCGTGATTCGGATCACCACTAAAATTTAATCAGTTGTTCCTCTTGTCATTTCCAACCACTCCACAAAATTTCATCAAAGTCCGTTCAAAACCTTTTGCGTTATCCTGCTGACAAACAAACAAACAAACGTGACCGAAAACATAACCTCCTTGGCAGAGGTAACAACTAAAACGTTTCATCAGAATCACTCTGTGCCTTAGTTTTACTAAAATTCTGCACTAAGTGGAACTGATGAGTTACATAAAAATATGTTTACTTAATTGAACTTTTCTGCAGAACTCAAGTGAGATTAATTCATTCATTTTCTGCCACTGATCCAGGTCCAGATCACGGTGACAGTTGACCAAGCAGCTCAAACCACACTTTCCTATCCTCAGCCAAATCCTCCAACTCTTTCTGTGGGAAACCAAGATGTTCCAGAGCCAGCTGCAAAATATCACCCCTCCAGGTGTCCTTGGTCTTCCCAAGGGGTCTTCTCCCAGTTGGACATGCCTGGAAGACCTCTTGATGGACATGACTGGGGTCTCCTCACCAGATGCCTGAACCACCTCTGTTGGCTCCGTTCGATGTGAAGAAACAATGGCTCTACTCAGAGCCCCTCCCAGATTATTCAGCTTTTCACACTTTCCCAGAATGTAGGCCCACATACCCAAGAGAGGAAAGTTCATGAGTGTAAGTGAGGATAGGAGTGTAAATTGAGAGTCTGGCCCTGGCTCACCTCTGTAGTCCGGTACAAAGTTGGTAAAACATCAGACACAGCCCAAAACAATCTACTGATTTCACACTCCAATGAACAGTACCTCCACTTGCAAACAAGATCTTGGGGCAGTACCTCTCCCTTGAGTCAGCGGGGACAATCCACCCTTTTCAAATAGAGGGCCATGGTCTCAGATTTAGAGATGCTAATTCTCATGACAGTTGCTTCACACTCTGCCTTAAACCTGCGCAGTTCAAATCTGAGGTCAGAGTCTGATGAAGCCAACAGAACCACATCAGCTGCAAAATATCAGAGATACAATTCTGAGGTCACAGAGATAGAAAACCTCCAGTCCCTGACTGTTGTGTGGGCCGCTGAAGAGGAGGTACTGCTGGCCCACCACCACCAGAGGGCGCCCTGCCTGGAGTGCGGGCTCCAGGCACCAGAGGGCACTGCCGCCTTATGGGAGCAGCCGGGGTGACAGCTGTCACCCATCACTGGACACAGCTGTTCCACTCAGCACAGAGGTATATCAGGAGGACGGCGTCTCCACCTCAGTGCCGAGATATTGCCTAAGACTGAGGTAACATTCTCTGCATTCATATTCTGAACAACCAGCTAAAACTTGTTAAACCTTTTCAGGACTGTTGACTACTGGTAGCTACATTGCTTGGATAGTACTCACCTTCCTGCTATACATTGACAAGAGGTGGAGGCGGCTTCTCCCCTCTCCGTTACTGGGTGCTGTCGCATCCACACCTGTGTGTTGTTGCTCTCTCCCGCCAGCAGTACCGGATCCGACGAGCGGAGGCAGTGGCCACCTGGGAATTCGGGACTTGGCGGTTCCAGTATTACCAGGGTTCGGTGGCAGAGGAGATCTGGGTGGTTCCGGTTCGACTGAGACGGACGTCTCCTACCTTCGAGCCTGCCCACACGACACCAGCGGATTCGACCCCAAATTGTGATTGCTGTATTCATTGTGCTCGTTTCACAATAGTAAATCTTGTTATTCACCTTCCTCCATTGTCCGTTCATTGCGCCCCCTGTTGTGGGTCCGTGTTCCTACACTTTCACAACAGGATATCTCGGCCAGCGTCATGGACCCCGAGGGGCGTCAACCGGCTGTTGAACGGCCAATGGAAGACCAAGGCGCGTCGGCGGCTTCGGGAGGCGTAATCGGTGAGTTGCAGCGGATCCTCACCGCTTTCACCTCTCGGATCGATTTAATGACCGAGCAGCACGTTCTCCTAAACCGCAGGGTGGAGGCTCTTGCCGCACAAGTGGAGGCGCGCCCTCCGGGCGCCGCTGCGGCTCTCCCTCCTGAGGACCCTGCGCGTGAAAGTGACGTTCCACTGGTCGTTCAACGGTCCCTTCCTCCGTCCCCAGAAGCATACATAAGCCCTCCAGAGCCGTACGGAGGCTGTGTGGAGACGTGCGCAGATTTTCTGATGCAGTGTTCGCTCGTCTTCGCACAGCGTCCCGTGATGTACGCAACTGATGCTAGCAAAGTAGCTTATGTGATAAATCTGCTTCGCGGGGAGGCACGCGCTTGGGCTACAGCGCTCTGGGAGCAGAACTCACGGCTCCTTCACACGTACGATGGGTTTGTACGGGAGCTCAGAACGGTGTTCGACCATCCCAACAGAGGAGAGTCCGCTTCAACCGCACTACTGTCAATAAGACAGGGGCGTCGGAGCGCAGCTGCCTATGCAGTCGCCTTCCGCATCGCGGCGGCGAGATCCGGCTGGAATAGCACTGCCCTCCGCGCTGCCTTTGTAAACGGACTGTCACTGGTCCTAAAAGAGCACCTGGTGGCTAAGGACGAACCGTGGGATTTGGATGGGCTCATCGATCTAGTCATTCGACTCGACAACCGGTTAGAAGAGCGCCGTCGGGAACGAGGCGAAGGGCGTGGCCAGGCACGCGTCGTCCCTCTCCCTTCCGGGTCCGATCGAGCTCCGCCCTCCCCACGCTCCTCTGTTCCTGCGCTCCGTGCGCCTATGGCTCCCCCTGCTGACGAAGCTATGGACATGAGCAGGGCAACATTTAGGGCACCTGGAGCACAAAGGAGGCGGGCCCACGGAGCTTGTTATGTTTGTGGCTCGAGTGAGCATCTCGCAAACGACTGCCCCGAGCGGTTAAACTCCAACGCCCCGCCCCTAGAGACTGGGCCAGGGGTGGGCCAAAACATTCACGTGGGACACACCCACATTGCTACACGACTCCCAGTCACGATCCTGTTTGAGGATTCAACCCTGAAGGCCCCAGCACTGGTGGACACGGGCTCTGAGGGGAATCTGCTTGACAGTAGATGGGCCAGGGAGATAGGGCTCCCTCTGGTGGCTCTTACCTCGCCTGTGCAGGTTCGGGCGCTAGATGGCTCCCTACTCCCACCAATCACGCATAAGACACCTCCAGTAACTCTGGTGGTGTCAGGTAACCACCGGGAGGTGATCGAGTTCTTTGTGACTCAGGCCACCTCCCGTGTGGTTTTGGGATTTCCCTGGATGCTAAAGCACAATCCCCGGATCGATTGGCCGTCCGGGGTAGTGGTTCAGTGGAGCGAAACCTGCCATCGGGAGTGTCTCGGTTCCTCGGTTCCTCCCGGCTCCCAAGCTAAGGAGGAGGTCCGAGTCCCGCCCAATCTGAAGGCGGTGCCGGCGGAGTACCATGACCTCGCTGACATGTTCAGCAAGGATCTGGCTCTCACGCTTCCTCCCCACCGCCCGTATGATTGTGCCATTGATTTGGTTCCAGGCAGTGAGTTCCCGTCCAGTAGGCTGTACAACCTCTCACGGCCGGAGCGTGAATCAATGGAGACCTACATCCGGGACTCATTAGCTGCTGGGTTGATCCGGAATTCCACCTCCCCGATGGGTGCTGGTTTCTTTTTTGTGGGTAAAAAAGATGGCGGGCTTCGTCCATGCATTGATTACAGGGGGTTGAACGAAATCACGGTTCGCAACCGATACCCGTTGCCCTTGTTGGATTCAGTGTTCACCCCCTTGCATGGAGCCAAAATCTTCACCAAGCTGGATCTTAGGAATGCGTATCATTTGGTTCGGATCCGGAAGGGAGACGAATGGAAGACGGCATTTAACACCCCCTTAGGTCATTTTGAGTACCTGGTCATGCCGTTCGGTCTCACTAATGCTCCCGCGACTTTCCAAGCGTTGGTAAACGATGTCTTGCGGGACTTCCTGCACCGGTTCGTCTTCGTGTATCTAGACGATATACTCATCTTTTCCCCGGATCCTGAGACACATGTCCGGCATGTCCGTCAGGTCCTGCAGCGGTTGTTGGAGAACCGCCTGTTTGTGAAGGGCGAGAAGTGTGACTTCCACCGCACTTCTTTGTCCTTCCTGGGGTTCATCATCTCCTCCAACTCCGTCGCCCCTGATCCGGCCAAGGTTGCGGCGGTGAGAGACTGGCCCCAACCAACAAGCCGTAGGAAGCTGCAACAGTTCCTCGGCTTTGCTAATTTCTACAGGAGGTTTATTAAGGGCTACAGTCAGGTAGTTAGCCCCCTGACAGCCCTGACTTCCCCAAAAGTCCCCTTCACCTGGTCGGATCGGTGCGAAGCCGCGTTCAAGGAGTTGAAACGGCGCTTCTCGTCTGCACCAGTTCTGGTGCAGCCCGATCCTAGCCGCCAGTTAGTGGTTGAAGTGGATGCCTCGGACTCAGGGATAGGAGCGGTGCTCTCCCAGAGCGGGAAGACCGATAAGGTCCTTCACCCGTGTGCCTATTTTTCCCGCAGGTTGACCCCCGCTGAACGGAACTATGACGTCGGCAATCGGGAACTCCTTGCTGTGAAAGAGGCCCTCGAAGAGTGGAGACATCTGTTGGAGGGAACAGCCGTGCCATTCACGGTTTTCACTGACCATCGGAACCTGGAGTACATCAGGACCGCCAAGCGGCTGAACCCCAGGCAAGCCCGCTGGTCACTGTTCTTTGGCCGTTTTGACTTCCGGATCACCTACCGTCCCGGGACCAAGAATCAAAGATCGGATGCATTGTCCCGGGTGCACGAAGACGAAGTCAAAACGGAACCGTCGGATCCCCCGGATCCCATCATCCCGGAGTCCGCTATCGTGGCCGCCCTCACCTGGGACGTAGAGAAGACCGTCCGGGAGGCCCTGACCCGTGACCCGGACCCCGGAAACGGACCAAAGGACAGACTATATGTCCCACCAGAGGCTAGGGCTGCAGTCCTGGACTTCTGTCACGGTTCTAAACTCTCCTGTCACCCTGGGGTGCGAAGGACCGTGACAGTCGTCCGGCAACGCTTCTGGTGGGCATCCCTGGAGGCTGACGTCCGGGACTACGTCCAGGCCTGTACCACCTGCGCCAGGGGCAAGGCCGACCATAGAAAGACCTCTGGGCAGCTACAGCCACTGCCCGTGCCTCATCGCCCCTGGTCCCACATCGGCCTGGACTTTGTCACGGGTCTCCCGCCGTCCCAGGGACACACCGTCGTCTTCACGATAGTGGACCGTTTCTCCAAGGCGGCCCACTTCGTGGCCCTCCCGAAGCTCCCAACGGCCCAGGAGACAGCGGACCTCCTGGTCCACCACGTCGTCCGTCTGCATGGTATACCATCAGACATCGTCTCCGATCGCGGTCCCCAGTTCACCTCGCACGTCTGGAGGAGCTTCTGCCGGGAACTGGGGGCCACGGTCAGCCTCTCGTCTGGGTACCACCCCCAGACCAACGGGCAGGCAGAGCGGGCGAATCAGGAACTGGAGCAGACGCTACGCTGTGTGACAGCCGCGCACCCGATGGCCTGGAGTACCCACCTGGCCTGGATCGAGTACGCCCACAACAGCCAAGTGTCATCTGCCACCGGCCTCTCCCCGTTTGAGGTGTGCTTGGGGTATCAGCCCCCCTTGTTTCCGGTGGTTGAGGGAGAGGTCGGTGTGCCCTCGGTCCAGGCCCACCTACGGAAGTGCCGTCGGGTGTGGCGTGCCGCCCGCTCTGCTTTGTTGAAGGCCCGGACGAGGGCGAAGAAACATGCAGACCGGCGGCGGGCCCCGGCCCCCAAGTATCATCCTGGGCAGGAGGTCTGGTTGTCCACCAAGGACATTCCTCTGCAGGCAGACTCGCCGAAACTCCAAGAACGGTACATCGGACCTTATAAAATCCTCAAGGTCATCAACCCCGCCGCAGTGAGGCTCCAGCTTCCGGCCTCACTGCGGATCCATCCAGTTTTTCATGTTTCCCGGATCAAGCCCCTTCACACCTCACCCCTCTGCACCCCGGGTCCGGCGCCACCTCCTGCCCGGATCATCGACGGGGAACCGGCTTGGACTGTACGCCGGCTCCTTGATGTCCGTCGGATGGGCCGGGGTTTTCAATATCTGGTGGACTGGGAGGGGTACGGTCCCGAGGAACGCTCCTGGGTGAAGAAGGGCTTCATCCTGGACCCGGCCCTCCTGGCCGACTTCTACCGTCGCCATCCGGACAAGCCCGGCCGTGCGCCAGGAGGCGCCCATTGAGGGGGGGGTCCTGTTGTGTGGGCCGCTGAAGAGGAGGTACTGCTGGCCCACCACCACCAGAGGGCGCCCTGCCTGGAGTGCGGGCTCCAGGCACCAGAGGGCGCTGCCGCCTTATGGGAGCAGCCGGGGTGACAGCTGTCACCCATCACTGGACACAGCTGTTCCACTCAGCACAGAGGTATATCAGGAGGACGGCGTCTCCACCTCAGTGCCGAGATATCGCCTAAGACTGAGGTAACATTCTCTGCATTCATATTCTGAACAACCAGCTAAAACTTGTTAAACCTTTTCAGGACTGTTGACTACTGGTAGCTACATTGCTTGGATAGTACTCACCTTCCTGCTATACATTGACAAGAGGTGGAGGCGGCTTCTCCCCTCTCCGTTACTGGGTGCTGTCGCATCCACACCTGTGTGTTGTTGCTCTCTCCCGCCAGCAGTACCGGATCCGACGAGCGGAGGCAGTGGCCACCTGGGAATTCGGGACTTGGCGGTTCCAGTATTTCCAGGGTTCGGTGGCAGAGGAGATCTGGGTGGTTCCGGTTCGACTGAGACGGACGTCTCCTACCTTCGAGCCTGCCCACACAACACCAGCGGATTCGACCCCAAATTGTGATTGCTGTATTCATTGTGCTCGTTTCACAATAGTAAATCTTGTTATTCACCTTCCTCCATTGTCCGTTCATTGCGCCCCCTGTTGTGGGTCCGTGTTCCTACACTTTCACAACACTGACTATGGCTTGAAATCCTGTCCATGAACATCACAAACAGGACTGGGGACAAGGGGCAGCCCTGGATGAGTTCAGCACCCACCGGAAACAGGTCTGATTTGATGCAGAGAATGTGGACACAGCTCCTACTTTGGTTGTACTGAGACCGGATCATGTGGGGCAGCGGTTCTGCTACCCTATGCTCCTGCAGCATCGTCGACAGCACACAGAGGGATCAGCTTTTCTTCTCCTTTTTTATTTCATTTTATTTTATTTTTTTCTTCTAAGCATCCCTTCACACATAGTGCATGGCTTAAAGCGATAAAGTTTCATCCAACTGAATTTTTTTCCTGGTAAAAATCAATACCAGCAGTTTCCTAAAATGTGGCGTAGTGGGGGGCACACGCTCTTTTTTTCCTCAATAAACACATTATACAGTATCCAAATCTATTGTAAATAGTGTCTAAGGAGAGAGAGACAAAGCATAAAAAGAATGCAAAACCTGAACATAAAGGTACATAAAAGGGTGGTGGTGGTGGGGGGGGGGGGGGGGGGTAGTCTTGATTCTGGGAGGGTCTGGGGTTGCTTCCCCACAACATTTTTAATAGAGAAAGTCAAATGTTGTGTATTGTGGTGAATTTTAATGGGTATGAAGCCCTCTGAAACAAGAAAAACTCACTTCAAACTGAAGTAAAAACAATATTGATTTTGGGGGTCTGGGGGATCTCCCCCAGAAATTTTTTAAAAGAGCAAGTCAAATTTTGTATACTCTGGTGAATTTTAATGGGTACGAAGCCCTCTAAAACAAAGAAAACTTACTTCAAACTGTCAAGTAAAAATTGCTGCTGCTTTGATTAGCGCAGAATAGGATGTTGCTTTGACAGTGAGAGTATCATATTTCGGCCCCAAAACACACATGACACCACGTGCGCGTGTATATGTGGTTAAATTTTCCAAATGAGGGAAATCCGTCATGGTGACAGAGAACTTTAACCCATGACATAGTGCGAAGTTTGGTCAATGTCTGGTCAATTACGGCAAAACAGTTAGAAATTAGCGCACCATGAAACATTGCGGTGACGGGCAGGCGTGCATGAACCCAGTACGAGAGTTTGTGCACATGCTGGTATCTTTCGATCAGGAACAGTCCAAGGTGCAGCACATGGCGCCGCTTATGTGGTATAAAACCAGCCCGTACCTGTGGAACCACAGGTTGCACATTACAACACACATTTAGCAGTATAACTGAAGTATTAAAAATAAATAAATAAACGTGAAGTCGCACCACAGACTGAGATTAACCAGATTACAGAGACATCATAAAGACAGAAACATGTTAGTGTCAGTCAGAGCTCACGTCTGTCCAGCAGAGGGATGCTGTCCTTTAAAAAAAGGTGGATTATCCATGGACCAGTCACTGTTCAGGGACACACAGCTGGGTTCAGGTACAGATGAGTCTGGACTCTGATCCACACTGAAAGACAAACAGCACCTACAATTTATTAAACATCAGAAAACATCATCATCAATAATGTTTGAAAGGACAAATAACTGTAAATATCTTTACAACAGGTTACAGTTTACTTGACTGTTCATCATATAAATACCTCCGTTTAAAATCAAGGATAATGTTTTTTGAGTTGTCACTCTTCAGGGACACACAGCTGGGTTTCAGTTTACACTGGAATCAAATTTGATGAAAAATCTTAACAAGATTAACAAGAGTCATTGAGATATTGTGCTAATAAGGGTGGCAATGATAACACTTACGAGGTCTATTAGAAAAGTATCCAACCTTATTATTTTTTTCAAAAACCATATGGATTTGAATCACGTGTGATTGCGTCAGACAAGCTTGAACCCTCGTGCGCATGCGTGTTTTTCCACGCTTGTCGGTTGCGTCATTCGCTTGTGAGCAGGCTTTGAGTGAGGAGTGGTCCAGCCCCCTCGTCGGATTTTCATTGTCAGGAAATGGCGGAATGATTTGGGCTTTTTTTCCATCAGAATTTTTTTAGAAACTGTTAGAGACTGGCAGCTGGAAACCATTAGAAAAATTTATCTGGCTTTCGGTGAAAATGTTACGGGCTTGGTAGAGAATAAGGAGTGTTTCTGTCACTTTAAGGATGGCCCCCAGCGGCTGTGGGGTGCGCCGCGCTCTGAAACTGCCATCGACAGGCTGAACGACCATTTCATTTCTAAACGGATGACTGTCTGGATCCGTGACCATCGTGTGCCATTTCTCTGGTTATCACAAGAGCTGGACATCAACCATTTCCGACAGATTTCACTTTTAACAAGAGATTTTGTCATGGAAAGCCGAGCGGAGGCTTCGTGCATCATGATGGATTCACTACTGGAGCGAGACAAAACCACCTCCGTTTTGGTCTCACAGGACGGCTTTGAGACGGCGTTCAGACAGCTGTCTGTGGTTTTTCCATCGAGTGATTATCCGAGAAATTGTGGATGTGCCTGGACATGCCAGAACATGTCCCGTGAGGCTTCATCACGGCGTTGCTGTGCGCCACGCGGCACCGCCGTGACGCGCGAAGCCTCCACTCCTCTTTCCATAACAAAAACTCCTGTAACAGTGGAATGTGCCGTTCATTTCCAAACTGGACGCTGTGTTTTATCCAGGATGTCGTCTGACTAGCACAGGAATTGTGAAAAGATGTGGACATCAGCACTTTTTCAGCACATTGAGACAGACGTGCGGAGAGACAGAACTATTTATGTCATTATAAAACATGTTAATAACCTTAATGAATTTTGAGCCAAAGTATTCTAAAACTTTCAAAATAAATGGATACTCAACTGAGTCAAATCAAATCAAATCAATTTTATTTATATAGTGCCAAATCACAACAACAGTTGCCCCAAGGCGCGAGTCAAAGGCTTTATAGAAGTCTAGAAAAAGAATGAAGCCTTTATCTTCAATCAGATGATTCCAATCTAATAGTAGGTCCAAAACCAATATAATGTTATTATGTATAGATCTTTCTTTAATAAATCCAGATTGAGTTTCACTAATTATCTGTCCTATACCCACTTTTAAATGATTTGCAATGATATGTGTAAGTAATTTATAATCAACATTTAATAAGGTTATTGGTCTAAGGTGTTCAATATACCTTTTATCCTTGCCAGGCTTGGGTAACAAAGTGATTATGCCTTGTTTCATTGTAGACATTATGTCGTTATGATTTGCAATACATTTGTTTATGGCATTAAATAACAATTCCTTAATCTTCTCCCAGAAGAATTTGTAAAAGTTTGAAGTCAGGCCATTTTGACCAGGAGCTTTATCTGCTGACATTTGTTTAATAGCTGTATCTAACTCCTTCATTGTTAAATCTGAGTCACATAGCTCTTTAAATCCAGAATCAATTTGAGGAACATGTTGTTTAATACTCTCTAGAAATGATAATGATGCCTCATGTGAAAAGGATGAAGAATACAGTTTAGGGTAAAACTGACTATCAGAACCATCAAGGCATTTATTTAATTTTTTTTCTTGCCTTCTTTTTTCCAAGCTAAAGAAATAAGAAGGATTCTTTTCTCCTTGTTCGATCCATTTTGCTGTGGATCTAATATAAGCTCCTTGTGCCCTTTGAATAAATACAGTAGTATTCAGAATAATAGTAGTGCTATGTGACTAAAAAGATTAATGCAGGTTTTGAGTATACGAGGGCTGTCAATAAAGTATAGGTCCTTTTTATTTTTTTCAAAAACTATATGGATTTCATTCATATGTTTTACGTCAGACATGCTTGAACCCTCGTGCGCATGCGTGAGTTTTTCCACGCCTGTCGGTGACGTCATTCGCCTGTGAGCACTCCTTGTGGGAGGAGTCGTCCAGCCCCTCGTCGGAATTCCTTTGTCTGAGAAGTTGCTGAGAGACTGGCGCTTTGTTTGATCAAAAGTTTTTCTAAACCTGTGAGACACATCGAAGTGGACACGGTTCGAAAAATTAAGCTGGTTTTCAGTGAAAATTTTAACGGCTGATGAGAGATTTTGAGGTGATACTGTCGCTTTAAGGACTTCCCACGGTGCGAGACGTCGTGCAGCGCTCCGAGGCACCGTCGTCAGCCTGTTTCAAGCTGAAAACCTACACATTTCAGGCTCTATTGATCCAGGACGTCGTGAGAGAACAGAGAAGTTTCAGAAGAAGTCGGTTTCAGCATTTTATCCGGATATTCCACTGTTAAAGGAGATTTTTTTAGTGAAAGACGTGCGGACGGGTCCGCGCGCGGCGACGCAGCCGCCGCGACGCAGCCACCGCGACGCAGCCGCCGCGACGCAGCCGCCGCGACGCAGCCGCCGCGACGCAGCCGCCGCGACGCAGCCGCCACAGGAAAAACACCTCCGTGTTGATAACCATTTTGATGGCTTTCAGTGGAGTGAGTATATGAGAAATTGTTTAACAGCTGGACATGTTCCAAGTTGTCCTTAAGGCTTCCAACAGAGGTGTTTTTCCTGTGGCGGAGCGTCGCGGCGGCTGCGAGCCGACGCTGCAATCCTTGCTGCAACATGAGGTGATGTTCTTGGATGTATGGCACAACAATGGGCCTCAGGATCTCGTCACGGTATCTCTGTGCATTCAAAATGCCATCAATAAAATGCACCTGTGTTCTTCGTCCATAACAGACGCCTGCCCATACCATAACCCCACCGCCACCATGGGCCACTCGATCCACAACATTGACATCAGAAAACCGCTCACCCACACGACGCCACACATGCTGTCTGCCATCTGCCCTGGACAGTGTGAACCGGGATTCATCTGTGAAGAGAACACCTCTCCAACGTGCCAAACGCCAGCGAATGTGAGCATTTGCTCACTCAAGTCGGTTACGACGACGAATTGGAGTCAGGTCGAGACCCTGATGAGGATGACGAGTATGCAGATGAGCTTCCCTGAGACGGTTTCTGACAGTTTGTGCAGAAATTCTTTGTTTATGCAATCCGATTGTTTCAGCAGCTGTCCGAGTGGCTGGTCTCAGACGATCTTGGAGGTGAACATGCTGGATGTGGAGGTCCTGGGCTGGTGTGGTTACACGTGGTCTGCGGTTGTGAGGCTGGTTGGATGTACTGCCAAATTCTGTGAAACGCCTTTGGAGACGGCTTATGGTAGAGAAATGAACATTCAATACATGAGCAACAGCTCTGGTTGACATTCCTGCTGTCAGCATGCCAATTGCACGCTCCCTCAAATCTTGCGACATCTGTGGCATTGTGCTGTGTGATAAAACTGCACCTTTCAAAGTGGCCTTTTATTGTGGGCAGTCTAAGGCACACCTGTGCATTAATCATGGTGTCTAATCAGCATCTTGATATGGCACACCTGTGAGGTGGGATGGATTATCTCAGCAAAGGAGAAGTGCTCACTATCACAGATTTAGACTGGTTTGTGAACAATATTTGAGGGAAATGGTGATATTGTGTATGTGGAAAACGTTTTAGATCTTTGAGTTCATCTCATACAAAATGGGAGCAAAACCAAAAGTGTTGCGTTTATATTTTGTTGAGTGTATTATTATTGTCTACAGTACTGATTAATTTCTTGGACCAGTTTAAATTCAATTTCCTTCAGTTGTTTGCATCTGGCTTTACTAAATTTAACAGCTAGATTCCTGACCTTATACTTGAAATATTCCCACTTTCTGCAATGAGCATCAATATCCTTATCATTCTTAATTAACGTTAGCAAGCTTTTAACTTCCTCAACAAAATCATCTGAGATTAACAAAGCCGCATTGAATTTCCAATCATTTTTCCGGAATTTAGGATAAGTTTGTGGGTCAATCTGTCTGTGGCCCTTAGACCCAAAAAGAACCATTTTACTCTCATCAGTCCACAAAATATTCCTCCATTTCTCTTTAGGCCAGTTGATGTGTTCTTTGGCAAATTGTAACCTCTTCTGCACATGTCTTTTATTTAACAGACTGACTTTGTGGGGGATTCTAGCAAATAAATTAGTTTCACACAGGCATCTTCTAACTGTCACAGCACTTACAGGTAACTCCAGACTGTCTTTGATCATCCTGGAGCTGATCAATGGGTGAGCCTTTGCCATTCTGGTTATTCTTCTATCCATTTTGATGGTTGTTTTCCATTTTCTTTCATGTGTCTCTGTTTTTTTGTCCATTTTAAAGCATTGGAGATCATTGAAGGTGAACAGCCTATAATTTTTTGCACCTGCGTATAAGTTTTCCCCTCTCCAATCAACTTCTTAATCAAACTACGCTGTTCTTCTGAACAATGTCTTGAACGTTCCATTTTCCTCAGGCTTTCAAAGAGAAAAGCATGTTCAACAGGTGCTGGCTTCATCCTTAAATAGGGGACACCTGATTCACACCTGTTTGTTCCACAAAATTGACGAACTCACTGACTGAATGCCACACTACTATTATTGTGAACACCCCCTTTTCTACTTTTTTTTTTTACTAATAGCCCAATTTCATAGCCTTAAGAGTGTGCATATCATGAATGTTTGGTCTTGTTGGATTTGTGAGAATCTACTGAATCTACTGGTACCTTGTGTTGTGTGGGCCGCTGAAGAGGAGGTACTGCTGGCCCACCACCACCAGAGGGCGCCCTGCCTGGAGTGCGGGCTCCAGGCACCAGAGGGCGCCGCCGCCTCACGTGAGCAGCTACGGTGACAGCTGTCACCCATCACCTGAGACAGCTGACGGCAATCATCTGTGGGGTATATCAGCAGGACGGCACCTCCACCTCATTGCCGAGATATCGTTTCTACCTATGAGGTAACGTATCAAAGCTGACGGAGTGTATCCTTTTGGATTAGTGCATAGCTTGTGGATTACTGTTCCAACGAGAGGTGGAGGTAACTTCCCTGCTGTTCGGAGTCTTGGGTGCAAACGCGCCCCCATCTAACTGTTCTTTGTTCCTCGCCAGCAGTACCAGGTCCGACACGCGGAGGCAGTGGCCACCTGGGAGTTCGGGACTTGGCGGCTCCAGTATTTCCGGGGTCCTGTGGCGGAGGAAGCCGTGTGGTTCGGTTCTTACCTTGGAGAGGCGTCTCCTATCTTCGAGCCTGCCCACACGACACTTTTGTGAATTGACTGTTGTCCATTTCGTGATTGGTTGTATTCGTTGTGCACGTTCACAACAGTAAAGCCTTGTTATTTGACTTACTCCATTGTCCGTTCATTTGCGCCCCCTGTTGTGGGTCCGTGTACTGACACTTTCCCAACAGGATATCTCGGCCAACGTCATGGATCCCGAGGGGCGTCAACCGGCTGTTGAACGGCCAATGGAAGAACAGGACGCGCAGGCGTCCGCGGGAGGGGTAATCGGTGAGTTGCAGCGGATCCTCACCGCTTTCACGACTCGGTTGGATTTCATGACCGAGCAGAACGTCCTCCTGAACCGCAGGGTGGAGGTTCTCGCCGCGCAGGTGGAAGCGTGCCCTCCGGGCGCCGCTGCGGCTCCCCCTCCCGTAGATCCTGTGCGTAACGTTGACGTTCCACTGGTTGTTCAACGACCTCTCTCTCCTTCCCCAGAAGCATACATAAGCCCTCCTGAGCCGTACGGAGGCTGTGTGGAGACGTGCGCGGATTTTCTGATGCAGTGTTCGCTCGTCTTCGCACAGCGTCCCGTTATGTATGCGACCGATGCTAGTAAAGTAGGTTATGTCATAAACCTGCTTCGCAGTGAGGCACGCGCTTGGGCTACAGCGCTCTGGGAGCAGAATTCACGGCTCCTTCTGACATACGATGGGTTTGTGAGGGGGCTCAGAACCGTGTTCGATCACCCTAATAGAGGAGAAACCGCTTCAACCGTGCTACTGTCAATGAGACAGGGGCGCCGGAGCGCAGCTGTTTATGCAGTCGACTTCCGCATCGCGGCTGCGAGATCTGGCTGGAATAACGCTGCCCTCCGCGCCGCCTTTGTAAACGGACTGTCTTTGGTTCTCAAGGAGCACCTGGTGGCTAAGGACGAACCGCGGGATTTAGACGGGCTTATCGATCTTGTCATACGGTTGGACAACCGGTTAGAAGAACGTCGGCGGGAACGAGACGAAGGGCGTGGCCGGGCACGCGCCGTCCCTCTCCCTTCCGGTTCCGACCGCGCTCCGCCTTCCCCACGCTCCACGGCCCCTGCGCTCCGTGGGGCCACAGCTCCCCCTACTGACGAAGCTATGGACACGAGTAGGGCAACATTTAGGGCACCAGCTGCACCGAGGAGACGGGCCCATGGAGCTTGTTTTGTTTGTGGTGCACTAGAGCACCATGTGAGAGACTGCCCCGAGCGGTTACAACACCAACGCCCGCCCCTAGAGACTGGGCTAGGGGTGGGTCGAGACATTCACGTGGGACACACCCACATTGCTACACGACTCCCAGTCACGATCCTGTATGAGGATTTAACCCTGAAGGCCCCAGCACTGGTGGACACGGGCTCTGAGGGGAATCTGTTGGACTGCAGATGGGCCAGGGAGATAGGGCTCCCTCTGGTGGCGCTTACCTCGCCTGTGCAGGTACGAGCGCTAGATGGCTCCCTGCTCCCTCCAATCACACATAAGACACCACCTGTAACGCTGGTGGTGTCAGGAAACCACCGGGAGGTGATCGAGTTTTTTGTGACTCAGGCCACTTCCCGTGTGGTTTTAGGCTTTCCCTGGATGTTGAAGCACAATCCCCGGATTGATTGGCCGTCCGGGGTAGTGGTTCAGTGGAGCGAGACCTGCCATCGGGTGTGTCTAGGTTCCTCGGTTCCTCCCGGCTCCCAAGCTAAGGAGGAGGTCAGAGTCCCGCCCAATCTGGGGACGGTGCCGGTGGAGTACCACGACCTTGTCGACGTGTTCAGCAAGGATCTGGCGCTCACACTTCCCCCCCACTGTCCGTACGATTGTGCCATCGATTTGGTTCCAGGCAGTGGGTTCCCGTCCAGTAGACTGTACAACCTCTCACGGCCTGAGCGCGAATCAATGGAGACCTACATCCGGGACTCGTTAGCTGCCGGGTTGATCCGAAATTCCACCTCCCCGATGGGCGCAGGTTTCTTTTTCGTGGGCAAAAAAGATGGCGGACTTCGTCCATGCATCGACTATAGGGGGCTGAACGAAATCACGGTTCGCAACCGATACCCGTTACCCCTGTTGGATTCGGTGTTCACGCCCCTGCATGGAGCCAAGATTTTTACCAAGCTTGATCTTAGAAACGCGTATCATCTGGTTCGGATCCGGAAGGGAGACGAGTGGAAGACGGCATTCAACACCCCCTTAGGTCACTTTGAGTACCTGGTCATGCCGTTCGGCCTCACAAACGCCCCCGCGACGTTCCAAGCCTTGGTTAACGACGTATTGCGGGACTTCCTGCACCGGTTCGTCTTCGTATATCTAGACGATATACTCATCTTTTCTCCGGATCCTGAGACTCATGTCCGGCATGTACGTCAGGTCCTGCAGCGGTTATTGGAGAACCGGCTGTTTGTTAAGGGCGAGAAGTGTGAGTTTCACCGCACCTCTTTGTCCTTCCTGGGGTTCATCATCTCCCCCAACTCCGTCGCACCTGATCCGGCCAAGGTTGCTGCGGTGAGAGACTGGCCCCAACCCACAAGCCGTAGGAAGCTGCAACAGTTCCTCCGCTTTGCGAATTTCTACAGGAGGTTCATTAAAGGCTACAGTCAGGTTGTTAGCCCCCTGACAGCCCTGACCTCACCAAAAGTCCCCTTCACCTGGTCGGATCGTTGCGAGGCCGCGTTCAAGGAGTTGAAACGGCGCTTCTCGTCTGCACCCGTTCTGGTGCAGCCCGATCCTAGTCGCCAGTTAGTGGTTGAAGTGGACGCCTCGGACTCAGGGATAGGAGCTGTGCTGTCCCAGAGTGGGAAGACCGATAAGGTCCTTCATCCGTGTGCCTATTTTTCCCGCAGGTTGACCCCGGCTGAACGGAACTATGACGTCGGCAACCGAGAACTCCTTGCGGTGAAAGAGGCTCTTGAAGAGTGGAGACACCTGTTGGAGGGGACGTCCGTGCCATTCACGGTTTTCACTGACCACCGGAACCTGGAGTATATCAGGACCGCCAAGCGGCTGAACCCCAGGCAAGCCCGCTGGTCACTGTTCTTCGGCCGTTTTGACTTCTGCATCACCTACCGGCCCGGGACCAAGAACCAGAAATCGGATGCCTTGTCCCGGGTACACGAAGACGAGGTCAAAGCGGAGTTGTCGGATCCACCGGAACCCATCATCCTGGAGTCCACTATCGTGGCCACCCTCACCTGGGACGTAGAGAGAACCGTCCGGGAGGCCCTGGCACGAAGCCCGGACCCCGGGACTGGACCAAAGAACAGACTTTACGACCCACCAGAGGCAAGGGCTGCAGTCCTGGACTTCTGTCACGGCTCTAAGCTCTCCTGTCATCCAGGGGTGCGAAGAACCGTGGCAGTTGTCCGGCAGCGCTTCTGGTGGGCGTCCCTGGAGGCCGACGTCCGGGACTATATCCAGGCCTGTACCACCTGCGCCAGGGGCAAGGCCGACCATCGCAAAGCTCCGGGACTGCTACAGCTGCTGCCCGTGCCCCATCGCCCCTGGTCCCACATCGGCCTGGATTTTGTCACGGGCCTCCCGCCGTCCCAGGGAAACACCGTGATCCTCACGATAGTGGACCGATTCTCCAAGGCGGCCCACTTCGTGGCCCTCCCGAAGCTCCCAACGGCCCAGGAGACAGCGGACCTCCTGGTCCACCATGTCGTCCGCCTGCATGGGATACCATCAGACATCGTCTCCGATCGCGGTCCCCAGTTCTCCTCGCATGTCTGGAGGAGCTTTTGCCGGGAACTGGGGGCCACGGCCAGTCTCTCGTCCGGGTATCACCCCCAGACCAACGGGCAAGCAGAGCGGGCCAATCAAGAAATGGAGCAAACACTGCGTTGTGTGACAGCCGCGCACCCGCGGCCTGGAGTACTCATCTGGCCTGGATCGAGTACGCCCACAACAGTCAAGTGTCATCAACCACCGGCCTCTCCCTCTTTGAGGTGTGTTTGGGGTATCAGCCCCCATTGTTCCCGGTGGTTGAGGGAGAGGTCGGTGTGCCCTCGGTCCAGGCCCACCTGCGGAAGTGCCGTCGGGTGTGGCGTGCCGCCCGTTCTGCTTTGTTGAAGGCCCGGATGAGGGCGAAGACTCATGCAGACCGGCGGCGGACCCCGGCCCCTACGTATCGCCCCGGGCAGGAAGTGTGGTTGTCCATGAAGGACATCCCGCTAAAGGTGGCCTCCCCAAAACTGCAGGACAGGTACATAGGACCGTTTAAAATTCTCAAGGTCATCAATCCCGCCGCAGTGAGGCTTCGACTTCCAGCCTCACTGCGGATCCATCCAGTATTTCATGTGTCAAAGCTCAAGCCCCACCACACCTCGCCGCTCTGTACACCCGGTCCGGCACCACCTCCTGCCCAGATCATCGATGGCGAGCCGGCTTGGACAGTGCGCCGGTTGTTGGACGTCCGACGGATGGGCCGGGGCTTTCAATATCTGGTGGACTGGGAGGGGTACGGTCCCGAAGAACGCTCCTGGGTGAAGAAGAGCTTCATCCTGGACCCGGCCCTCCTGGCCGACTTCTACCGTCGCCACCCGGACAAGCCCGGTCGGGCGCCAGGAGGCGCCCGTTGAGGGGGGGGTCCTGTTGTGTGGGCCGCTGAAGAGGAGGTACTGCTGGCCCACCACCACTATAGGGCGCCCTGCCTGGAGTGCGGGCTCCAGGCACCAGAGGGCGCCGCCGCCTCACGTGAGCAGCTACAGTGACAGCTGTCACCCATCACCTGAGACAGCTGACGGCAATCATCTGTGGGGTATATCAGCAGGACGGCACCTCCACCTCATTGCCGAGATATCGTTTCTACCTATGAGGTAACGTATCAAAGCTGACGGAGTGTATCCTTTTGGATTAGTGCATAGCTTGTGGATTACTGTTCCAACGAGAGGTGGAGGTAACTTCCCTGCTGTTCGGAGTCTTGGGTGCAAACGCGCCCCCATCTAACTGTTCTTTGTTCCTCGCCAGCAGTACCAGGTCCGACACGCGGAGGCAGTGGCCACCTGGGAGTTCGGGACTTGGCGGCTCCAGTATTTCCGGGGTCCTGTGGCGGAGGAAGCCGTGTGGTTCGGGTCTTACCTTGGAGAGGCGTCTCCTATCTTCGAGCCTGCCCACACGACACTTTTGTGAATTGACTGTTGTCCATTTCGTGATTGGTTGTATTCGTTGTGCACGTTCACAACAGTAAAGCCTTGTTATTTGACTTACTCCATTGTCCGTTCATTTGCGCCCCCTGTTGTGGGTCCGTGTACTGACACTTTCCCAACACCTTGTTTCCCATGTAATAATAAGAAATATACTCAAAACCTGGATTAATCTTTTTAGTCACAGAAGGAAGTTGAATTTAAACTGGTCCTAGAAACTAATTAGTACTGTAGACAAATTAAATTATCAGAGAAAGACAATTTAAATTAATCAAGTGTACAATCCAAATTAGATCAATTAAAGTAGTGTTCAGAATAATAGTAGTGCTATGATAGCACTACTATTATTATTATTGTCTACAGTACTGATTAATTTCTTGGACCAGTTTAAATTCAATTTCCTTCTGTTGTTTGCATCTGGCTTTACTAAATTTAACAGCTAGATTCCTGACCTTATACTTGAAATATTCCCACTTTCTGCAATGAGCATCAATATCCTTATCATTCTTAATTAACGTTAGCAAGCTTTTAACTTCCTCAACAAAATCATCTGAGATTAACAAAGCTGCATTGAATTTCCAATCATTTTTCCGGAATTTAGGATAACTATCTGATTTCACTGTAAATTCAATCACACAGTGGTCTGTTAGGGGCGCAGCAGACATTGAAACATTAGCAACATAATTTAATACATCTGGAGATATCAACCATAGATCTATTCTCGATCTTGATCTTCCATTAGGTTTCAACCAAGAAAATTGCCTCCTATTCGTGTTATTTTTCCCTCCAAATATCACAAAGAGAGTTAACATTCATGAATTCCTGTAACGTTGTATTGTAGTGGTTATCATTATAAATAGATGGACATCTATCGAGCCACTCATCTGGAACCATGTTAAAATCTCCACCTACTAGAGTGAATCTTATAGAATAACTTTACTTATAATCCTCAATAATATCTGTATGGGTACTTAATAATGTTTTGTTTTGACCAATGTTATGGCATCCATAGATGTTAATTAAAATTGCAAAAGACCCTTCAAAATTAATAACTACTGCAATCCAATGACCATCCTTATGAATTTTGGAGGTTACAACCTCCCCCGGAAATTTTGAAAAACATATGGCCACACCTGCAAACGATTGCTTCCATGAGAAAAAAATAATCTTGTTTCCCCACTGGTTTTTCCAAAAAAGAGTGTCCTCTTCACATGAGTGAGTCTCTTGCAAAAAAAAAAAAAAATGCAATGTGCATTAAGTCCTTTACAAAATAGGAAGGTAGCCTGATGCTTAATATTGTCCTTAAGACCTCTTGCATTTAATGATAAAAAAGAGCTCTGACTTCAAAAAGACACATAGAAATGAAAGTGTGTTGTGTAACTGTAAACGCTCTGATATGGACGCAGATAATAACCAACCTCTTTAACTGAGCTCTAAACTCTGAAAGTTCCTCTGAACAGCAACCAGTTTATGTCCCCACCATTACAGGTTCACATTCTTATCCCTCAGGGTTACATTAAGATGTACACACATCCTACTGGATTCGTTGCCCATTAATGAATCCGAAAAGCCCTCGAAATACACCTTCTTCCCCTCCTTTCTCACTTCTTGTATTCTGGGCCAAAGCCTTTCTCTCGCCTGTTTATCTGTCATGGTTAACAGGTGAGTCATCAAGTTCGGGTGCATTTGTTTTCAAATTGTAATATTTTCTTAAATTTATTTTTGTTTATATATTAATAATCTAATGATTATTATATACAATTTTAGAGAAACAAACAAAAAGAAATAGATCACTGTGCCAAGGAGGGAATCTCTTTAGGGTCAGTGACCCTATGGCCTTGTTTAGAGAAGTGTTTCATAAATGTTAAAAAATTCATATATTTGCAGTTTAGTTGAATAATAAATTGAATTTTGTCTCTTATTTGTTTTTGTCTATAAGCACATGCAATATCAATATCAGTGCTCAGATGACAGTAGCTTCTGGGAAAGGTGCAAGTTGCAAAAAACTGTGATGCCAAGCGCTAAGGATACATGCTGTCCAGTCACAGCAGATGAAACTTTTTTTTACTACTGAGCAAACATCGTTACACTTTTTTAGGTTCAATGATTCCACGGCGTGTAGATGTTATGGCGTCAGTGACCCCATGGCCTTGGCGGAGGTTTGCACTCTCTGAGTGCTTCTAGTTTATGTATACTTTGGGTTTTGACCAAATCAGTGTTATATACTTCTATGTTGGCAGTAAAACACAAAAATCCAAGAGAACCTGGATCCAGACAAAATGAGTAGAATTTTTTTTCCCCCTGTTGATTTGATTCTTGTGTTTTCATAAAATCTGTAAACAGTCCATTATGTGCACTCGGGCACAGACCTCAGAGTCTGGCAGCATCCTGAGGAGCCTCTAACAGAGCCTGAAGAAAAACCACACACACACACACACACACACACACACACACACACACACACACACACACACACACACACACACACACACACACACACACACACACACACACACACACACACACACACACACACACACACACACACACACAGTCAGTCTATTTCCACAAACGCACTCACACATGGAAACAGATTGTTCAGACTGATGTTGTGTAGGAAACTGCACACTTTGACAGTGAAGCTAAGAAGGAATTTGCACATTGTGTTCTGATCATGTCCTGGCATGTGAAGGCGTTTGAGATTAAGAACTTGTTGCACTGGTCTTGCAACATCTCTTGTCCCAGACAAACACAGAACGCGTCTTTTCAGTAGGACTGTGCTGCTCTACTGCTGTTCTCATGCGGGTGCCAGATGTGGGCCTTTTAGTGCAGGAGCTAGGTGACATTTATTCAGCATGAAAGGTGCGGAAGGTCTGTAGTATCAGAAATGCTTATGAGGCTAAATTGTGCCAGGAAATGCGATTTCTTAAGTTTCGCATGTGGTGGGTGTGGCTAGGGGCCACACCCAAAGTACCCCCCAAAATGGGTTTATTTAACATGGGAGGTGCAGACTTCGTTTTCTGACTACTGAGATTTGGCACTATGTAACATAGTTGGTTTCAACTGCGCACCTTTTATGTTAAATAAAACTGTAATTAACTATGTTCTTAATTAATGCTTCCACCAAAATCAATGTTCTTAAGTTGTTTTTTTCCATTCAGTGAACAGTCCCACATCAATTGGCACTGAAATAAAGTCTGCACTTCCAATGTTGAATAAATCCATTTTTGGGGGGTGTGGCCCTTCTTAAGTGGTCTTTCGACCATCATTTTTCTTCTTAAGTTTATTTTTCTAACTACTGAGATGTGACACTATGTAATGAAGTTTGTTTCAACTGTGCACCTTTTATGTTAAATGAAACTCTAATTAGCACTAATGAACTGTGTTCTTAATTAGTGCTTCCACCAAAAAAAAAAAAAAAAATCTTCTTAAGTTGGATTTTTTCATTCAGTAAATACACCTGCATCAACTGGCATTGGAACAAAGTCTGCACCTCCCATGTTAAAAAAACCCATTTTGGGGGTTACTTTGGCTGTGGCCCCTAGCCACACCCACCACTTACGAAACTTAAGAATCGCATTTCCTGGCACAGTTTAGCCTAATAAGCATTTTTGATACTACAGACCTTCTGCATGTTTCATGTTGAATAAAAGTCACCTAGTTCCTGAGCTATTTATCTCTGGTTTGACAGGTTTGTCCTCTTACTGGAAATCTCTCTGTCTTTCACTTTGGTTCCTGGGTTTGAGGTGGAGGTTTACCTGAGAGCCTATTTTGTTTTTAAATTCACTTTTGGAGTGTTGTCTTTTTTGTGTCTTCTCTTGACCACTGATAATCAGGTAAATATTTTCTTATACTTCTTCTATGATGTCATAAAGTGTTTGTAGTTTGTTTCCTACACCTGACTGTGGTGGTATTTTGGATTGTTCCTGTGGATACAAAATTTTTCAGGTCGTGTGGCTGACAAAGGTCCTCATAAAGGATCAAACAGACAGCAGAGATTTGAGTTTCTCATGTCCACCAGAGAAATGCTGGGAAATCCTGTGTGACAGCATGTTGTGTTTTTGTTAAGGTGTGAACTCTGATATGGCTCAGTGTGAGGACACAGAGGAGGGACCCCCGAAAACGGCAATGTGTGGGGACCATGAGATCCACCTCAAAGATCAGAGGTGAGACCAGGATCTGAAACTGTGACTGTTGACCAGGTCAGAGGTCATCTCACTACACCGTCATTATTCACGCCGAGAGCTCAAGCTTTTTCTTTCAGGAAAATGCTGATGTTTGAAATGCTTTATGTTTGCAGTGTATTAAATAATGTTATTTTAACATTACATATTTGGCCAACTTAAGCACATTAATGTGTCTGAAAAACAAAGGAAATAATTTCATATTTTGTAATGAAAACTCACATACCCAACTACGAGGTCTGTCCAAAAAGTAACGGACCTTTTTATTTTTTTCAAAAACCATATGGATTTGAATCACGTGTGATTACATCAGCCAAGCTTGAACCTTCGTGCGCATGTGTGAGTTTTTTCACGCCTGTCGGTTGCGTCATTCGCCTGTGGGCAGGCTTTGAGTGAGCACTGGTCCACCCCCCTCGTTGGATTTTCATTGTCAGGGAAATGTCTGAATGATTTGGAGCTTTGCTGCATCAAATTTTTCCAGAAACTGTGAGAGACAGCCAGGTGGACACCATTCACTAAATTCAGATGGCTTTCAGGGACGATTTTATGGGGATCACACAGATTGAGGAGTGTTACAGCCGGTTTAAAGACCGCCCACAGCGGCTGAGAGCGCGCCGCGTTCCGACCGGCGATCGACAGGCTCAAACGACCAGATCATTTCCAAACTGAACGCTGTGTTGATCCGGGACGTCATCTGACTACCACAGAAATGGCAGAAGACGTGGACATCAAGACTTTTTCAGCACATTCCACTGTTACAGGAGTTTTTGTCATGGAAAGAGGAGCGGAGGAATGCGCCACCGTGCCGCGAATGGCGCGGCACAAAACCACCTCTGTGTTGGTCTCACAGGACGGCTTTCAGATGGCTTTCGGTAGCTTTTCAGTCGTGTGACTATCCGAGAAATTGTGGATTAGCTGGACATGCCAGAACATGTCCTGTGAGGCTTCATCACAGCGTTGCTTTGCGCCATGCGGCTCCACCGCGATGCGCGAATTCCTGTGGTTTTGTCCCTGCCAGGCGAACGCAACCGACAGGCGTGAAAAAACTCACGCATGCGCACGAAGGTTCAAGCTTGGCTGATGCAATCACACGTGATTCAAATCCATATAGTTTTTGAAAAAAATAAAAAGGTCCGTTACTTTTTGGACAGACCTCGTATATTATTTGTTCCCCTGTACAAATGACAATCAAGAAGTCCTTCACTGCTTCCCAGCCACCAAGAAGCAATTTATCATTGACAAAATACAGTAATCACAGCTCTGCCTGCATCAGCTGCATGTCAGTGACTTTTTAACTGATAGTTTTTGTTTCACATCCAAATGAAGCTGGATCGACTCGGAACACAGAAAATCAGCTTCTGCTGAAACTGAAGAGAAGATTTAGAAAGTGAACAGTCCAAAACATGTCAGCATGTCCCAGACTTCAATTCCAGCTGTTTGGTGTACACTGCGACAAAAAAGACATCCTGTTTATACAGTTTCAAATATATTTTTAGCATTCTTAAAGACAGACAAAATTTCTGTTTTACATATTTCTTTGTTTAAAGCCCTGCTGCACAGGGTGGGGGCATTTGTGAGTTCTTTGTGCATTCTAAAACTTTGCCAAGAAGGGACAGTAATGGATGCAGAAGGGATGGGAAAACACAGTTGTAGGGTCATGTTATGCAGTCAACAGCTTCCCCTGGCGGCACACATGTTGATGCACTGTTCTGTGTAAACCCATGTCATGTCTGTTATGTGCACAGCCACTGAATACATGTTGCTGGGAAACACAGGCTGACTGGTTGTTATCTATGCACCTGCACTTGTAAAATTGTTGGATTGGAACCCAGAGGGAGTTCTAAGTTGCTTGTCGCTAGAAATGTGTGCCTTTTTTTTTTTTGCATGGAAATAGAGACCTGGAATGAACGTCACGTGACTAGCGGCATGCCGCACAGCGGCCTTTACTAATGGTGGAGAGAGCGCATTGAGCTAGTTAAACAGAAGCGAAATGAGAGGAAAAAAGGCAGCCAGTGCTTCACCATCAACTGCACCAACTACAAAAACAAATTCTCCAATACTAAAATGAACTGTACAATAGCCTTAATGTAATTATGTAAAACAAATTTCTATTTTAAAGTCGTTATGTCGCAATTTAATATCAATATACTGAGACTATAACTCAACGCCATAAGTTCTTATCATTAAGCTGCGTTCACATGCATACAGATATGGAAACAAAAATGTTTAAATATATTTATGTCTATATATATACTTGCAGTTGTTGTTTAATATGATATGTACATGGTGGTCACAGGCGGCATTTAAATTTTAACAGTGTGGTTGGAGGGGATGGAGGAGGTACTTTTTACACTGACAGGGTCAAAAGTCATAAATTCTGAATGGCTTTATATCTACTTATAATAAGATGTTAGTAAAAATCATATATATGTTGTTGTCTTTAAAAGAATAGCAATAATATTACAGTGGAAAAAGCAGCAAGGTAAATGACCATAATGGCAAGGCACACTTCAGATTTATATTTTAATACATAAGGATTTTTTATCCAGGCATGTATGGGTTCATTAGAGCTTTTAATCAGCTTGAATACAACTTACAAGGTCTCATGTATAAAAATCCATTGAGAATTATGATAAAAGGAAAAAAAAAAATCAGAGTAAATGAACAGAATTACATATTTTCCCCAAATTTCCACACTTTAAAGCATTTTTTTCCTACCCAGACATGTATGGGTTCATTAGAAAGAGCAATTAAAGGGCTTTAAAACAAGCCTACTTTTATTAAAATCTGTTAACAAATAGCGACAATAGAGAGAGAAAAGCAGCACAGTTTGTCATAATTTCCCCAAATTTTTTTTTCACCCACAACATGCATAGTTTCATTGGAAAGAGCTTTCAAATGGCTTTAAAACAAGCCTGAATTTATTAAAACCCGTTAAGAAATAGCGACGCTAGTGCAAAAAAAAAGCGGTCCGTTTATTATTGATGATCTGCACATCTCCACCCTTAGTAACGGCGCCTTTCTGTCCTGATCGACGCTAATAGATTGAGGTGCGCACATTCATTCCAGGTCTTTATTTCCAAGTTTATTTGTTTTGCTAGGCTTACTTAGGAGTTTCAGTTAGGCTACTAGTGGTAGCACCGTGTCAAGATCATGGCTTCCAACATTCCACCACCGGAGCCTCTGAAGATGGCTGGGGATCTTCACAGCAACTGGGCTAGCTTTCGAGTTTGAGGATTATTAGCTTTCAACCGGGATCAAACAGTACTCTTCATCAATCTGGCTCCAACTTTCTCTGATTGCTGTTGCCAGATCAGCTTTGCAGGTTGGAGCCTTGTCATGGACCATTTTCTTCAACTTCCACCAAAGATTTTCAATTGGATTAAGATCCGGACTATTTTTGACCCTATGTGTCTTTTTGCAAGGAATGTTTTCACAGTTTTGCTCTATGGCAAGATGCATTATCATCTTGAAAAATGAGGAAATTTACATGTTCTCTTCAGGCAGTCATCTTTATAAATCTCATTGGAAAGGCACCAAACAAAAGTTCCAGCATCATCACCTTGCCCAATGCAGATTCGAGATTCATCACTGAATATGACTTTCATCCAGTCATCCACAGTCCACGATTGCTTTTCCTTAGCCCATTGTAACCTTGTTTTTTCTGTTTAGGTGTTAATGATGGCTTTCGTTTAGCTTTTCTGTATGTAAATCCCATTTCCTTTAGGCGGTTTCTTACAGTTCGGTCACAGACGTTGACTCCAGTTTCCTCCCATTTGTTCCTCATTTGTTTTGTTGGGCATTATCGATTTTTGAGACATATTGCTTTAAGTTTTCTTCTTGATGCTTTGATGTCTTCCTTGGTCTACCAGTATGTTTGCCTTTAACAACCTTCCCATGTTGTTTGTATTTGGTCAAGAGTTTAGACACAGCTGACTGTGAACAACCAACATCTTTTGCAACATTGCGTGATGATTTACCCTCTTTTAAGAGTTTGATAATCCTCTCCCTTGTTTCAATTGACATCTCTCGTGTTGGAGCCATGATTCATGTCAGTCCACTTGGTGCAACAGCTCTCCGAGGTGTGATCACTGCTTTTTAGATGCAGACTAACAAGCAGATCTGATTTGATGCAGGTGTTAGTTTTGGGGATGAAAATTTACAGGGTGATTCCATAATTTTTTCCTCAGAATTGAGTGATTCCATATTTTTTTCTTCTGCTTGGTCTAAAAAAGTAACCGTTACTGACTGCCATTATTTTTTTTCCTGATTTCTTATAGTGTTTCTTAAAGCCAGAAAGTTGCCATTTGAAATTACTTTAGTTTTGTGTCATGTCTATGATCTGCTTTTTTTCTACAAATTAAACAACTGAATGAACATCCTCTGAGGCCGGTGATTCCATAATTATTGCCAGGGGTTGTACTTCACACCCACCAAAAATGTCATCTTTGAGAGGTGTGTTTTTGGCAGCCTTTCAAGCACATTTTTAGCACTTGAACCTTAACTTGTTAATGAGTATTGTTTCAGCAGTCTAACAGTACTTGTACTTAAGTACATATTTCCAGTGCTCTTTCCACCACTGCTCAGTTTTCTGTGTTCCAGATCACAGCAGGACACAGCGCCCTCTGCTGGATCTGACACATATTGTCATGACGATCAATATTGTAACAATTTGGAGCCAGGACTAGGCGGCGTAGAATATGCAAGGACAGTCAAACCCAAGATGTAAGCTCCAAAACAACCAAAATTTAAGAATTAGATAGTATAAAAACAATGAATGTTTGAGTTCAATGGTATGAATATTTCATGAGGTGAAAGCTGGAACATATCATTCAACGAGGCGAAGCGTCACACGTGTATGCGTGACCACGTGTGCGCATGCACGAGAATGCACGTGTGTGCGTTGAGAGTGCAATGGTACCAAACATATGGAACCAAATTTGCACTCTAAATGGAACCAAGCCGCACTCTAAATGCAATGCAACACAAATGGGATGAATTAATCCATGTCATGTGACATACAAAGCACCAATCAAATGACAAGGATCCACTCAGCCATTATATAATGTCTAATATACACAAAAAAACAGGTGAGGGGAAGGATATAACAAAAATACAATCTTAACCCCACAGGGGTGTGGAATTCAAAATGCAACAGAGGTGGGGAATGTTAAACCAAAAATACTGTTGTGAAAGTGTAGGAACACGGACCCACAACAGGGGGCGCAATGAACGGACAATGGAGAGAGTAAATAACAAGATTTACTACAGAAACCAGCACGAGTAATACAACAAACACAATTTGGGGTCGAATCCGCTGGTGTCGTGTGGGCAGGCTCGAAGGTAGGAGACGTCTGTCTCAGTCGAACCGGAACCACCCAGATCTCCTCTGCCACCGAACCCTGGAAATACTGGAACCGCCAAGTCCCGAATTCCCAGGTGGCCACTGCCTCCGCTCGTCGGATCCGGTACTGCTGGCAGGAGAGAGCAACAACACACAGGAGTGGATGAACGCACCCCGTAACAGAGAGGGGAGAAGCCACCTCCACCTCTTGGCAAGAATAGCAGGAAGGTGAGTACTTATCCCAAAATGAGGTGTTTAGTAGTCACCAGTCCTGAAAACAAGGTTTTAGCTGATAATGCAATGTGTACCTGCAGAGAATACTACCTTGGTCTTAGGCGATATCTCGGCACTGAGGTGGAGACGCCGTCCTCCTGATATACCTCGGTGCTGAGTAGAACAGCTGTGTCTGGTGATGGGTGACAGCTGTCACCCAGGCTACTCCCATGATGCGGCAGCGCCCTCTGGTGCCTGGAGCCCGCACTCCAGGCAGGGCGCCCTCTGGTGGTGGTGGGCCAGCAGTACCTCCTCTTCAGCGGCCCACACAACAGGACCCCCCCCTCAACGGGCGCCTCCTGGCGCACGACCGGGCTTGTCCGGGTGGCGTCGGTAGAAGTCGGCCAGGAGGGCCGGGTCCAGGATGAAGCCCTTCTTCACCCAGGAGCGCTCCTCGGGGCCGTACCCCTCCCAGTCCACCAGATACTGAAAACCCCGGCCCATCCGACGGACGTCAAGGAGCCGGCGGACAGTCCAAGCCGGTGCTCCGTCGATGATCCGGGCAGGAGGCGGCGCCGGACCCGGGGTGCAGAGGGGTGAGGTGTGAAGAGGCTTGATCCGGGAAACATGGAAGACTGGATGGATCCGCAGTGAGGCCGGAAGCTGGAGCCTCGCTGCGGCGGGGTTGATGACCTTGAGGATCTTATAAGGTCCGATGTACCGGTCTTGCAGTTTGGGCGAATCAACCTGTAGGGGAACGTCCTTCGTGGACAACCAGACCTCCTGCCCAGGACGATACTTGGGGGCCGGGGCTCGCCGCCGGTCTGCATGTCTCTTCGCCCTCGTCCGGGCCTGCAACAAGGCAGAGCGAGCGGCCCGCCACACCCGACGGCACTTCCGTAGGTGGGCCTGGACCGAGGGCACACCGACCTCTCCCTCTACCACCGGAAACAAGGGGGGCTGATACCCCAAGCACACCTCAAACGGGGAGAGGCCGGTGGCTGATGACACTTGGCTGTTGTGGGCGTACTCGATCCAGGCCAGGTGGGTACTCCAGGCCGTCGGGTGCGCGGCTGTCACACAGCGAAGTGTCTGTTCCAGTTCTTGATTCGCCCGCTCTGCCTGCCCGTTGGTCTGGGGGTGGTACCCAGACGAGAGGCTGACCGTGGCCCCCAGTTCCCGGCAGAAGCTCCTCCAGACATGTGAGGTGAACTGGGGACCGCGATCGGAGACGATGTCTGATGGTATGCCATGCAGACGGACGACGTGGTGGACCAGGAGGTCCGCTGTCTCCTGGGCCGTAGGGAGCTTCGGGAGGGCCACGAAGTGGGCCGCCTTGGAGAAACGGTCCACTATCGTGAAGACGACAGTGTTTCCCTGGGACGGCGGGAGACCCGTGACGAAGTCCAGGCCGATGTGGGACCAGGGGCGATGAGGCACGGGCAATGGCTGTAGCTGCCCTGAGGTCTTCCTATGATCGGCCTTGCCCCTGGCGCAGGTGGTACAGGCCTGGACGTAGTCCCGGACGTCGGTCTCCAGGGATGCCCACCAGAAGCGTTGCCGGACGACTGCCACGGTCCTTCGCACCCCTGGGTGACAGGAGAGCTTAGAACCGTGACAGAAGTCCAGGACTGCAGCTCTAGCCTCTGGTGGGACGTATAGTCTGTTTTTTGGTCCGTTTCCGGGGTCCGGGACACGGGTCAGGGCCTCCCGGACGGTCTTCTCCACGTCCCAGGTGAGGGCGGCCACGATAGCGGACTCCGGGATGATGGGATCCGGGGGATCCGACGGTTCCGTTTTGACCTCATCTTCGTGCACCCGGGACAATGCATCCGATCTCTGATTCTTGGTCCCGGGACGGTAGGTAATCCGGAAGTCAAAACGGCCAAAGAACAGTGACCAGCGGGCTTGCCTGGGGTTCAGACGCTTGGCGGTTCTGATGTACTCCAGGTTCCGATGGTCAGTGAAAACCGTGAATGGCACGGCTGTTCCCTCCAACAGATGTCTCCACTCTTCGAGGGCCTCTTTCACAGCAAGGAGTTCCCGATTGCCGACGTCATAATTCCGTTCAGCGGGGGTCAACCTGCGAGAAAAATAGGCACACGGGTGAAGGACCTTATCGGTCTTCCCGCTCTGGGAGAGCACCGCTCCTATCCCTGAGTCCGAGGCATCCACTTCAACCACTAACTGGCGGCTAGGATCGGGCTGCACCAGAACTGGTGCAGACGAGAAGCGCCGTTTCAACTCCTTGAACGCGGCCTCGCACCGGTCCGACCAGGTGAAGGGAACTTTTGGAGAGGTCAGGGCTGTCAGGGGGCTAACTACCTGACTGTAGCCCTTAATGAACCTCCTATAAAAATTAGCAAAACCGAGGAACTGTTGCAGCTTCCTACGGCTTGTAGGTTGGGGCCAATCTCTCACCGCCGCAACCTTGGCCGGGTCCGGGGCGATGGAGTTAGAGGAGATGATAAACCCCAGGAAGGACAAAGAAGTGCGGTGGAACTCACACTTCTCGCCCTTCACAAACAGGCGGTTCTCCAACAACCGCTGCAGGACCTGACGGACATGCCGGACATGAGTCTCAGGATCCGGGGAAAAGATGAGTATATCGTCCAGATACACGAAGACGAACCGGTGCAGGAAGTCCCGCAGGACATCGTTTACCAATGCTTGGAAGGTCGCGGGAGCGTTAGTGAGACCGAACGGCATGACCAGGTACTCAAAATGGCCCAACGGGGTGTTAAATGCCGTCTTCCATTCGTCTCCCTTCCGGATCCGAACCAAATGATAGGCATTCCTAAGATCAAGTTTGGTGAAGATATTGGCTCCATGCAAGGGGGTGAACACCGAATCCAACAGGGGCAACGGGTATCGATTGCGAACCGTGATTTCGTTCAACCCCCTATAATCAATGCATGGACGAAGCCCGCCATCCTTTTTACCCACAAAAAAGAAACCAGCACCCATCGGAGAGGTGGAATTCCGGATCAACCCGGCAGCTAATGAGTCCCGGATGTAGGTCTCCATTGATTCACGCTCCGGCCGTGAGAGGTTGTACAGCCTACTGGACGGAAACTCACTGCCTGGAACCAAATCAATGGCACAATCGTATGGGCGGTGAGGAGGAAGCGTGAGAGCCAGATCCTTGCTGAACACATCAGCGAGGTCATGGTACTCCGCTGGCACCGCCTTCAGATTGGGCGGGACTCGGACCTCCTCCTTAGCTTGGGAGCCGGGAGGAACCGAGGAACCTAGACACTCCCGATGGCAGGTTTCGCTCCACTGAACCACCACCCCGGACGGCCAATCAATCCGGGGATTGTGCTTTAGCATCCATGGAAACCCTAAAACCACACGGGAGGTGGCCTGAGTCACGAAGAACTCGATCACCTCCCGGTGGTTACCTGACACCACCAGAGTTACTGGAGGTGTCTTATGTGTGATTGGTGGGAGTAGGGAGCCATCTAGCGCCCGAACCTGCACAGGCGAGGTAAGAGCCACCAGAGGGAGCCCTATCTCCCTGGCCCATCTACTGTCAAGCAGATTCCCCTCAGAGCCCGTGTCCACCAGTGCTGGGGCCTTCAGGGTTGAATCCTCATAAAGGATCGTGACTGGGAGTCGTGTAGCAATGTGGGTGTGTCCCACGTGAATGTTTTGGCCCACCCCTGGCCCAGTCTCTAGGGGCGGGCGTTGGAGTTTAACCGCTCGGGGCAGTCGTTTGCCATGTGCTCACTCGAGCCACAAACATAACAAGCTCCGTGGGCCCGCCTCCTTTGTGCTCCAGGTGCCCTAAATGTTGCCCTGCTCGTGTCCATAGCTTCGTCAGCAGGGGGAGCCATAGGCGCACGGAGCGCAGGAACAGAGGAGCGTGGGGAGGGCGGAGCTCGATCGGACCCGGAAGGGAGAGGGACGACGCGTGCTTGGCCACGCCCTTCGCCTCGTTCCCGACGGCGTTCTTCTAACTGGTTGTCGAGTCGTATGACTAGATCGATGAGCCCATCTAAATCCCGCGGTTCGTCCTTAGCCACCAGGTGCTCTTTTAGGACCAGAGACAGTCCGTTTACAAAGGCAGCACGGAGGGCAGTGCTATTCCAGCCGGATCTCGCCGCCGCGATGCGGAAGGCGACTGCATAGGCAGCTGCGCTCCGACGTCCCTGTCGTATGGACAGTAGTGCGGTTGAAGCGGACTCTCCTCTGTTGGGATGATCGAACACCGTTCTGAGCTCCCGTACAAATCCATCGTATGAATGAAGGAGCCGTGAGTTCTGCTCCCAGAGCGCTGTAGCCCAAGCGCGTGCCTCCCCGCGAAGCAGATTTATCACATAAGCTACTTTGCTAGCATCAGTCGCGTACATCACGGGACGCTGAGCGAAGACGAGCGAACACTGCATAAGAAAGTCCGCGCACGTCTCCACACAGCCTCCGTACGGTTCTGGAGGGCTTATGTATGCTTCTGGGGACGGAGGGAGGGACCGTTGAACGACCAGTGGAACGTTACTTTCGCACGCAGGGTCCTCGGGAGGGAGAGCCGCAGCGGCGCCCGAAGGGCGCGCCTCCACTTGTGCGGCGAGAGCCTCCACCCTGCGGTTTAGGAGAACGTGCTGCTCGGTCATTAAGTCGATCCGAGAGGTGAAAGCGGTGAGGATCCGCTGCAACTCACCGATTACCCCTCCCGAAGCCTCCGCCGCGCCTTGGTCTTCCATTGGCCGTTCAACAGCCGGTTGACGCCCCTCGGGATCCATGACGCTGGCCGAGATATCCTGTTGTGAAAGTGTAGGAACACGGACCCACAACAGGGGGCGCAATGAACGGACAATGGAGAGAGTAAATAACAAGATTTACTACAGAAACCAGCACGAGTAATACAACAAACACAATTTGGGGTCGAATCCGCTGGTGTCGTGTGGGCAGGCTCGAAGGTAGGAGACGTCTGTCTCAGTCGAACCGGAACCACCCAGATCTCCTCTGCCACCGAACCCTGGAAATACTGGAACCGCCAAGTCCCGAATTCCCAGGTGGCCACTGCCTCCGCTCGTCGGATCCGGTACTGCTGGCAGGAGAGAGCAACAACACACAGGAGTGGATGAACGCACCCCGTAACAGAGAGGGGAGAAGCCGCCTCCACCTCTTGGCAAGAATAGCAGGAAGGTGAGTACTTATCCCAAAATGAGGTGTTTAGTAGTCACCAGTCCTGAAAACAAGGTTTTAGCTGATAATGCAATGTGTACCTGCAGAGAATACTACCTTGGTCTTAGGCGATATCTCGGCACTGAGGTGGAGACGCCGTCCTCCTGATATACCTCGGTGCTGAGTAGAACAGCTGTGTCTGGTGATGGGTGACAGCTGTCACCCAGGCTACTCCCATGATGCGGCAGCGCCCTCTGGTGCCTGGAGCCCGCACTCCAGGCAGGGCGCCCTCTGGTGGTGGTGGGCCAGCAGTACCTCCTCTTCAGCGGCCCACACAACAAATACATGTGATAACCTAAACCAAACACAAGGGGGCAGCAGAACCAAGGCATCTCTGAAAGACAAAACATAACTGAAGACCAAAACAGGACCCACTTAAATAATACCAAAAACATTCCTCACAGAAAAATCATAAAACACTGAGAAAGAAACATGATGCATATTACGAGTATAATAACAAAGAGTAAACCCAAGACTGGAAATTAACCTGAAATGCTGACAACAATAAATTCCACTGAGAAAATAAAAACCATAAATGAAAACACATAACTCAAAACCTGGACTGCAAAACTAACAAAGAACTATGAATAATCAAATGACCACATAAAATCAAGACACACCGAGGGCAGTGTGTCCCATATGGAAAACAAGGACATAAGCAGACTTTAGATTAACGCGACCCATCTGGGTAGCTGGTCCAGATAGCGTTCCAGTGGAGACATGGAAATGTCTAGGAGAGATGGCAGTAATGTTTCTATCCAGATTATTTAATAATGCCTGAGGAGTGGAGAACAAATCTGCTGGTCTGATTTTTAAGAACAAGGGTGACACACAGAGCTGCAATAACTACAGAGGTATAACCACTGCATTGTGTTTATCTCTCACTCCCCATTGCTCCACCTGGGACGCAAAGTCACAATCTCCATTATGGGAGGCGGGCACTCTGACCAGAAGGCTAAAACCTGCCTCCATGAGCAGAGTATCCTTAGGTGTTTGAGACTACCATATGCACAGTGACTCCTGTGGCCTTTGTCAAAGAGGCGTGAAGTTGATCAGCCACAGCATGAAGTCATAGGAAACAGTAGTAGAAACTAGGTTTAGAGAGAAGATGAAGATCTGTGAACAGCAGTAAGGTTTCATGCTGAGAAGGAGCACTGCAGTGACGTAGAGAGAAGGCCAGCTGCATTAATACAATAACATGCTTTTGGAGGGCGGTATGTATTTTCAGAGGCCCGACGACCACGCCCCGTCACCCAAAATGACCAATATTCGCTGCCCGCTACTACGGGCAGGTATAGACAGGTAGCGTAAATGTAAATCTATGCTACCAGCCCAGCAACGCCTCAGTAAGTGATAATTATGTGTTTTATTGGATTTAGAGAAAGCTTATGACAGGGTGCCAAGAGAAGAGTTGTGGAATTGTAGGAAGACATCTGCAGTTGTAGAGATGTGTGAAGTTTGTGTAGCACATGTACAAGGCTATTGTGACAGCAGTGAGATGTGCAGTAGGAATGACAGATGCATTCAAGGTGTAGGTGGGTTTACCCCAGGGATCAGTTCTGAGTATTTTTCTTTGCAATGGTGATGGGCAGGTTGATGGATAAGATCATGAGTCTTTATGGACTATGATATTTGCTGATGATATTGTGATCGGTAGTGAGATTAGATGGCAGGCTGAGACAGCATAAAGAGGTGGAGACATGCTCTGGAGAGAAGGGGAATGAAAGTCAGCTGGAGCAACGCTGAGTACATGTGTGTGAATGGGGGAGCCCAGTGGAATAGTGCAGTTACAAGAAGTAGAACTGGTGAAAGTAAATATTTGAGGTCAACTGTAAAACGTAGTTGAGATTGTGGTAGAGAGGTGAAGAAGAGAGTGCAGGCAGGGTGGAGTGGGTGGAGAAAGGTGACAGGTGTCACTTGTGACTGAAGAATATCAGCAAGAGTGAAGAGGAAAGTCGACAAGACAGTAGTGAGACCAGATATGGTGTATGGCTTGGAGACAGTGGCACTAACAAAAAGACAGGAGGCAGAGCTAAAGATGTTGCAATTCTCTATGGGACTGACAATGATGGACAGAATAAGAACTGAAGATATCAAAGGGATAGCTCAGGTCAGACAGTTTGGAGACAAAGTCAGCGAGGTGAGATTGAGATGGTTTGCACATGTGCAGAGGAGAGACCCAGGGTATATAGGGAGAAGGACAAGAGGGAGGCCAAAGAGGAGGTTCATGGATGTCATGAGGGAGGACATGGAGAGGACATGGAGAGATAGAAATGGATGATGTGCTGTGGCGCCCCCTAACCAGAGTAGCTGAAAGAAGGTGGCTTTGTTAAAGCATAGTTATATTTGTCCCCCCACCACACACACACACATTTTTTTAAACTTTTGATTTAGAAAATGGTCTGATCCATGACTTCAAACCATGATCTGAAAACCATGAGCATTGCAGTGGTTCAGAAAGTGAATAAGATATGTCAGGGTGTTTAAGACCTGTGCAAAGCTGTTTTATTTGTCAGGTTCTGTAACTAGGAAGGGCTGGGCACACACACAGAACTCAGACACCAAGTTTTGAGACATATTGCTTTAAGTTTTCTTCTTGATGCTTTGATGTCTTCCTTGGTCTACCAGTATGTTTGCCTTTAACAACCTTCCCATGTTGTTTGTATTTGGTCAAGAGTTTAGACACAGCTGACTGTGAACAACCAACATCTTTTGCAACATTGCGTGATGATTTACCCTCTTTTAAGAGTTTGATAATCCTCTCCCTTGTTTCAATTGACATCTCTCGTGTTGGAGCCATGATTCATGTCAGTCCACTTGGTGCAACAGCTCTCCGAGGTGTGATCACTGCTTTTTAGATGCAGACTAACAAGCAGATCTGATTTGATGCAGGTGTTAGTTTTGGGGATGAAAATTTACAGGGTGATTCCATAATTTTTTCCTCAGAATTGAGTGATTCCATATTTTTTTCTTCTGCTTGGTCTAAAAAAGTAACCGTTACTGACTGCCATTATTTTTTTTCCTGATTTCTTATAGTGTTTCTTAAAGCCAGAAAGTTGCCATTTGAAATTACTTTAGTTTTGTGTCATGTCTATGATCTGCTTTTTTTCTACAAATTAAACAACTGAATGAACATCCTCCGAGGCCGGTGATTCCATAATTATTGCCAGGGGTTGTACTTCACACCCACCAAAAATGTCATCTTTGAGAGGTGTGTTTTTGGCAGCCTTTCAAGCACATTTTTAGCACTTGAACCTTAACTTGTTAATGAGTATTGTTTCAGCAGTCTAACAGTACTTGTACTTAAGTACATATTTCCAGTGCTCTTTCCACCACTGCTCAGTTTTCTGTGTTCCAGATCACAGCAGGACACAGCGCCCTCTGCTGGATCTGACACATATTGTCATGACGATCAATATTGTAACAATTTGGAGCCAGGACTAGGCGGCGTAGAATATGCAAGGACAGTCAAACCCAAGATGTAAGCTCCAAAACAACCAAAATTTAAGAATTAGATAGTATAAAAACAATGAATGTTTGAGTTCAATGGTATGAATATTTCATGAGGTGAAAGCTGGAACATATCATTCAACGAGGCGAAGCGTCACACGTGTATGTGTGACCACGTGTGCGCATGCACGAGAATGCACGTGTGTGCGTTGAGAGTGCAATGGTACCAAACATATGGAACCAAATTTGCACTCTAAATGGAACCAAGCCGCACTCTAAATGCAATGCAACACAAATGGGATGAATTAATCCATGTCATGTGACATACAAAGCACCAATCAAATGACAAGGATCCACTCAGCCGTTATATAATGTCTAATATACACAAAAAAACAGGTGAGGGGAAGGATATAACAAAAATACAATCTTAACCCCACAGGGGTGTGGAATTCAAAATGCAACAGAGGTGGGGAATGTTAAACCAAAAATACAATACATGTGATAACCTAAACCAAACACAAGGGGGCAGCAGAACCAAGGCATCTCTGAAAGACAAAACATAACTGAAGACCAAAACAGGACCCACTTAAATAATACCAAAAACATTCCTCACAGAAAAATCATAAAACACTGAGAAAGAAACATGATGCATATTACGAGTATAATAACAAAGAGTAAACCCAAGACTGGAAATTAACCTGAAATGCTGACAACAATAAATTCCACTGAGAAAATAAAAACCATAAATGAAAACACATAACTCAAAACCTGGACTGCAAAACTAACAAAGAACTATGAATAATCAAATGACCACATAAAATCAAGACACACCGAGGGCAGTGTGTCCCATATGGAAAACAAGGACATAAGCAGACTTTAGATTAACGCGACCCATCTGGGTAGCTGGTCCAGATAGCGTTCCAGTGGAGACATGGAAATGTCTAGGAGAGATGGCAGTAATGTTTCTATCCAGATTATTTAATAATGCCTGAGGAGTGGAGAACAAATCTGCTGGTCTGATTTTTAAGAACAAGGGTGACACACAGAGCTGCAATAACTACAGAGGTATAACCACTGCATTGTGTTTATCTCTCACTCCCCATTGCTCCACCTGGGACGCAAAGTCACAATCTCCATTATGGGAGGCGGGCACTCTGACCAGAAGGCTAAAACCTGCCTCCATGAGCAGAGTATCCTTAGGTGTTTGAGACTACCATATGCACAGTGACTCCTGTGGCCTTTGTCAAAGAGGCGTGAAGTTGATCAGCCACAGCATGAAGTCATAGGAAACAGTAGTAGAAACTAGGTTTAGAGAGAAGATGAAGATCTGTGAACAGCAGTAAGGTTTCATGCTGAGAAGGAGCACTGCAGTGACGTAGAGAGAAGGCCAGCTGCATTAATACAATAACATGCTTTTGGAGGGCGGTATGTATTTTCAGAGGCCCGACGACCACGCCCCGTCACCCAAAATGACCAATATTCGCTGCCCGCTACTACGGGCAGGTATAGACAGGTAGCGTAAATGTAAATCTATGCTACCAGCCCAGCAACGCCTCAGTAAGTGATAATTATGTGTTTTATTGGATTTAGAGAAAGCTTATGACAGGGTGCCAAGAGAAGAGTTGTGGAATTGTAGGAAGACATCTGCAGTTGTAGAGATGTGTGAAGTTTGTGTAGCACATGTACAAGGCTATTGTGACAGCAGTGAGATGTGCAGTAGGAATGACAGATGCATTCAAGGTGTAGGTGGGTTTACCCCAGGGATCAGTTCTGAGTATTTTTCTTTGCAATGGTGATGGGCAGGTTGATGGATAAGATCATGAGTCTTTATGGACTATGATATTTGCTGATGATATTGTGATCGGTAGTGAGATTAGATGGCAGGCTGAGACAGCATAAAGAGGTGGAGACATGCTCTGGAGAGAAGGGGAATGAAAGTCAGCTGGAGCAACGCTGAGTACATGTGTGTGAATGGGGGAGCCCAGTGGAATAGTGCAGTTACAAGAAGTAGAACTGGTGAAAGTAAATATTTGAGGTCAACTGTAAAACGTAGTTGAGATTGTGGTAGAGAGGTGAAGAAGAGAGTGCAGGCAGGGTGGAGTGGGTGGAGAAAGGTGACAGGTGTCACTTGTGACTGAAGAATATCAGCAAGAGTGAAGAGGAAAGTCGACAAGACAGTAGTGAGACCAGATATGGTGTATGGCTTGGAGACAGTGGCACTAACAAAAAGACAGGAGGCAGAGCTAAAGATGTTGCAATTCTCTATGGGACTGACAATGATGGACAGAATAAGAACTGAAGATATCAAAGGGATAGCTCAGGTCAGACAGTTTGGAGACAAAGTCAGCGAGGTGAGATTGAGATGGTTTGCACATGTGCAGAGGAGAGACCCAGGGTATATAGGGAGAAGGACAAGAGGGAGGCCAAAGAGGAGGTTCATGGATGTCATGAGGGAGGACATGGAGAGGACATGGAGAGATAGAAATGGATGATGTGCTGTGGCGCCCCCTAACCAGAGTAGCTGAAAGAAGGTGGCTTTGTTAAAGCATAGTTATATTTGTCCCCCCACCACACACACACACACATTTTTTTAAACTTTTGATTTAGAAAATGGTCTGATCCATGACTTCAAACCATGATCTGAAAACCATGAGCATTGCAGTGGTTCAGAAAGTGAATAAGATATGTCAGGGTGTTTAAGACCTGTGCAAAGCTGTTTTATTTGTCAGGTTCTGTAACTAGGAAGGGCTGGGCACACACACAGAACTCAGACACCAAGTTTTGATGTTTAAAAGGCTTTAGTGGAATCACAAGCAAAGGTTGGTACACAAAAAGGCAGTCCAAAAATAGCAACAGTGTCAAGATCATTGGGCTAAAGGCGGGGTTGGTAAAAGAGCAGGGTGGTCAGAAAATACAGCAAGGCAATCAAAAACAGGGCCTATGAAACAGGCTGGAAGCAAAGGTGGTGAAGCTTAATGATCTCACAGAGAAGGGAGAAATGAGAGAGGCTTAAATACCAACACTGAGGAGCAGGTGTGATGTGCAGGTGATGGGAAACAGGTGTGAAGGAAGAAGCCAGAGCATGGGAATGTAAAGCAAAACCGAACTGCCCACCACCAAGAACCAAAGTGACATACAAGAAAAAGCAGTGACATAAACCCCAAATCAGAAAAAGTAACACATTCACATAACATAATCCAAACCCTGACAGTACCCCACCCCTAACGGCCGACCTCCGGCAGCCCAGGAGCTCAAGGGTGAGCAGAGTGGAAGTCCCGGATGAGGTCAGGATCCAGGATGAAACGCATCGGGACCCAAGACCGCTCCTCAGGCCCGTACCCCCTCCCAATCCACCAAATACTGAAACCCCCGACCCTGGCGCTGAGAGGACAGATGGAGAAGGAAGGACCACCAGTGACAAACCGTGTGGGCAGAGGGGGTTTGGCCAGAGGAAAAACGGACTGGATCTCACCGGCTTTACTCAGCTGACGGAAAACGAAGGATGGGCCCGTAGTGCCTGTGGGAGCTAGAGGTGAACAGCAGCAGGATTGACGATCTTATCAATGGGGAAAGGGCCAGTGAACCTGGGAGCAAGCTTTTGAGACATCCCACGGAGAGGCAGGTCCCGGGTTGACAACCTTCTATCCTGGGGCATAGGTAGGAGCAGACGATCTTCAGTGGTCTGCAGCAGTCTTGTAGGTGGCAGATGTATGGAGAAGAGTCTGATGGGCCCGCTCTCAGGTCCGCTTACACCGCAGGATCAAGACCAGTGCTGATGGGACGGGAGAGTCATTGTCAATGGAGGAAAACAAAGGTGGTTAAATGCCATATACAGTGTGAAATGGGGAGAAATCTGTGGATGCAGATGGCAAACAATTGTGTGCGAGTTCAATCCACCTTAACTTGGTAGACCCGGAGGCTGGACACCTCAATGCCAGGATCTGGAAACCCTTTTCCAGCTCTTGATTCAAGCGCTCAACCTGTCCATTTGCTTGTGGGTGATAGCCGGAGATGAGACTGGCAGAGACACCAATCAGCCTACAGAACTCCTTCCAGAATTTGGAAATGAATTGCGGACCCTGGTCCGAAACTATGTCCTGGGGAAACCATGCAGCTTAAAAACATTATTCAACATCACATCGGCCATTTTCTTGGCCAAGGAGAACTTAGGTAGAGGAACGAAGTGGCACATCTTCGATAACCGATCAATAACAGAAAGTACCACCGTATTCCCTTGAGACAACGGAAGACCTGCTATGAAATGAAGCAAGAGGTGGGACCAAGGCTGCTTAGGAATTGGGAGAGGTAGTAACTTCCCCTAAAGGTTCTTGTTGTGAAAGTGTAGGTACACGGACCCACAACAGGGGGCGTAATGAACGGACAATGGAGGAAGGTGAACAACAAGTTTTACTGTTGTGAAACGAGCACAACGAATACAACAATTAACAATTTGGGGTCGAATCCGCTGGTGTCGTGTGGGCAGGCTCGAAGGTAGGAGACGCCCGTCTCAGTCGAACCGGAACCACCCAGATCTCCTCTGCCACCGAACCCTGGAAATACTGGAACCGCCAAGTCCCGAATTCCCAGGTGGCCACTGCCTCCGCTCGTCGGATCCGGTACTGCTGGCGGGAGAGAGCAACAACACACAGATGTGGATGCGACAGCACCCAGTAACGGAGAGGGGAGAAGCCGCCTCCACCTCTTGACAATATATAGCAGGAAGGTGAGTACTTATCCAAGCAATTTAGCTATTAGTAGTCAGCAGTCCTGAAAAGGTTTACAAGTCTTAGCTGGTTATTCAGAATATGAATGCAGAGAACGTTACCTCAGTCTTAAGGCGATATCTCGGCACTGAGGTGGAGACGCCGTCCTGATGATATACCCCCGTGTTGAGTGGAGTCAGCTGTGTCCAGTAATGGGTGACAGCTGTCACCCTGACTGCTCTCGTAAGGCGGCGGCGCCCTCTGGTGCCTGGAGCCCGCACTCCAGGCAGGGCGCCCTCTGGTGGTGGTGGGCCAGCAGTACCTCCTCTTCAGCGGCCCACACAACAGTTCTGTGTGGAAGATTTATGGATTGCACATTCCTGACAGGCGCTGACATACTCTGAAATGTCAGCCTACATCTGCGGTCACCAAAAACACTGGCGAATTACAAAGGTTATCTTCTTGATGCCTTGGTGACTTTCACAGGAATCAAACAACTAAACAAAATAATTAATAATTAAACAATAAATGACAATAATAAATGTACATGACAACAATGCACAAAAACCCCAAATTAAAGAGCTGATGATCCAGAAAAAAATGGTTCAACTTATATTTGAGCATTACTCTTGAGAGGTATTTTTACAGGTGCAACTTATACTCTATACACAACGTAATAACGTATTTTCAGGACTAATAAGTTGCACCAGAGTATAAGTCGTAGGACCTCTCAAAGTCGTAAGAAAACCATGAATTATACTTCAGGAAAATATGTTTGAGACGAGTACTTTGTATTTAAGTAATTTTTAAACACGGAGCATTTTTGTTTTACAGTTGTTTTCAAAATAATAGCAGTGTGATTAATAAAGTGAGTAAAGCTCAAAATCTTTATACTAGCTTTTATTTGCATACACACAAATGAGAACATGGCACATTCTACTCCAAATCAAAACATGAAGAATTTTTTAAATCAAATTTCTTATTACATTACAAAAAGTGAAGAAAAAGGAACATTAGGCTGTTCAAAAGATACCAGTGTCTGCATTTTTCTTTACAGTCTCAAACATTGATATGGCCAAGTGTCCTCTGCGTACATGCGTGTGTGTGCATGTGTGCGTATGGCTTTGATCACTGACAAACTGGGAGAGCTGACATTTGCCATTTGGTACACTTACGTATTTTGGGTCAAGGATGAACGCTGCAAAAACGGAATGTTCATAGGACAAATATTTTTGGAGAAACTACAGATATTAGCTAACAACAGTGAACAATGGATGTTGATAATTACATTCTGGACTCACACACCATTCCAGATTATGTAGAAACTACGTAATTTATTACCACCCTTGAAAAATGGCAGCTACCTATTTTGTAAATACTACCCAATCTAGACCCCATGGATCCCCATGGGCAATGTGCTAGTTTACTTTATAAACATGTTTGAAGACTTATCCTTCCTGTGAATCACTGAACTAATATTTAGTTGTGCAAAAAATGTTTCTGAGAACTGCTTCACATCTGTGTTGCATGGATTATGAGTATTAATTATTTTAGACGTCTAACAGTACTTGTACTTCAGTACATATTTCCAGTACTCTTTCTACCACTGAGCTTTGTGTGTGTTCCAGACCACAGCAGAACACAGCACCCTCTGCTGGACTTGAACGTGAATCCAGCTTTGCATCCCTGAAGAGTGACTGGTCAAAAAGAAATCTCGTTGATTTCAAAGGACAACAAGCATCTGCTGGAAAGAAGTGAGCTTTTACTGACACTAAAATCTGACTGTGTTCATGCTTTCATCATTATTCATCCTCTGAATTTTAGCTTAAGTACAAGTTTTCTTTCACTAATTGTGTAACACACACACACACACACACACACACACACACACACACACACACACACACACACACACACACACACACACACACACACACACACACACACACACACACACACACACACACACACACACACACTGGACCATGAAGCTGACTGTGCAATAAACAAACACAGGAATGTGTGCAAACAGTTTACAAAAGTTAATCCACTATGAATTAATTTATTTCCAGCTGAGCCTCAGGGGCCTCCATACAAACATGATACCAAAAGAACTTTGCTCAGATCCAAAATAGAGATGCTGGTCACAGGAGGTTTAAAAGGTGGTTCAGAATGATCTGATCCTGACCAGCACATTCAAAGCTATAATTAGAGAGATGGCACTCTGTGCACATAAGCAAACACTCCCTTGTTGAGAAATACTCCCACAAATTGTCAGTTTGCGTTGTTTTATTTTATTGTTAATTGATTGTTTAACAGTAATTGCTTGCTTGCACCGGTGATGGGTGTGGTTTATAAAATAAAGAACCATGCCACCTGCAGCTGTCCCCTCTTGCCTGTGAGCTCAAACCCACGTCCTGGTAGTGATGGCAGCTGTAGTATGTTGTGAGTAAAACAGTGATCGAGTGTCAGTGTGAGCTTTTTCCTCACTTTCCTTTTGGTGCCAACAATATATATTTTTGTGGGTCTATTCTCTGGGTTCTACACGCAGTACCAATGCATAGATACAGACTCCGCTAATATCCCTGAAGATGTGTTCCCTTCTCACGGCAACACACTGTGGCATATACGAGGGGATATCAAAAAGTTTTGAGCCTCATACAGAAAGAGCAAGATATTAGGATTTATAATGTTTTATTTTTCAACATGGTCCCCTTCCAACTCCATACACGTGTTCCATCTAGTTTGCCAGTCATTGATACCCAATCGGTAGAACTCAACATCTTGGTCCCCGAACCAGCCCTCTGCTGCAGCAGTCAGCTCATCGTCATCCTCAAATCTCTGGCTCCAAAGGTATTTTTTCAGGTGGAAGTCGCTAGGGGCAAGATCTGGAGAATAGGGTGGGTGAGGAAGAGGTTCATAGCCACACTCACGCACAGCGTCCATGAGAACCCAGCTAGTGTGGACTGGTGCGTCCTGGTGAAGCAGAATGCCACGACTGACACTGGAGGGTATGTCTCTTCCACACAGTGTTATGACTCAACAATTGAAGTGAGTAATATGATCTGACATGAAAGAAGTAGCTAAGGCGTTGATGTAGATCAGATGTGATGCATTGTAATATTCGACTGGGAAAAATGTGAGAGGCTCAAAACTTTTTGACACCCCCTCATATTATGACAGGTCACAGTCCATCTTGTGAGATTGTCCCTGGTACGTGTCATCATCAATGTATCAATATATGTGGACGGTTGTCACCAACAAGATCTCACTTCTGACCTGAGCACAGAACAAACTCTGACCTTAACTCAGAGGTTGAATTGTTAATTATTGTAAACACACACATCCTAGTAAATCCCTTTGGCTGCTCCTTGTTTTTACTTGGTGTGATCCAGGGTGCATCTCTATGTTAATTTGGCACAAGTTTTACACTGGATACCCTTCCTGATCCAACTCTATATTACATTGAGACCAAGCAGAGGTGGTTTTGAACCAGGAACCTTCCGGACTGAAAACAAGCACATTTAGCCACCCCGATGAAAGCATCTTTTGGATCATTATTATAAAAGTGCAGATTATTAAAATTATATACACATGCCCAGATGACATTCCAGTGGAGATATGAAAATGCCTAAGAGAGATGGCAGTGGAGTTTCTATCCAGATTGTTTAATAATGCCTGAGGAGTGGAGAAGAAATGTGCTGGGCTTTTTTTTTTACAACAAGGGTGACACACAGAGCTGCATCAAGTACAGAGGTATAACCACTGCATTGTGTTTGTATCTCACTCTCCGTCGCTCCACCTGGTACGCAAACTCACAAACTCCCTTATGGGAGGCGGGCACTCTGACCAGAAGGCAAAAACCGGGGCTCTGGCCTCCCTGACCAGAGCTTCCTTTAGCTGTTTGAGAGCATGGTTTCCTGACTACCATATGCATAGTGACTCCTTGTGGCCTCTGTCAAAGAGGCATGAAGTTGATCAGCCACAGCATGAAGTCATGGAAAATAGTAGTAGAAGCTTGGCTTAGAGAGAAGGTGAAGATCTGTGAACAGCAGTAAGGTTTCATGCTGAGAAGGAGAACTACAGTGACGTATAGAGAAGGCCAGAAGGTGCTGCATTGTGTTTTGTTGGATTTAGAGAAAGCTTATGACAGGGTGCCAACAGAAGAGTTGTGGAATTGTATGAGGACATCTGCAGTGGTAGAGACATGTGTGAGGTTTGTGTAGGACATTTTACAAGGCCATTGTGATAGCAGTGAGATGTGTAGTTGGAATGACAAAGGCATTCAAGGTGTAGGTGGGTTTACCCCAGGGATCAGTTCTGAGTATTTTTGTTTGCAGTGGTGATGGGCAGGTTGACGGATAACATCACAGGTGTCTTTCTGAACTATGATGTTTGCTGATGATATTGTGATCTGTAGTGAGAGTAGCTTGCAGGTTGAAATGAGCCTAGAGAGGTGGAGATATGCTCTGGAGAGAAGGGGAATGAAAGTCAGCTGGAGCAAGTCTGAATACATATGTGTGATTGAGGGAGCCCAGTGGAATAGTGCAGTTGCAAGGAGTAGAAGTGGTGAAAGTACATGAGTTTAAATACATGGGGTCAACTGTCCAACGTAATGGAGAGTGTGGTAGAGAGGTGAAGAAGGGTGACAGGAGGGATTTGTGATAGTAGAATATCTGCAACAGTGAAGATGAAAGTCTACAAGACAGTAGTGAGACCAGCTATGTTGTATGGCTTGGAAACAGTGGCACTAACAAAAGACAGGAGGCAGAGTTGAAGATGTTGCAATTCTCTTTGGGACTGACTATGATGGACAAGATAAGAAATGAAGATGTCAGAGGCACAGCACAGGTTGGACAGTTTGGAGACAGTCAGAGAGGCGAGATTGACATGGTTTGGGCTTTTCAACTATGATTGAACTCGGAACTAGACTGCCTGATAGCTTAGCATCACTTTTGGAAAATGACCATTCATTAGACAAAACTTATGAGCATCCTTATGTTCGAACATGGTGTTCACTATGGACAGTCCTTGACTAGCACAGAAGTCCAATAACTAACGACCATTCAGGTTTAGATTGGGGAGGCCGTTCCTCCCAATCATGTCTCTCCAAGTGTCTCTGTCATTGCCCACGGGTGCGTTGAAGTCCCTCAGTAGAACAATGGAGTCCCCCACCTGAGTCCCATACAGGACTCCATTCAGGGACTCCAAGAAGGCCAATTACTCCAAACTGCTGTTCAGTGCATACGCACAAACAACAGTTAGAGTTTTCCCCCCACCACTCCCGGCGAAGGGAGGCGTCCCTCTCATCTACTGGGGTAAGCTCCAATGTAGCGGCACTCAGCCGGGGATTCCTGAGTATCCCCACACCCGCCCAAAGCACTGGGCAACTCCAGAGAAGAATAAATTCCAATCCCTATCAAGGAGAGTGGTTCCGGAGCCAAGGCTGTGCATGCAGGTGGGGCCCACCAGATCTAACTGTTATTGCTCCACCTCCTTCACAAGCTCTGGCTTCTTCCCCCACAGCGAGGTCATGTTCCACACCCCCAGAGCTAGCTCCTGCTGCCTGGGTCTGGTCCGCCGATGACCTCAACTTTCACTGCCACCCATGGGACAACGCACCCGACACCAGCGGTTCTCCCTGCGGGTGGTGAGCCCACAGGGTGGAGATGTAAGGTGGGTGATGGGTGGTCCACATTGCCTTTTCGGGCTATGCCCGACTGGGCTCCGTGGCAAACCCAGTGACCAGGTGCTCGCTGACGGGCCCTCCATCCAGGCCTGGCTCCAGACGGGGGCCCCGGGCTTCCTCCAGGCTGGGTCACATTTCCTCTGCCTTGTTCTGTCATGGTGCCTTGTGTAAATAAATAAATTAAAAATAACAATAAAATTGCTACACGCAATAAAACAAATAAAAGACAAAGTAAAATAAAGAGTAAAATGTAGTAGGAAATAATTTAGTTTAGTAAGTAAGTAAGTAAGTCCCTTCGGCTGCTCCCTTGTTTGCACTCGGGGTCGCCACAGCAAATCCAAGGTGGATCTGCATGTTGAATTGGCACAGGTTTTACACCAGATGCCCTTCCTGATGCAACTCTACATTAGATGGAGAAATGTAGCAGGGGTGGGATTTGAACCCGGAACCTTCTGCACCAAAACCAACAGCATTAACCACTTGGCCACCACCCCTGCAGGAAATAATTTAATTTGATTTAATTTAATTAATTTTGTTTACATAGCACCAAATCACAATAAAGCTGCCTCAGGCGCAATGCATAAGTAAGGTCTAACCTTACCAACCCTTAGAGCAAGCACACAGGAAACAGTGGTAAGAAAAAACTCCCTCTAATGATACTGAGGAAGAAACCTCAAGCAGAGAAGACTCAAAGGGGTGACCCTCTGCTTGGGCCATGCTTCCAAAAGACTACAAATAAGGCATAATTTGTCAGCATTAAGCAAAAGGAAAAACAGAAGAAATACTAAAGTGAAACAGAGATGTAATCACTAATTTAGGAAACGCCAGAGAAAAGAAATAGGTTTTTAAAGAGGCTTTAAAAGTCTCTAGGGACAGGGATTATCTCATGTTAAAGGGGAGACCATTCCAGAGCCTGAGGCAAGCCATTGCAAAAGCTCTGTCACCTCTCATCTTTAATCTGGTTTTAGGCACCTCCAGCAACAGTTGGTTAGAAGACCTTCAGGCACTGGTTGGGGTGTAAGGAAAAAGAAGCTCCAAAAGATACACTGGGGCCAGGCTACTGAGGGCTTTAAAAGCAACTAAAAGAAGTTTATAATCAACCCAGTAACAGGTCGGAAGCCAGTGAAGAGTAGCCAAGACTGGTATAATGTGGTTGGACTTTTTCTTTCCCGAAAGAAGACGAGCAGCAGCGTTCTGAATAAGCTGGAGGCAGTTTAGAGAGGCCTGATCCAAGCCAATGTACAGAGAGTTACAATAATCTAGTCTAATTGTGACAAAGGCGGGGATAACCTTCTCAAGGTCAATCCTAGAGAAATATGGCTTGGACTTGGCTTGGAGACAGAGTTGGAAAAAACTTGTTCTAACAACACCACTGATCTGCTTATCAAATTTAAAATGACTGCCAAAAAATCACCCCAAGGTTCCTCACACAGGAGTGACTGTTGGAACCCAGGGGACCAAGGACATCACCAGAGCAGGCTGTGGAAGTGCTCCCCCCAAACAGGATAACCTCCATCTTGGATTCATTAAGATTTAATAGGTTAGAACTTATCCAAGATTTGACCTCACTCAAACAATCCAGTAATGGTTGCACTGGGTCATTGCCTTACAATCTTAGTGACAGGTAAATTCAGACATCATCGGCAAAGCAATGGAAAGATATTTGGTATTTTTATGGCATTCACGGCAGCGTTTACCAGCCTGCACAAGGAACAGACTCTGAACTTCATGATCCGATGTTACGAGACATGATGAGACAGCAGTGTGTACCGCTGCACATCGGAAAACATGAGTGCTGTTTGCTTTTCAAGATTCAAGATTCATTTATTAATGACCACACAACAAGATGATGGAATTTGTTTCCAGTACATCATGAAATACTCACATCTCAACAAACAAACAATGAATAGACAAATACACATAGAAACATCATTTAATGACTTGGTTTAGTGTCAGTACAGCTGTTGGAAAAAAGCTGTTTTTGAATCTGACTGATTTCGTTGGCATGGACCTGTACCGTCTTCAAGAAGGCAACAGTGTGAACAGGTGATATGCAGGGTGTGAGGGGTCAGAGGTGATTTTTACTGCCCCATTGTGTGATGCGTCTATGGTACAGTGTGTCAATGGAAAGGAAGGTGAGGCCTGTGATTTTTAGATGATTTGTCTATTATACGTTGTAGTTTTTTGCTTGAATAGAAATTCAAATTTCCATACCAGACGATTATGGATGAGGTGAGAATGCTTTGAATGATGGCGCTGTAAAACTGAAGCAGGGTGTTGTGCCTGACTCTGAATTTATTGACTTGTCTGAGAAAAAAATAATCTTTTATTAGCTTTTTTGTAGATTTGGTCCAAATGCAGTTTCCATTTGAGTATGTTACTAATGTATGTACCTAGGAATTTGAATGACTCAGTGAAAGAGATGTGCTGAGTAGAAATGGAAATGGGGATTTTGTGAGAGGATGAGCGTGAGAAGTTGACTATGAGTTCCTGGGTTTTTGATGTGTTAAGCTGTAGTTTATTGTTTTGACACCAAGTGACTGCTTGGGTGACCTGTAGTGTCATCTGCATATTTAAGAATGGAAACTGAACTATGGGTGGATGTGAGGGAGTTTGTGTAGATGGGAAAAAGCCAAGAGGAAAGAACACAACCCTGAGGGGCACCTGTGCTGAGGGTCAGAGGTTGGGACAGGAGGCTACCCATCCTGACTCCCTGTGTCCTTTGTGACAGGATGTTATGGATCCAGTGGGAGAGAGTAGTGCCAATATCCATATCCATGAGTTTATTGAAGAGGCTGACCGGGTTGATTGTGTTAAAAGCAGAGCTGAAGTCAATGAACAGTAGCCGGGCGTAGGTGTGGGGAGACTCCAGGTATTGCATGATGCAATAAATGGCCAGGTTTATTGGATCTTCAACAGTATGATGCGTTCAAATGATTTCATTATAACCAAAGTGAGAGCTATTGGTCTGTAGTCGTTAAGGCAGGATATTTTATTAGATTTGGGTACTGGAATGATAATGGAGTCCTTAAAGCATTTGGGAACAATCCACTGACTGAGGGAGCTATTGAAAAAGAAAGTGAAGACTGGGGCTAGCTGGGCTGCACAGTGCTTCAGGACAGCTGAGCTGACACCATCAGGCCCCGCCACTTTCCTCTTTTTATTTTTGCTAAAAGAGGCTCTGACCTCCTCCTCCTCAATAAGGAACTGAGGTGATGGTGGGGGGGATGTGGGAAAATGGAGGGGATAGGCTGCTGTTCGAACCTACCATAAAAGTTATTTAATAAATCTGGTAAGCTACTGTCAGTGTCTGGTGAGGGGGGGGGGCTTGTTTTATAATTAGTCATGGTTTTCATTTTTTCCAGATTGATTTAGTGTCATTTGATTGTATTTGCTGTTCTAATGTTTGTGCATATATGGATTTTGCTTTTCTTATGGCAGATCTAAGTTTGTATTTGGCTATATTGTATTGTTCTTTATTTCCCTCTAAATAAGCAGTGTTATTTTTCTTATGGAGTAATTGAATTTCTTTTGTGAACCATGGCTTGTTATTGCTGTATACTTTAATTGTTTTGGTGGGGATGCACATCTCCACACAAAAGTTGATGTATGACATCACTGTCTCCGTCAACTCGTCCAGATTGGCCTCGGCTGCATTGAATATGTCCCAATCAGTACACTCGACGCAGCCTCTCAAGGTATCGATGCAGGCACTGGACCAGCATGGGACAGACTTGGACCTTTCACTGTAGGATTTAAGTTTCTGCCGGTATTTTGGAATGAGCAGGAACGTGGCATGATCTGACCTCCCCAACGGAGCCCATGAATTAGAGCACTTTCACAGAGGCAGAAAATAGCAGCTATGCTGCAGACATGGCAGTAATGCAACTGAAACCTCATGATACAGTCCACTGTTTTCCAAGCACAGCGACGTGTTCTGTACAGCTGGCAGGAGTGAACTGAAAAACAGTTGAAAGCAAACATACGCAGCTGAAAAAGGCTGAGTACACGCGCACTCTAAATGCAACACAACGCAGCTCTATGGTTGCACCGGTGTGAAAGGGCCTTAAGACAGAAGAAGAGTGAACACAGGAACAGACTAAGACAGACAGTGGAACTGAGAGCAGTGAAAACAGATATAAACAGAGGCTGACAAAAGGCAGACTAGACCATCTAAAACCTCATAACAGATGGGGCCTTGACATGCTCAATACTATGTTGATGCACCTTTGGCAGCAATTACAGCCTCAAGTCTTCTTGAATATGATGCCACAAGCTTGGTGCACCTATCTTTTGGCAGTTTGGCCCATTCCTCTTTGCAACACCTCTCAACATCCATCAGGTTGGATGTGGAGCGTCGGTGCACAGCCATTTTCAGATCAGAGATGTTCAATCAGACTCAGGTCTGGGCTCTGGCTGGGCCACTCAAGGACATTCACGGAGTTGTCCTGAAGCCACTCATCTTGGCATCTTGGCTGTGTGCTTCGGGTCATTGTCCTGCTGAAAGATGAACCATTGCCCCAGTCTGAGGTCAAGAGCGCTCTCTATATTGCATTCATCTTTCCCTCATCCTAACTAGTCTCCCAGTTCCTGTCACAGAAAAACATCCCCACAGCATGATGCTGCCACCACCATGCTTCACTGTAGGGATGGCACCTGGTTTCCTTCAGACATGATGCCTGGCATTCACACACACTTTTTGTTATTTTACAGCCTCATTCTAAAATGGACTAAATTCATTTTGCCCCTCAAAATTCTCCTTACAACACCCCATAATGACAAAGGGTAGCATCGGTGCATAGTCATTTACAGATCTCTCCAGAGATGTTCAGTCAGATTCAGGTCTGGCCTGGTTTCCTCCAAACATGATGTCTGGCATTCACACCAAAGAGTTTAATTTTTGTCTCATCAGACTAGAGAATTTTGTTTCTCATGGTCTGAGAGTCCTTCAGGTGCCTTTGGCAAACCCCAGGCAGGCTGCCATGGGCCTGTTGCTAAGGAGTGGCTTCCCTCCGGCCACTCTACCATACAGGCCTGATTGGTGAATTGCTGCAGAGATGGTTGCCCTTCTCAAAGGTTCTCCTCTTTCTACAGAGAAATGCTGGAGCTCTGACAGAGTGACCATTGGATTCTTGGTCACCATCTTGGCTAAGGGCCTTCTCCCCCGATCACGCAATTTAGATGTGTGGCCAGCTCTAGGAAGAGTCCTGGAGGACCTGGAGTTCTTCCATTTACGGATGATGGAGGCCAATAAATGGTAAATGGACTGCATTTCTATAGCGCTTTTACATCTGCATCAGATGCTCAAAGCGCTTTACAATTATGCCTCACATTCACCCCGATGTGAAGCTGCTGCCATACAAGGCGCTCACTACACACCTGGAGCAATAGGGGATTAAAGACCTTGCCCAAGGGCCCTTAGTGATTTTTCCATTCAGGCTGGGATTTGGACTGAGGATCTTCTAGTCTCAAGCCCAGCGCCTTAATCACTAGACCATCACCTCCCTCACTGTGCTCATTGGGCCCTTCAAATCAACAGAAATGACTCTGTACCCTTCCCCAGATTTGTGCCTCAAGATAATCCTGTCTCGAAGGTCAACAGACAATTCCTGTGACTTCATGCTTAGTTTGTGCTCTGACTGTCATCTGTGGGACCTTATATGTAGACAGGTGTGTGTCTTTCCATATCATGTCCAATCAACTGAATTTACCTCATGTGGACTCAGTTAAGCTGTAGAAACATCTCAAGGATGATCAGTGGAAACAGGATGTACCTGATCTCAATTTTGAGCTTCATGGCAAAGGTTGAGAATACTTATGTACATGTGATTTCTTAGTTTTTTTCTTTTCATTTTTAATAAATTTGCAAAAATCTCAAAAAAACATTTTTCACATAGTCATTATGGGGTATGGTGTGTAGACGTTTGAGGAAAAAAAATGAATTTCATCCATTTTGGAATAAGGTTGTAACATCATAAAATGTGAGAAAGGCGAAGTGCTGTGAATACTTTTTGGATACACTGTAAATCGTAGCTTTTTTCTGTATTATCAGCTCTTAAACTTAGTATTTTTATGCATTGTTGTAGTTTTTATTAGTAGTTGTTATTATTTACTTTTTCTATTTTAAGAGTTTATTTTGTTTAGTGCTTTGATTCCTGGTATATAAATGCACAAGCATTCATTAGTATTAACAAGAAATGTGTGATTTTTAGGTATGTAAGTTGCACTGGAGTATAAATTGCAGGACCTCCCAAACTAGTGAGAAAATCGTGCCCACTCACTCACTCATCTTCAACCACTTACTCCACTTAAGGGTCGCGGGGGGCTGGAGCCTATCCCAGGAGTCATAGGGCATGAAGCGTGGTTCACCCTGGACAGGACGCCAGTCTGTCAAAGGGCCACATACAGACAAACACACACTCACACCTACAGACAATTTAAAGTTTCCAGTCCACCTAACCTGTACGTCTTTGGATGTGGGAGGAAGCCGGAGCACCCAGAGAGAACCAACGCAAACACGGGGAGAACATGCAAAATCCACACAGAAAGGCCACAGGTGGGAATCAAACCCATGACCTTCTTGCTGTGAGGCAACAGTCCTAACCACGAGGCCACCACGCTGCCCAAATCGTGACCAAAAATCCAGAAAATACAGTAGTTGTTGAGAAGAGTGCTATGTACTTTTTACACACTTTTATTTGTATTAGTATTATTGTAGTAGTATTATTATGTATTATTATTATTATTATTGTATTAGTATTATTGTAGTAGTATTATTATGTATTATTATTATTATTATTATTGTATTAGTATTATTTCTGTTGTGTAGCAGTAATTGTGCTTAATTACATATTCTCAGTATTCGTCCCACCACTGCTCAGAGCTTTGTGTGTGTTCAAGATCACAGCAGGACACAGTGCCCTCCACTGGACCTGAACCTGAAGCCAGGTTTGCCTCCCTTAATAGTGAAAAGTCAAAGGGGCGTCTCATTAATTTCAAAAAGAGGTATTTACAACACATACACAAGAGTGAATTGTAACCTGTACATATTTATAATTACTGACATGAGCTCTAATCATGCTTTTTCTCTTTTTCTAACAGGATTCATAAGAATTTAGACTCACCTGAACCTGAAGCCAGTTCTGCGTCTCTTAATAGTGAAAAGTCAAGGGGGCGTCTCATTAATTTCAAAAAGAGGTATTTACAACACACACAAGGGTAAATTGTAACCTGTAGATAGTTGTAATTACTGACATGAGCTCTAATCATGTTTTTCTCTTTTTCTATCAGGATTCATAAGAATTCAGACTCACCTGAACCTGAAGCCAGTTCTGCATCTCTTCATAGTGAAAAGTCAAGGGGGCGTCTTATTAATTTCAAAAAGAGGTATTTACAACACACACGAGGGTAAATTCTAACTTGTAGTTTTTTTTGTCATGTAATGTACATAGGGCACCAAATGCTGGTGGGGGAACAGAAATGAGTCATCATCATAATTACAGTAATCTGGCCAGCACAATTAATTAATGTATGATTATATCCAGAATCCCGAAAGGCTGCAATTTAAATAACCAGTTTCCTAATGTAATCTCATAATGTAGCTGTGCAGGATTACTCCACTTTGTTGGGCTGCACTCATACGTGTGTGCATAGAGTCATTTACATAGCTCGTTAACAGGGATGCTTTGGTATTAGGGAAGGTTGGTTGTCACACTTTTTCTCTTGTGTGTATTGCTCATCATCAAAACATCTTTAAATAGTGATAGCATGCTTGGATATGGATATGGATACAGGTGTTCAAATACTTATTTGCAGCAGTAACATACAAATAAATTATTAAAAAAAAATCATACATTGTGATTTCTGGATTTTTTTTTTTTTTTTTTTTTAGATTATGTCTCTCACAGTGGACATGCACCTAAGATGAAAATTTCAGACCCCTCCATGATTTCTAAGTGGGAGAACTTGCAAAATCACAGGGTCTTCAAATATTTATTTTGCTCAATGTGTGTGTGTGTGTGTGTGTGTCATTTATCCTGGATGTCTGAATTCTATGTTTTGAATAATGGAGCCCTGGTCTTTTCTTTACATGTTAGATGAAGGTTCTCTCAAACTCAGAATTTTGTGCCGATGCCAAATGTTGATATCTGACTTGCGAAAGATTCTGCTTTTTTAGTGTGTTTTTTTTTCTTTTGCATTTAGATATGAAAAAAGACTATTCTCAAATCATTTCTGTTTTCCAATGCCACATGCATGCATGAACATAGGTATGTGAAAAGTTCTGATGGGTAAAACATGACAAAAAAAATTACTCCATCCAATGTATTACCCTGGTAACATAAGATAACGTTACTTAAATTTCAACAAAATATCTTATCAAAGTATCTTTAGCTGTTTGATTCTGTGTAAGCTCTCAGTTGCCCAGGTGGTTTCCGTAGTAGAGAAGCTTGAATCTTCGACTGGACGGGGTTGCTTGACGCGAGGACATTTCGCTTCAAATCGCAGAAGCTTCCTCAGCTAAAATTCTTGCTCTGGTAGTCTGACTTCTGTCTTGACTCTTGTAGAGAAGAATAATTTGTGGCTTCTGTTTATTCTTTTCATTCTTTTCACTCTGTATCTCATAAGGTATAAACCCTACACACATGTCCCTACATCAAGCACTTAATAAGACAGACTAATCTAAACTAATGTAAAAGCTGAAAAAAAATAATTTAGTGCATGTGCTGATGATGCCATGTTTGTAATCTGGAGTGTGGTCAATATTCAAGCAACACTTAGTGAAATTACAGCAGTTCACCTGGCACAGTTGTACTTTGCATGTCTTTGGATGTGGGAGGAAACCGGAGCACCCAGAGGAAACCCACGCAAACATGGGGAGAACATGAAAACTCCACACAGAAAGACCACAGATGGGAATGGAACTCACGACCTTCTAGCTGTGAGGCAACAGTGCTAACCACTAAGTCACCGTGCTGCCGTCACACATACAAAAGTCCTTCAATCAAACTCCCTGAATGTGACATGAAGGGGTCCAAGTGCAGGGATGTTAAATTTCTCATCAAAGGTCTCTGACCAGAAGCTCCCATCAAACTTCTAAGCTGCTCTCAAATCAAACTAGTTCAAGTCGGTATTGTTGAAGTTCCTTGCTGATGAGTGACAAAAGCTGCAATATGTTGAGCACATCAGTGGCTGTACTTTAGTTGTTGGTTTGAAAGGAAATGGCCTACATATGTAGCTCATCAGCACGGCACTCACCGCTAAGAAATCCCTTCTCTAGCATACACCCATCAAGAAGCTGACACATAACTTGGTGTGACATGTGAAAAACATTTGTGATGGAAACCAGAAAAATGGTAAATGGACTGCATTTATATAGCACTTTTCCATCTGCATCAGATGCTCAAAGCACTTTACAGTAATGCCTCACATTCACCCTGATGTCAGAGTGCTGCCATACAAGGGGCTCACTACACACCGGGAGCAATAGGGGATTAAAGACCTTGCCCAAGGGCCCTTAGTGATTTTCCAGTCAGGCTGGGATTTGAACTGAGGATTTTCTGGTCTCAAACCCAACGCCTTAACCACTAGACAGTCACCTCCCCAGAAAAACATCTATGATGGAAACCAGATGGAAACATTGTAAGATCATCTGACACAGATGTCCTTGACTTCCTCCTGACACATGCTCATGATCTATCAACCCACACTTGGGGAGATGGAGGACTCAGCTTTAACACCACCAGACAACACATTGATGGATCTAACCTGGCTGAGGATACGGGATGAGCTCAGATATGAGAGCAAGGGAATCACATAAAGGGTGCTTTGTTTTAGTTAAACATTCGGATTCCCCTGGCCCGCACCAGTTCTAAGTCAGCTGCTAGGCGCCAGCTGAGTCGTTTGGTCTGTCTGTTGGTTTGTTTATTAGTCTGTTGGTGTGTCTGTTTGTTTGTTTATATGTTATAAGGTGGGTGGACACAAATTAGACTCGGACTTAGGTGTTTGGTGTTCAAAAATGTTTAATCGGGTCAAAGGCAGGATTCGGTATACAAGCAGGCAGTCAGTAATCAGCAAAGGTAACAAATGCATCAGGCAGGGCATGGTCCAGAAAACGGGCAGGTGGTCAAAAAACACGGCAGGCAATCAGAACTAGAACAATGGCAAAAGCTTGGAAGGAAGGTTGTAAGGCACAACAGCATTGGAGAACAGACACAAGAGGACAAAAATAGAGGGAGTGATTAAAGCAAATCAAACTCAGGTGTGAGGGACAAGCAGGGGAAAACAGACACACCCCAAACCAAAGCCTACACCAAAAGGCAAGAGAGTGCAGTCAAAGAAACATACCAGAAAACAAATCCACACAAGCACAGAACATAAGACAAAATAAAACATACCAACAAGCAAACATGACAACTGTGTCAAACTTCACAAATTTTGGGAACATAAACGAAAAGCCACCTGGTGGCAAACACTAGAAGTACAGGCAGCGGTGCTCTGATCTAAAGCTGTTGTCGTTTGTTCGTCACACCCTGGGATCTGTGTGAATCTTAACACCATCCTATATTGCAGGCAACAAACAGCATTTTTTTTTTTTTTTACAGTTTTTGCCGATTGCTTACACACATTTTGCAAAATTGGCTTGCTGTGTCAAAAACTCTACACACAAGCAAGCTAAGACTCAACACTCACAGCTCTGTCAAAATGAAACCCTACAATCAAAACCTAACAATCCCTTCTAAAAATTTAATTATACCAACAAAATGATACACATGTGTACCAACCATTTTGCACCACTTTCAAATCAACAGGAACACACTGATGTGTTTTACACAAAACACTGAAGTCAGTATATTTTTATTTACTTTTCTCTAAAAGCTGAGTTACAGTATATTGCAACAAAAGTGTTATTTCCTTGTTTTTGCTTATGTTTTTTTCTTTTTTTTTTTTTACAAAAAAGAAGAAATTTTCTACAAATACCTAAAGATAGACTACTGTACAGTTCAAATTTAAAACACAAATCATAACAATGAAAACTGTTATGTGTCGGACGCAGCCCGGAGAACCGACCAGCGTTTGAAGGACCCAGTATGAAATAAGCAGAGCACGGTACAAAGGATAACAGGGTTTAATGAACATAACAGTGAAGTGATACGAAAACAACAAAAGAGTGCGCGGTCTGGTGTGGTGGATTGCGGTGCGCTCCCAGCAGCGCTAACGGTCCGGAGCCAGAAAACTGTTCGGACCCAAGGACCCCGCCGACACCCCCCAGGTGGCCGCGACAAACCGAGTCTGTGAAAGAAGAAATCATTATGTGAGTCCACACTCAACACACAGAGAGACCACTCAAAGGTGTACAAACAGCAAACACTTCCTGGCTTAATTGCAAATCAGCTTCCCACCCTGCAGGCATGGAACATCCTGTTCACAAAACTCCACTGCAGTGGAAGCTGATTTAAACGACTAACATACAGCTCAATATAATAAGGTGTGAGGGACACCACATTTACTGACTGTATAAATGTTAGTCACAAAACCAAACGTACCTCAGGAAGTGTGCTGACGAGCGTGAGACCTCACCCCCTCCTCTTTCACAGACCATGCATCAAACCTGGACGTTCTCTGCATCCACTGATGGGAGATGGCTCTAGAGACGACGACCTCACCCGTGTGGTCACAAGGTCGAGTCTCTGGCAAATACACACTGTGTACTCCAGACTTAAATGCTACCATGTTCCAATCCATGTAGATGCACCACAGCTGTGAGTCCTGACGAGCTGCACGTGATCAGCCTCAGGTGATCAGGGTGAGGTCCTGATAAACTCAACTACACAGCCACTCAGTCCCAAATGCGCACCACCTGGGAGGAAAACCAAAAGACAGAAACAAAAGACACACAAAAGCCAGCCAGGCACGCCAGCCACAACAGAAAACAAGTGTTTACTGTACTGTAGATTACACATACATGGTACAGTAACATCAGAATGATATTACACTTGACAGTACTACCCACTAGGGATGTGAATCGTACAACAACTCACGATTCAGTTCGATTCTGATTCTTGGGGTGACAATTCGATTCAGAATCGATTTTTGATTCAAAGAGCTCTGAGAAATAGTAATATTACTTAAGAAATGTTTATGTTTAAGAAAATGCAGCTTTACAAGGTTAATCAAGTGATTCTAGATGTAAATTTACTTATCTGCTTTGCTCGTTCTGAGTTGGCTGGCAGTTTAGTGAAGCGCTGGTCAGTAGTCGGCAGATACCGTTGCTCCCCTCTTTTAGCTCCGGGTGATAGCGTAGCATGTGGGCTTGCAGATTTGAAGTGTTTCCGAAGTACTTGACTTTCATTTTGCAGATTCTGCACACTACATAAGTCATGTCAAGCTCCTTCTTACGCAGCAAATAATAAAATCCAAAATGCGCCCAAACATTTGCCTTCAGCAAAGACGGTGCTGACTGAATTAGCTCTTCGTCTGCCATGCTAAGCTACAGCCACTGAACTCTGCAGCGCACGAGTGTTTGAAGCACGCTGGACCACCCCCCCCTCGCGGGGATGCTGTAGTATGGAAGCCGTTGCCTGACAAACAGTACACACAGCGAGTAAGCAAGATAATGTTTAAAAAATGCTTTTAAAAAATCGATTCTTGGACATTTTCGATCGATTCAGAATCATAATAAATAAGAATCGCGATTCGGACGTGAATCCATTTTTTTCCGACACCCCTACTACCCACTGTGTGGTGGCTGAGATTTGACTTGACCCTTTGTCCACACTCTAAAAATTAAACCGCTGTCTCAATGAGAAAAAATGATGTAACAATTTGCATTGATTTTCTTAGTTTTTTCTCAATTGCTAAGACACATTTCTCTAAAGCTGCTCTCCTTTTCTCTAAACTGTGAACATAAAACTCAGTCTTCAAGCTACATTCGCAAAACCCCAGAATCCTCTTGCAAAACCAAACTTTCACCTCAAAACAGTTCAATCTGTGCTCAAAACTGAACTATGTTGTCAAATCGTGCCCCGAGTCAATCAAAATTAAAAACCCTACTGAGCAGTCTCTAAACACTACATAGAAAAATAGAAAATACAAGGTCCAGGACATGAAGCTGTAGAAATTGTTTATTTGTCACTGTAGGCTAAATGCATGTTGCAAAAAAAAAACCCTGTGCATTTAGCACTTGTACATAGAAAAAAGTACAAATAACAGAAATCCTTTGCATTTACATGTAGCACTTGTACAGTACAAAAACAAACAGAAATCCTGTGCATTTAGCACTTGTATACAGTGAAACTACTTAAAAATAAAGTACAAACAAATACATGGAATACTAATACTGAAACATGTATTTACTTACAGTATTCTGTGGTACAGTATATAGTATAATCATACAATAATTCCTGTCAACATTTACATACTATAATGTCAGAAAAGGTAATTATCTGTTCTCTTCTCTAAATCTTGAGATTTTCGTGGACACAGTGAATCTGCTGATGTTTGGTTGGACCTTTTGTCCGGCCTCCCTCATGCTTACACCGTGGACAAGAACATGGTCAATCATAGTAGCTCTGATTTCATCAGATACTACTGTTCTTTGTCTTCGCTGACCACCTCTCACAC